>NW_024040263.1:20867373-21433459 GCF_014851395.1 Micropterus salmoides
AATTAATCCAACAAGATAAGACACTGAAAGGGGAAACACACCACTGCTCTCTGTGATTATGGCCAGCTTCTAGCTAAAGCTATCAAACAACAGCTTTCATTTGCATCGCTAAAGTCCGGCTAACTTAATTATCTGTCCAGCAGAAAACAGACAACTTCAGCTCCGCTTTGAAAACATCGGTCCCACATCAAAGCCTTCCATCTGGGAAAATCCACACCGATTATGTCCCTGATTTTTTGCTGTCAGCTGTCTGCATCTGTTAGACTCCTCTTGGTATAAAGATCCACAGGCTGTCGCTCTCGTGCTAAATAACCAGTGTGCTCGTTCATTTGTCCAAATGTCACTTCTCTTCTTACTTCTAATAAACTAGAGTACTATATTATTATTATTATTATTATTTCCTCTTCTTCTTCTATGGACGCATTTAATGTAGTGACTGCATCTACACTGCCAGAATTATAAAAGCAGAAGAAGAAGCCGTGAAGACGTTCCGTTGGAACCTTTAAGCAGGGAAACAGAGACTCTCAGGCGACAGACTCGGCGACAGACTCGGCGACAGCGGTGTTATTGGGCTAAGGGTTCCCTTGATAAAGATGAGTAAAAAGGCTGCAATGGTTGCATCTGTAGCTCTACTGTGCTAAAATGTGTGGCTGCTTTAGTTTTAGCCTAGTACAGGGGAAGAAATTTCATTTCCAACAACAGTTGTTTTTATTTTCAGGTATGTGGTAACTGCTATATACAGTATCTCACAAAAGTTAGTACACCCCTCACATTCTTATAAATATTTGATTGTATCTTTTCATGTGACAACACTGAAGAAATGACACTTTGCTACAATGTAAAGTAGTGAGTGTAGATCTTGTATAACAGTGTAAATTTGCTGTCCCCTCAAAATAACACATCACACAGCCATTAATGTCTAAACCGCTGGCAACAAAAGTCAGTACACCCCTAAGTGAAAATGTCCAAATTGGGCCCGTTAGCCATTTTCCCTGCCCGGTGTCATGTGACTCGTTAGTGTTACAAGGTCTCAGGTGTGAATGGGGAGCAGGTATGTTAAATGTGTTATCGCTCTCACACTTCCTCATACTGGTCTCTGGAAGTTCAACATGGCACCTCATGGCAAAGAACTCTCTGAGGATCTGAAAAAAAGAATTGTTGCTCTACATAAAGATGGCCTAGGCTATAAGAGGATTGCCAAGAACCTGAAAGTGAGCTGCAGCAGGGTGGCCAAGACCATACAGCGGTACTACAGAAATCCTGGTCATCGGGTCTCAGCAGATGGCAAATCAAATACTGCCATCTGCTGGTTCCCTAGTAAATCACATTAAGCCTGTGGCAAAGAACCTTGGTGTTTGGTTTGATAGTAATTTAAATTTCGAGCAGCACACCACAAAGCTTGTTCAATCATGTTTTTATCAACTTAGAAATATAGCAAAAATTCGATCTATGTTAACTTTTAAGGACACCGAGACCATTTTACACGCCTTCATCTCATCACGCCTGGATTATTGCAACAGCCTTTTCACCTGTTTAACCCAAAAATCTATTGATCGACTCCAGACTGTCCAGAACTCAGCTGCCAGGCTTTTAACCAGAACAAAGAAATATGACCACATTACTCCTATTTTAGCTTCATTACACTGGCTCCCAGTATGTTTTAGAATTGACTTTAAAATTCTATTGATCACTTTTAAAGCTCTTCATGGCCTCTCGCCTTGTTATATTTCTGAACTTTTAGTCCAATACACACCAGCACGTACCTTGAGATCCTCGGGCAGAGGTCTGTTGTCTGTTCCAGAGTCTCGACTGAAAACTAAAGGGGACAGAGCGTTTGCAGTCAGGGCCCCGAGGCTCTGGAACAGCCTGCCCGAGGAAATCAGGTCGGCTGAGTCAGTGAACTCTTTTAAGTCCCTTCTTAAAACATACTTTTATAGAAGAGCCTTTCCCGATCTTATTTGACTTTATTTTATCCCTTTTATTTTATTGTATTTTACTAATTTTATATAAATTTTTCATGCTCTTATCTTGTTTTTTTTTTGTATTATTCTTTATACTTGTTAAAGCACTTTGTAACTTGTTTTTGAAAAGTGCTCTACAAATAAGGATTATTATTATTATTATTACTCCTCTGCCTCCTTTAGTAGTAATGGTACGTATAACAAGTGTATTTTATTTGTAGACATGGAGGCGAGGCTCAGTGATTTAGAAGTCCGCACCTTGGTAGATCAGTCTTTAGCAACTGTAGCTAGCCAGTCCCCAGTAGTCGGTGGGGAACAGCCTCAGTTACCCTATGGTAGCCATCCCCCGGCATCTCCTGAGTAGCCAGGAAAGGGTGGCTGGGTGACTGTCCGAAGCAGGAATAGTCGTAAGCATTCAAAGCCCACGGGTCACCACCAACCTGTTCACATTTCTAACAGATTTTCCCCACTTAGCGACACACCCGCTGAGAAACCAACTCTGATCATTGGCAGCTCCATTTTGAGAAACGTGAAGTTAGTGAAGCCAGCGGCCATAGTTAAGTGCATCCCTGGGGCCAGAGCGGGCGACAGTGAGTCTTATTTGAAACTGCTGGCTAAGGATAAACGTAAATACAGTAAGACTGTTATTCACATAGGCGGTATTGACTCCCGGTTACGCTAATCGGAGGTCACTAAGATTAATGTTGAGTTATGTACAAATGCAAAAACAATGTCAGACACCGTAGTTTTATAATATAGCCGCATGTCGTCATTTCGCCGCTGGTTGTCTTACGGAAACCTGGCTGGGTGATGGAGAATATGTTAGCCTAAATGAATCAAGCCCTCCCAGTCATATTAATTCTCACATTCCTCAAGGCACAGGCTATCTTCGACTACCTACAATCTCTAAACCTAAACTAAATTATAACTCATTTGAAAGCCTTGTTCTTACTCTTTCACACCCAAGTTGGAAATCACTGCAACCAATTCTATTTGTTATAGTATAC
Organism: Micropterus salmoides; assembly: GCF_014851395.1. Taxonomy (NCBI): domain Eukaryota; kingdom Metazoa; phylum Chordata; class Actinopteri; order Centrarchiformes; family Centrarchidae; genus Micropterus; species Micropterus salmoides. The sequence goes on from NW_024040263.1 coordinate 20,870,342, forward strand.
CGAGCACCTGGTCCATACTCTGAATTCTTATCTGAATTTGCAGAGTTTTTGTCAACTTTAGTCCTTAACGGACAAAGTTATTATTGTAGGGGATTTTAATAGAATCAGAAGGAGCTTTATTGCCAAGTAGTGTTTTACACATATGAGGAATTTGCTGTGGTGATAAGGTGCTACACGTAGACAAACATACAGTCAACATAAATAAATGTGGAAATATATAAATATGGAATTGAAGAACAGCATTGCCTATATATACATGTGCATTATTCTGGGTCTGTGCTGTGCAGAAGTAACGTAAAGGAAGAGAATATTGTGTACATATAAATATATAAACTGACAACATAAAAATATACAACAACAAAGATCAACAATCAACAACAAATATGTGCAACGTGCCAGGTCTGAGCCCGACACGAGATGAAACGGTATTTACATGTGCAGAGACATTTGTATCGTTTGCAAGGGGGGAGTGTCAGTGGGGGACCCGGGCCTTGTTGATGAGGCTAGTTGCGGGAAGAAACTGTTTTTGTGGCGAGAGGTTTTGGTCTCCTGCCCGAGGGGAGAGTCTGAAACATCCCCTACAAGGCAGTGGTTGTCCATCCTCTGCTGGGCCTTCTTGGTGATGGAGGTGATGTTCAGCTCCCACTTGATGATGGTGCCCAGGAAGCGGAAGGAGTCCAGAGTGGTGACTGAGGAGTCACACAGGATGATTGGGGAGGGTGGGGCTGTGCTCTTTCTGAAGTCCACGACCATCTCCACTGTCTTCTGAGCATTGAGCTCCAGACTGTTCTGGCTGCACCAGGTCACCAGATGGTCAATCTCCCACCTGTAGGCATACTCGTCCCCACCTGAGATGAGCCCAATGAGGGTGGTGTCGTCCACAAACTTCAGGAGCTTGACAGACTGGTGACTGGAGGTGCAGCTGTTGGTGTACAGGGAGAAGAGAAGGGGGGAAAGAACGCAGCCTTGAGGGGAAGTGGTGCTGATGGTCCTGGAGTCAGAGACATGTTTTCCCAGCTTTACGTTCTGCTTCCTGCGTCCGGCCCAGCTGCTTTGCGGGGTTTCTGCCTCCTGAAAAGACCGTTGACTTCCCTCTCTGTGAGATAGGAGGGGAGGGGGTGGAGCTGGCCAGCTCTGAGGAGGAAGGGGAAGATGTGGTGGACTGAGGCTGAAGCTGAGCGGAGGAGTCACGGGGGATGGTGTCCGATTGACTCTCAAAGCGGCAGTAGAACTGGTTCAGCTCATTTGCCAGGCACGAAGTTTATGGAGTGGTGGACTTTGGGTTTATAGTTTGTGATCTGTCTGAACCCCCTCCAGACAGAAGTGGCGTCGTATGCAGAGAACTGGTTCTTTAGTCTCTCTGCGTACAGTCGTTTAGCTTCTTGCACCTCCTTGCTAAACCTGTACTTTAACGCCCTGCACCCGGCCCTGTCACTATAATATTGTTTAAAATTAGTATTGTGTATGTGGACGTTGAGAATGATAGCTTTAGTACTGCGTTTATCTCTCTTTTAGATTCCATTGGCTTCTCTCAGAGTGTTCATGAACTGACTCACTGTTTTAATCACACCCTCGACCTTGTTCTGATATATGCAGTGTTGGGCAGTAGCGTCGCTACAAGTAGCGCCGTTACTAGTTTAACTACATTTCTCAGTTGCTTGGTGGTAGCATTGCTATTTTCTGAATCAAATAGCTATTCAGTAACGCAGCTCTTTTATTGACCGAGTAGCGCGGTAGCTTTCACACACACTACACGCCTTTCTGAAGGATCGGTGAGTGACGCCACCGCCACACACGGACCTGTATGTGCAGCCGGCAGAAGCGCTTCTGTGTGACGGTGACATCACGTACTGATCCTTGGGCTGATGTCTGCGACTTTGCTGCAGGGTAATAAAGAGACGGGTGACTGAGTTTACTTTCTATTGTGATAGTTACAACTACAACTGTAACACCTCTTGTGAGAAGGATCAGGGTCCAACCTGGACACCTCTTCCTCTACTGAGGAGGAAACTTTGATATGTAGTGGCAGAAACTTGTTTCCATGAAATGAGATGAGATGAGACATTTCTTTTTTTCTTTCTCTCTCTCTCTCTCTCTTTATCTATCTATCTATCTATCTATATATATGGGTACACTGGGTATATGGTATTGAAATTGAACATTTAATAGTGTTCCCACAGAATCCCTCTTTATCTGACCACTGTTTGATAACTTTTGAGTTTGTATTTCTGAACTGATAGTGCTATAGCTAAATTTAAGGATGCGATTCCATCAGCTCTAAATTCATTATCAAGTCACAAAGTAAGGGAGGATGCTAATTCCAGTCCCTCCCAAATCGATCATCTTGTTGATGTTGATAGTGCTGCAGGCTCGCTGCAAAGGATACTCGACCCTGTTGCCCCTCTAAAAAAGAAAATAATAAAACAAAGACGGTTAGCTCCATGGTATAATACTGAACCTCGCAAATTAAACCAAATATCACGGAAACTTGAGAGGAATTGGCGTTCCACCAAACTGGAAAATTCTCGTTTAATTTGGCAAGATAGTATTAAAACTTATAGGAAGGTCCTTCGTAATGCCAGAGCAGTGTACTACTCACCATTAATAGAGGAAAATAGGAACAACCCCAGGTTTCTTTTCAGCATTGTAGCCAGGCTGACAGAGAGTCACAGCTCTATTGAGCCAAGTATCCCCATAGCTCTCAGTAGTTACGAATTCATGAGCTTCTTTAATGATAGATTTCTAACTATTAGAAACAAAATTCGCCAAGACCTGCCCTCAACTGGCATCGACTTATCTCCAAACTCAGGAACCTTAGAAAAAGCTGTAAAACCAGATATATGTTTAGACTGCTTTGCTTCCCTCAATCTTTACCAACTAACTTCAATAATTTCTTCATCTAAACCATCAACCTGCCTCTTAGACCCCATCCCGACTAGGTTGCTTAAAGAAGTTTTACCCTTAGTCAGCACTTCTCTACTAGATATGACCAATCTATCTTTATCAACAGGCTATGTACCACAGTACTTTAAAGTAGCTGTAATTAAACCTCTTCTGAAAAAGCCCAACCTTAATCTTTTATAACTATATTTTTAACTATAGACCTATATCTAACCTTCCATTTCTCTCTTAGATCCTGGAGAAAGCAGTCACCAAACAGCTGTGTGACTTTCTACATAGCAATAGTTTATTTGAGGATTTTCAGTCAGGATCATCATTCATCATAGCACAGAGACAGCACTGGTGAAAATGACTAATTACTACCTCCTAATTGCATCAGACAAAGGACTTCGGTACTGGTTTTATTAGATCTTAGGGCTGCTTTTGATAACATTGACCATCAGCTCCTATTACAGAGACTGGAACATTTCATTGGCATTAAAGGAACCGCTCTAAGCTGGTTTAAGTCCTATTTATCAGATCGATCTCAGTTTGTACATGTACGCCAAAGTTAGTCAAGGAGTTCCACAAGGATCTATGCTCGGACCAGTCCTCTTCACTTTATATATGCTTCCTTTTGGCAATATTATCAGGAAACACTCCATAAACTTTCATTGTTATGCAGATGATACTCTTATATCTATCGATCAAGCCAGATGAAAATCTAACAATTAGCTAAACTTCAAATGTGCCTTCAGGATGTTAAAACCTGGATGACCTGTAATTTTCTGATGTTAAACTCAGATAAAAAAGTTATTGTTCTGGGGCCCAGGCACCTACGTGACGCATTATCTAAAGATATAGTTTCCCTTGATGGCATCGCCCTGGCCTCCAGCACCACTGTGAGGAATCTTGGAGTTATCTTTGATCAGGACATGTCGTTTAAGTCTCGCATTAAGCAAACCTCTACCTCTACCTCTGTGTGTATATTGTGTAGGCTGCCTCCCTCCCCTCTCTCTCTCTCCTTCCATCCCTCTCTCTCCCTCTCTCTCTCTCCTTCACCCCCAACCGGTCGAGGCAGATGGCTGCCCACCCTGAGCCATGGTTCTGCTCGAGGTTTCTGCCTCTTAAAAGGAAGTTTTTCCTTGCCACTGCCGCCTAGTGCTTGCTCTTGGTGGGAACTGTTGGGTTTCTATAAATATCACAGTACGGTGATATTGAGTACGGTCTAGACCTGCTCTTTTATGAAAAGTGCTCTGAGATAACTTTTGTTGTGATTTGGCGCTATATACATAAAACTGAATTGAATTGAACATACTGAAGCAGAGCATGATCCCCTCCTTTCGCAGACTAGACCACAGGACAGGATTCCAACATGATAACGACTCCAAACACACCTCCAAGACAACCACTGCCTTGCTGAGGGTAAAGGTGATGGACTGACCAAGCATGTCTCCAGACCTAAACCCTATTGAGCATCTGTGGGGTATCCTCAGACGGAAGGTGGAGGAGCGCAAGGTCCATCAGATTAGATTAGATTAGATTGTTTTATTAGCAACGCGACAATTTGTTTTCAGTACAGTATGTTTAAGCTCTGCATCATGTGTTTACACCACAAACAACAAATAGACAATACACTTCACAACATGTAACAATACAGAATACAGTGGGTAAATCACCAAGCTATAGTGTAGAGTACACAGTGGAGTTCAGAGTCCTGATGGCTATGGGAAAAAAGCTGTTTGTGAAGCGTTTGGTCTTGGTGGAGAGTGACCTGTAGCGCCTCCCTGAGGGAAGGAGGTGGAAGAGGTGGTGAGCAGGATGTGAGGGGTCGGAGATGATTTTCTTTGCTCGCTTTACAGTCTAATTTGTATAGAGGGAATCAACTGAGTGCAGTGGTTTTCTTATGATCTTGGATGCTTTGTTGACAGTCCGCTGTAGTTTTTTCTTTGTTTGGCTCTCCATGCTACCATACCATACTGTGATTGATGATGTAATAATGGACTCGATGATAGCGGAGTAGAACAAAACAAGGAGTTGATGCTTGATCCGGTATTTTTTAGGCTGCCTGAGGAATTAAAGTCTCTGTTGAGCTTTTGCAATAATGAGTTTGGTGTTAGATGTCTACTTAATTTTATTGCTAATGTGTGTTCCTAAGAATTTAAAGGAGTCAGTGATGGTAATTGGGTTGCCGTTTATTTGTATGGGTGTTTTGGGAAATGGCCTACGTCTAAAGTCAATAATGAGTTCCTGGTTTTGGGCTGTGTTGAGCTGGAGGTCATTGTTTGAACACCATGTGACAGCCTGGTGTAAAGGTGTAAAGGGAGAAGAGCCAAGGGGAGAGAACACAGCCCTGAGGAGCTCCTGTACTGAGGGTGAGAGGGTGTGAGGTTATGTTATGATACTTGAGCATGTGTATTATGTACACCACAACCACTTGCAATGGTACACGTCCACGCCACTTAATACTCAGCTTTGTAGTGGTTTGGGGTAATAGTACAATAAGGGGGCAGTCTGGGCCAAAAACACCAGGGAGGATATTTTCATCCCAGTTCAGCCCTGCTTACTAAGTAATGTGTTGCTGTGTATAATACACATGCACATGTACATTAGACTAAACATGTATTTTCCCCTACCACAGTGGGTTGGTGGAGCTGTAGAAACACACATAAAATGCGTGTAGATGAGTGAAAACAACCTAAAGACACTGAAAGCAAAAGAGAAAGCATAGATTGACAATGAGCTAAATGTGAGGCAAAGATAAATGACAGGAAATACAGAGAGAGCATTAAAAAGAAGAGGCAGAGAGGGGGAAGTGGGGGAGTGAAAGAGAGAGAAAAGTAACTCCCAGCAGAGTTTGGCAATTAAGAGCACCTCGTTAAGGAAGCTCTCAGTGACTAATGGACGAGACACACAGGCACACACACACCGCAGGGGGTGAGTGATGGGCAGATGCAGACATTTAACAGCTTCTGTGCAATCGTTGCATCTTTCCTTTCCTTCATTTTCCTCCCCTCTCCCCCTCTCCCCTCCTCAGCTTACTTATAATAAAATCTGAAAAACATTACTCTCCCATATGGTTCAGTTTCATTGCCTGCTACTCGTTAGTTTACACTTTTAAGTGTCTATCTGTCTGTGTCTTACACACTTCCCTTGATATTATGGTTTGCACTTCGGCCGTCCCAAGTGTTAGGGTTGGAAGTAGAAGGTCATCATCACTACCAAGAAATCCTGAAAGATGAAGTCATTACATTAAATGTCTTCCTCACAGTGTGCCAGTGATGAAGGCAGAGGTTTTGTTGCTACTTGGGAAACAGTTTCATTTCATGACTTTTTGTCTGCAAAGAACATTGTTTGTTAATGACCATGCTCGATATCAGAGTCTCATTTGGTTAAATAGGAGTCTGCAGTGTCTCAATTAGCAGGAATGGCATGTTTTATTTCTGTGTGAAGCAAGACTTTGTGATTAGGCTGATTAGATGAGTGTATTTTTACACAACAGTCTACTTGCATCTCCATTTCTGTTTGTGATGTAGCAACACTGAACTGAAATGAATGTGTAACACACACATAAGTGTGTCTGGCTGGATTCCCCAATCAAATAATTCCCTGTATTCTCAGCATCAAATCAAAGTAAGGTTCAAGGAATGTCTGCTGCTTCTGTCCAGCTCTGTCTGCTTTCCCATCTGACCGCTTAGTCAACCAGGAGCTGTCTCATGTTGTTACAATCAGTAGTATCTATATTTATCCACAAGTCCTACGGCTCACAGCGAGGGCAAGACTGGACTGCTTGTAGTCTGGAGATTGGAAAAGCCACCTTGTGATTGGAAGGTCACAAGTTCGAATCACCGCACAGGCCGGGAAGAAGTTGGTTCAAAGTGCTGTCAGTAAAATATGGCTCTTTAGTAACATCTAGTGGTAGCTGTTGGGAGATCTGACAAAGAACCTCTGCTGCAGGTTGTCCCACATCTCTCTCTCTTCATTTTGTCTCTTCGCTCTCTGTACGGAAGCACTGAGAGGCAAGTGAGAATTTTTTTTTCTGGTGATTAATTTTCTAAGTCTGATCAAAATTGTTTTCTCTCCTCTGTTTATGACTTAAGAAAAAGTGAAACCAAAGGGTTTTGCTTATTTGTAGTTCCTTTTGTTTTGAAATAGGTGGAGAAAAAAAAAGGTTGATTTAGTTTAGATTTAGTTAGATTTCAGTATTTGCAGCTAATACAGAGCTTGCACATGTTGAGACAGCTTGAATTCTCAGCAGTCACAGCCACAAGAAGCGACTGGCACTGATCAGTGATTTTTACCCTCAACCCTAAATATCACAGGAAAAACAGGTTTCACCTGGCATTTCAGATAACCAGGGGACAAGTTGTGCTGGAAGGAAAGGAGGAGGTGCAGTCGATTCTCTGGTGTGTGCTGCTCTGCATCGGACATTCTCAGTGGTGCTCGACCCCACAGGCCAGAGGGATAGTGTTGTGTCGTTCAAAGAACATTTCGTTCATAAGACCTAATCGTGTGTATGACTCGGGAGGAACGGGTTGTCTCAGTGAGTGATTCGTTCATTTTCACACATGCGTAAAGGATCTCATCACACGGCAGCTGCATGGTCTCCGTCAGCACAGGAAACAGAACTGATTAGTTCACGACTCTCAACTGTGGGTCTCTAGGTCAGAGTCGACTCGTTCACCGCTCACATGGGTCCTCCTCAGTCTTTCATTCACTCGGCAGGCTGAGTGACTGCCAGCGCTGGAGAATGAGAGGCAGGTCGGCTGTCAGGTAACAGTCACTGGACTGACATTATATCTAATATCTATTTTGTGACATTTAATAAAGCATAACGTTATTACAGCACAGTTATGTTGTGCTAAGTTATAGTTTTAACACAGCCGCACCGTAACTTTAGTCCTGCTAGTGTTACAGCTAATAGCTGATGAGAGTTGTTCTGTGTCCGCTCCACTTCAGAGCCCTGACAGGGTTCTAATGGGAGCCGAATTACCTCCGAGGTCGTCTCCTTTTCAAAACAAACAGACCCGGTCATTAAAACATTAAAACACAACCACGTAGCAACGTTAGCGTTAGCCCTGTAATCAGCTAACAACTGATCCAGGTCCGCCAGAGAACGCAACGTTAACTTTTACTTTTTATTTACCAACAGAGCCGTGCTGTTGTTCCACAGCTCGTGACTGGTGAACAACCTGCAGTGTTTGAGAGTGATGTGCTCATGTGTGTTTCTCTGTCTGCAGAATCCAGACCTGATGTGGCCCATTCTGCGTCCAGCGCCACAATAACCAGCCTAGTTCAAATGAACGAAATGACTCAAAAAAAGATTAGTTCATTTTAATGAACGAGATTTGAATGAACGAGTCTGTCAAAAGACTCAAACTTGCCATCACTACAGATGGATAGCACCTGAAGTGACCAAAACCAGGCAGGACAAGACTATAGCAAAGCGAGTCATCCCTGGGGTTGCTCTTGGCTTTATCAGTGTCTGTCCAGTGGGCCGGCAGTGTCTGATGTCCATTGCCTCAACTTTACTCCACCCACCCCAGATCTATTCTGTCTTAATTATTTTCTTTGTTCTAATTTTCCTAAAGCATTAATAAAGTTTATTATGTATATTATACTTCCATGTTTAAAGCATTAACTGTTTTTCAGAACAAGTGCCTTTGACAAATCCTACAGATTCATTGGGAAGATTATGTGAGTACAGAAGAATTGATTAAGAATGCAGGCATAAAACCACTGAGTGCAGGAGTGAGAAGGCGGAAATCGAAGATGTCTGGGCACATACAGTACAAGAGTGAGCTTCATAAACAGACACTCTGTGCGTGTGCCTTCTCTTATTGAAAACTACGATCAATTTACTGATTAGACATGTACACATTTACTTGTTTTACTACATTATCTGCTCAAAGAGTCTGAACACTCCATCCAGGCTACAACAAGTGGAGTGAGCACAGAATGACGTTATCATAGCACATCTTTATAGGCCAATACATAATATCTATATACAGCAACTTTAAGACATATATTTAAGGTTAAGAAAACAGTTAAGGTTAGGAAATCAGTTTAAAATATCATTTGAAATAGATCATTAGGGTTGAAATTCATGTCTTCCACAAATAAAAATGCGTTTTATATCATTACAACCAAATGGTGAGCTATGCTTTGTAAACATATCAAACATTTATTTCCTTCATGTAAAGAAACAGTTCCTGTTAGTTCAGGGTTATTGTCCCTGCATCTAAATCAGCAATGGTAACTCAAAACCTTACATTCTCTTTGTAAGGTTAAATAAACATAACATAATATATTTTGATTCAGTGTGGCAAAGTAATTTCTCTGATCTCTGTGTCTTTTAGCCTTAAGAGTCCTTGATGAAGTCCAGATCATGGGAAGTGGAGTTTTGAGTTTACCAAGTTATTAATTGTAAATGAATAAACTGGTTTAACTTAATCCCCCACTAGCATTTAGCATTCCTTTGTTAAGATTATCAGATTAATTGGCTCCATGCAGGCATGTTGAGAGATTGTTATTTAACTTTCCATTAATGACCTTCCGAGTCCTATTTTATAACCCAGAGGTCCTGTGCGGACATGGCGTTTGGGGGAAGGTTCCTCTCATAGTCCTCCCAGAGCTTGTTTTATGACCGAGAGACCTTGAGGAGAAAATGTAAATTATTTTATCAAAATACAAAATGTTTTTTAAAATCCATGTTGATTACGCTACACTGTTCAGCCAATTTTGCTCTCATACAACATATGACATTGCTTAAACATGTCTGTCATGTGCCTGTCGATACATAGTGATGAAAATATTGATTGTAGTGACTGACAAAAGAAAATAATAACAAATGAGTTTGGAGACACTGAGTTAAGGTACCTAAATTGTCTAACTATGGGAATAAAACACCCAGCCACTCTCCATATCCATTGCTAAGAACAGGCTATAATTTCGTTCATATCATTTTAGTTTTGATTTTGAAGATTTGATTGAGTCACTTTCTCATCCAGTAGCGCAATTACATTTTTTAATGGGAAGCTATATTGAGTTGAAATTGTTCCCTGCATTAAAAAACCAATGGCCTGCCACTTTGATTGAAGAGTAAAGTCATATTTTCCTCCTCACATTTCCTTCTCTTTTTTCATGTTCCCTCTACCTGTCTTTAGAGATTCATCGCCTGCTGCTGTTTATTTTCACACCATCCTTTGTCAATCGTGGCAGCTTTTGAAGTGGCAGACTGAAATGAATGCATGCACTTACCATGCCTGGCTAGATTTATCGCTTAATTTCTGTGCTTGTGCTGTCACTACAGTTTCACTTACTTTCTAAACATTCAAGTTCTTATCGTCAATAATGGTTGCTTTTGTTTTATCACTCAACTTTACTATATATGAAATAGCTCATTGACAATTCACTACCAGCGATGCCTACAGGGATAAATGATGATGATATAGGATGATATTATGTCTGAACAGACCAAACAGGAGACACAATCAGAGAGAAAAAAACAAGGTCATATTAGACAAAGGGAAAAAATAGTGGGTCTAAAAAAACGTAAGAAGCAGTCACAAAGAGAGAAATGGGGAGATTATCAAAAATTGCAAAGTATGTTCAGAGCTGAGACACTCAGGCAAGTCATTGTGCTTTAAAAAAATAATACCTGTTTTCAGTAAAGTTTATTAAGGGTTAGATTAAAGGTCTTATTTTTTCCACTGTACTGTAACTGTTTTTTGCGCTTCATGACTGCTCGTCAATTAATAGAAAACAAGTGCAACATAAGCTGTATCTACATCAATAAACCCTAATCATACTTCCTAATAATTCATTTCCTGTTGCCCTGAGTTTAGTCTGCTCAGATTTAGCTTCTAAATTTCCATCAGCTGTATTCAATTAGAAATTACTGTAATTAGTTGTGTATTAAAAAGGACTTAAATTCTTGAATTTTGTTTTTATCTGACACACTGAAATAAGAGAGCCAGTAAGAATTAAAGGATTAATAATTAAGAGAGTGTGGTAGACCAAATGTAAGTGTGTGTGTTTGAGAGAGAGAGTTACATAGAAAATAAAGAGAGCCAGAGTGGTAATACCCTTGTGAGACCTCTGTATTTACTGCACTGTTAAGCAGTATTCATTTATCTTGTGAAAAACCTGCTACACACACACACACACATACACATATGGCCCAGAGAGGGCCTTCTCCCTTGGCAGCTCTTCTAATTAGCTCCATTTAAATGAATGGGTTAAACAGAGTTCTTTTTACAGTATGTGCTGGTACTACTAATGCAGCTTATTTAATTGTGTACTGCCACACACAGACACACACATAGTCACTCACAGAGATGTATATCTTTAAAGTACCATTTTCTCCATCTTTTTTCAAACAAATCCAAAAGAAGCATCCACATTACTGTTTCTGGATTTCTATAGAAAGTAGACGAAAAGCTTGCAGGGCTACCAAGATGGAGCTTCTGTTTATCTATTGGCAAGGCACACTGTGGGTAAATGGCACTGTGGGTAAAAGTCCAAGCAAAACCAGTGATAATTTGCTTGATATCAACAGTGACATGAATACCATGATCCATATGAGAGAAGAGAGAAGAAGCTTGGGGAGAAAAAAACGAGTTACAATAAAGCAGTGGGGGGAGGGAAATATAGCTGGGAGTAGAGTATGAGTTGAGAAAAAGTGAGGAACAAGGGAAACTGGAGTAAAGGAAGCAAAAAAAGAAAAAGTGAGAAGGCTAGATAGGAAGGAGAAGGGGGGATAAAGAGAGTTGGAAGTTAAGGAGACAGGTAGAAGAGGGAGGGACTACATACTGTATGATTGAGACAAGAGAAAGTAGGACATTAAAGATGGGAGGAGAGAAGATGGGGTGAGGAGGGAAAGAAAGAGAAGAAGAGGGAAGAGAAAGCCTGGAGGGATGAGGTGAGTGCTGAGAGAAAACATGAGCAAGCGGAAGGAACACAGAAAAAGAGGTAAAGGGGAAAATGGACAGACAGTCTGTGCCACCGGCTGCCTGTCTGCCACACTGTCACACACACTAACACAGACACTAACACCAGATGTTTTTGGTGATGTCCTTTTTTAATGTCATATTTGGAGAGGAATCCCTATTTATAACTTACATAATACTAAAACCTCCTTCACCACTTCTTTATCCTTCTGTTGTTGTCCTTAAGGTCAACTACACCTACCACCAGCAAACATCTGGAAGGATTTCGTTAATGTGCAGCTTGTCTTTAATACTACTCTATAACTATTTAAAAACAAAACAGTGATTCAGGCTCAAACTCCCCCAGCTTTGGCACTGTAATAACTACCCACTCCTCTATCCAAAACTAAATTCGATACGTACAAAACAATATTTTTATTGCCATCGTAAGTGTCTTAACAGCTGCCCTGACCCTCACAAGAGTGACAAGAATACAGCTGACAAGACACAAACTTTATTATTTCACACTTCTGATTGTGTACTATTCCCCTAGGCCATAGCCCTTGAAAGTGTGGACAGGGCGCACACACTCATACAACATCCTAATAGTACAAAGGTCCACAGACCTTGGATGAGTATAAATGCAACCTCCCTGGTTCGATTCCAACCAGGGACCTTAGCTGCATGTCATTCCTCTCTCATCCTCCTATGTTTCTTGTCTGTATCCCTACTGTCTGTGTAAGTTGTTTAGACCACCCAGAAACTTCCAGGTGTAGCAAACAATGAAAATCAGAAACAAAGATCATCCTGTGATCAGGAAGGATTCTGAAACAGTTTTGAAATGTCAATCTTAAGCCAGAGCTGTGGGAGGAAGAAAAACACGACCCTAAGAAATCTCCCTCTTAATTAAACATTCTTTTGTTAATCCCTCATGAAAGGGACATATTTAAACACAAATGGTAAATAAAACAAAACAATCTGTAAAAAAAGAAAGGAATGGTGAAGAAACATAAGAGATAAACTGTGTGTAAGAAAGACCTGAAATCCTGAGTGAAGTTTATTGCTGTTTATTGAAGTAACTTCAGGACCTTAGTGAACTTGTCAAAAACCTTTAAACCAACTTCGTCTTAATGAGCACACTGGAACAAACACACACATAATTCACCGTTTACAATTCTCTCCTTCATAATGAGCTCAAATTCATATTATTTCCTTCCATCATTCATCATCTGACATCCTTCTCCGTGGCATTAATAAGTCATGGACATGCTTTTTGGGCATAACACCTCCCAGTACGCCGGCAGGGGAGGCGGGCTGGTGAGAGAATGTGTGTACCCCCTGAAATATTTAACAGCCCCTTGTTCAGCAGCTGTTAACCTGCATGCACTGTGTGGAGACATACTGTGTGTGTGTGTGTGTGTGTGTGTGTGTGTGTGTGTGTGTGTGTGTGTGTGTGTGTGTGTGTGTGTAGCCTATAACCTGATTACAGCTCTGATTACCTGTTGGGATGCTATGAATATTTTAAATCCTTCCAAATCAGGTCTGAAAGTCAATGATGATGGAGATGATAATGATGATGGCAGCAAATGGCGATAATGATGATGATATTTGTGGGATATAATATTTAATTATTTATGCCATTTACTCTCATTTCTTTTAAACTTTCCCAAAAGTTTTGACTGAATAACACAGATTACTTATTCAAAAAAATATTCATTCAGATAAATAATTGAAACAGATTGAGCTGTGTGGTTCCAGACAGATTTGTATTTTAAAGATCAAATTAAAACTCTGTGGTATGTCAATAGCTAAAATACATATTCCAGATATATACATTTCTGCTGTAATGAATTGATTATAAAACGTTTGAAACCAGCCCTTTCAACTGGAACAGCATTTGCCTTTGAATGAGTTTATTCTGATCAACAGGGTTTGCAGGAGGCATTTTATCATGATAGGTCTTAGCGGAATTAGTGAAATTTGAGTCAGTGCAAATTCACTGTTGATTAATATTCAATTCAACCCTATTAAATGTCCTTGTGAAATGAGGCCAGAAAAAATGTGGGAAACTTAGATCCCTTTATGCACCTGAACAAGAAAAATCCATTTCAGGTAAAGAGTACAAACATTTGCAAATGAAACATATAAAAAGGAAAAAGAGAATCTGGCAAACAAAACTCTGAAAGAGTCTCCTAAGTTCAAAGTCCACCAGTGAGCAGGTTCACAGGGTCAAAACCTATTTCAATCTAAAACTAAGTGCAAGTCATCAAGATGTTTCTTCTTTATCATTTTAAACTCACAATTACAATTTTCAGCCTTCAATATTTTCCTATCCAATTTTGCATTAAGTTCAGTCCACAAAGGCACCATTCCTTCAATCTGTTCTGACCACAGGGACAGATTACTACCACAGTAATTTCCATCATGTGATTGATATATATGACAATACAAATAGTTGGGCAGCAAACCCTGAATAGGCTGACTTAAAGATATAAACATGCCAATAAATGATTGATGAAAGATGACACAGCAGGCCAGTCACCCTGAACACACTGTACAGGATAAAATCTTTCCAGTCTCAACTGAAAAACTGAACTTTTTACTTGTCTTAGCAATTTGAGAACTCAAATTCCCCAATACTGAAACTAAGTGAAATCTCATTTGTTGCAAAGTGAAATATTACTTTGAAAGCAGGACAGGCAGCAAGCTAATGGAGGAAAACCAGCAGAGAGAGATGGGAAGAACAAGCAAGGCAAACTAATTAAGGAGAAAGTGGCATAAAGAGAGACAGGGAAGAGACTTAAGTGAGTCAGAAGGCTGTATTTGTCTGTGCGAATGTCTGTGTGTGTGTGTGTGTGTGTGTGTGTGTGTGTGTGGACATGCTTGTCTAACTTCTAAATCCTCCGCAATGTCAGAGGAGTCTTTCATTCCCAAGATGAGTAAACATTGGCCCACGTTCTGTCATCGCAACGGCTGCACCTTCAACCAAAAACAGCCTGTTTGTTTCTCTCACTCTCCCCATGCCAACAGCCCATTTTATAGTGAACAGATAGCAAGTGTGTGTGTGTGTGTGTGTGTGTGTGTGTGTGTGTGTGTGTGTGTGTGTGTGTGTGTGTGTGTGTGTGTGTGTGTGTGCCAAAAAAATAACACAAATTTATATATTGTTCCTCACCCATCTGCTTAATGAGAAAACAGAAGCGGGGGCAAGGAGATAACACATGCGGGCCATAATGTTCACGCTCCACACACACAGCCCTCACTGAATTGGATGCACACCTCGTGAATAATTCATGTTCCAGACGTAGTTATTATTAAAGCCATGTTTATGATTTCTTATATTCTTACTATTCATATGCAAAGTTGTTGTGTGGTTAGCTAGTGGTAGATTCTTTTTCATTTTCTGGTGCCGAGCTGGGTGAGATTTTCAGCGTTCATCCAAACGCGAGTGCATCACCCATCTTTGCTCTGCCTTATCTTCTCATTCAGTCCTCACAGCGCCCAGTGGAATCTGCTGCAATGCTGCAATCATATCAGGAAACACATGCACCTTATACGCAGCCATCAGCTGCTATATTTTCTTTTTCAGTACAGAGTAATGTAGGTACAGATACAGGAAACCATCTCAGTGTTCTACTGTGCTGAATATCTGCTGCTGTTGGTTTGCAAGCCACCACAGCACAGGACATACTGGGGTAAATATTGGCCTGCTGGACCCTCAGGGCAGTTGTTTGTCCATAAAACACAGCTTATGCGGCACAAGCTGTTTGGAGGAATTTAATGGAAATTGAATGTGTTTTGTGGAGCTGTAAAAAGAATGGCTGTATTATAACATAGGTTGCCATGTACATAGAGGGCAATTTGAGAATCAAATGAGGACCCCATCTTTTACTAAACCATCTGACCCTCAAAATGTCATGCAAACACAACAAATACTGGTGTGCATAAGTGATTATATCAATGTCATGCTTCAGCCATTAAATAAGGTTAAATAGAGTTGTTGTCAAACATCATTGCTACTGTTTTGGCTACTTCAAGGCTGGATTACCAACCAGGCAAAAGCTGTCCCAGAGCCCAAGACACTATGGGGCCCTAAAGGCCAGAGGATTACCAATGGATTTAGTTTGTAGTAATGGATTAATTAATATAAGCTAAAATGCCAAGGCCCTAAAGTGGCTCCTGCATTTTAACCTCATCCCGAAGGTTTGTATAGGGGGCCTTTCTCAAAATCTAATTTTAACATACAAAAATATATTATATTATATATATTTGATACAATTTTATTCCATCTATCTTTTATAACACTGGCACAAGAAACTAAATTTTTGGTCAGTTTGCGAGAACACTTTTTCTTGCCATACACTCATCCTGCAGTTACCAACTGTGTATAACTGTTGGTTATAAAAATGCACTATTTTAAAGTTGAAATGTTTTTTCAGCTCATATTATGTTTAAATGATGCAGATTCTTAAGTAAATTTGCATTTAATCAATTTGTTAGTTAAAAAAGGGATGTTGAGGTGAATTTGGGGCTACAGATCATTTTTGCTCTTGGGGCATTGTTGTTGTCCTTTCAGCAGCATGGAGAGAAAGTGTGACAGACAGAGCAAGAAATGACAAGTTGTAAAATAACAGACTGTGTCACCTATAAAGAGCTTGAAATAGCTTGAAAGAATGTATAGCAATATCTGTATATAGATAGTATAGCTGTCAGTTTTGTGTGTGCACAAAGCTTCATGGTGAATGCATGTTTCTAATTTTATGCAATCCATCAGAAGGAAACACTGAAACGTGCTGTTTATTTTTCCTGACATTAGTTCACTGTCAAAAAGTCAGGTCAATTTAATTTAAATAGCCCAATAACACAAACACCAATTTGCCTCAAGGGGCTTTTCAATTTGTAGAGCAGACATCACCCAGTACCCGCGACCCGATCCCGGATAAGCGGATGAAGATGGATGGATGGATGGATGGACAACACCCAGTAACACTTTACAATATGGTACACAAAATTGTGAGTCGTTGCTAAGTAACAAGTGCATGGTAAGTAGTTGTTAATGTAGTTCCTGAATATCTCAGAATAGACGACTCGATGATAATGGAGAGTTACTGGAGAACAGACAGAGAGATGCTAAATTAATGAATCATTACATAATCATTTGTGCATAAAGAAATGTGTCGACATGCAATCCACACGCTGACCAATTTCTCCATGAGTAGTTCCTGATTAACTCGGAATCAGCCACTAAGCAGCACAAAACTAATAACAACTCATTAATGACTCATTACGTCAATCAGTGACGTCTTTTAAATCACTTCTGAAAACTTATCTTTTCAAAAAAGCCTTTGCTTAATGCTATCAGAAATCTTTATTGCCAGCATGTCTTATTCTGTTTTATTGTTAGTATTTATCTGTATTGTCTGGGTTTTATTTTATTTTATTTTATTTTGTAGCATGTTAATTGCATAAGTCCCATATGTATATATATATATATATACATACATACATACATAGGTGTCATTTACACTGGGGATGCTGGAGACATGACCATCACTTTTTGAAAGCGTTAGTTAAAAATGTTCTGAAAATAGCTTGCACTAAAAAATGTAACATATGAAAATGCTTTAAGAAAGATTTATTTGCACAATAAGAAAACATGATATGCAATTTAAATAATAAACAAATGTGCATTGTCCAAGAAACTTAACTTCATTTAACTTAGTGACTTAAATTAACTTAACAGATCATTGCTGATTTGTTCCTCACTTGTTACTTAACTCCTCATAATTCTGTGTTCCGTATTATATAGTGTTACCCAGCACCCACAAACCCATGGAGGAGCACAGCTTTACACTGAAGTAACAATAAGCAGCCTGTTTGGATCTACCATTCAATATGGATTGATTACTACAGCTGCATGTTATGTTTAAATATTTAGTCATTTTAGCCAACAAAGCAACTTGCAATTGGTATATATGTCATAGGTTGCATGCCTCTACAGCAACTAGGGGTTGCTCAGGGAGCAAGTGGGAATTGAACCTCCCACACAACAGTGATGTGTCTTCCGCCACAGCCACAGCCATAGCCATAAAAAGAAACTTTTCTTGCAGTTGCAGCTGCCATTCCAGCTTTACCAGCGCAGAACTGAGCAGGACTGTCACAAATTATTACTGTTTGTCGCAAATAATTTTTACATCAAATAAAACAAAATTCAATTGAATTCGAATTCAATTTAATGACCTGTAGTATCAACACAGTCTTTATGTTCTTTTAAAAAAGATGTGACTATAAAGCATTTTCAGCCTGCTACAGATTTATTTTGAAACCCTTAATTATCCAGCAGAATGTTGCCAAGATGAGAAAGCTTCTTTATTTTTTCAGGAATATTGTGTTTCCCATGTACAAATCCACAAGCCTGAAACGCCACATTCTTTTACAGTTGACTAATGAGCAGCCATGCTGGCACAGCGGGACTTTGAGGGAACAGTAACAGTACTGACAGTGTCACTCAAACAAATTCCCAAGCCATACTAGTTCAGACTCCTAATTTGACTTATAATGCACAGTAATTAATAATTAAATATTCCAGTTGTGTCTTGTTAAAATAAGTAATCATGTTTTTCCAACAAACGTCTCACTCAGATGTTTTTTCTGCATAAGATTAAACTGATAAACCAGTGACCATTTTCAAAGGTTGAAACAACAACACCATCCCACCTTTTTACCACATATCCTAAAGCCTCTCTTTACGCTTAGTAACTCCTACATTTCCTAATTAAAAGCATGTTGCTTCACAGCCTTTTCTCAGTTTATTTTCAAGTGACTCAAATTCATCTGTGTTCATCCATGACCATGCTGTTACATAATTATTTCACTAGAGGTCACTGTTACATACCTGCCACACTTCTGTAAATATTGACTACACAGAGATGGAAAAGGTGTCCTCTGTTGAACTGAAAAAATCACAAACGTCCTCAAAGTCGTTTTCTGCCCCATGCAGTAATCATCATATTTGCATCTGCAGGTTCATAAAATTAAAATGACCATTTTCTAAGGAACTCACTGACAGCTGCATGTCACAACATAAAGGGAAGAAAACAAGAAAATCATGTACTGATGACTATAAAATGACATTATTATCCACATAGGCCATGGAGCTACAATAACACGAAGTGTGATCTTGTCAGTGACAAACAGATGTTTTGCAATAAGGCTAATTACTGTAATGAATATACAGTAAAGTTGCCCTGAATGCTGACCGAAAGATCATTGATGTAATAAAAACACTATGCAGACTTTAAAGTGTGAAAAT
Organism: Micropterus salmoides; assembly: GCF_014851395.1. Classification (NCBI taxonomy): domain Eukaryota; kingdom Metazoa; phylum Chordata; class Actinopteri; order Centrarchiformes; family Centrarchidae; genus Micropterus; species Micropterus salmoides. Next base: position 20,889,461 of record NW_024040263.1, read on the forward strand.
GCAAACACTGGATATTGTTTCTTTACTTTTGTAAAGTGTAGTTTGAGAATCATCAAGGCCCTGTAAAAAGGGTTCCAAGGGTTTCAGTTCACTTTTCAAAAGCGATGCTGAAGAAGGCTTTCTTCAAAAATTTTAATAAATAAAAAAATGTGAAAGAATATGAAAAACGTATCTCCTGCATTAGATAGGTTGTCCTTTACAATTTGCATAGGGGTGTAATGAGTGTACAGATCAGCACAGCAGACTTTGCACTGAGCCGAACTTTGTTTGTCCCAATTGCTGTTTTGGTTGTCTGATCCATTTTTAAAGGAGCGTACCGAGAAATGTTGTGTTACTGTGCAAAAAGAAAAAAAAATCTAAATAAAATCAATTTCTGTTTCCATTTTGATGCTTGCATCCTGCCTTTTCTTTGCTTTCCTCCTCCACATCTGGAACACAAAACACAACACAAAATCTGATACCAGGACAGGTTTTTATCTCCAAAATGATTTGGTTACTCTGGACAAATTTGAGTGTCATCCAGGCAACAAAATATGGAGGACATTTTTGGTCATAATTAAAATTCCAAACAGAAAATTAAAAGAGATAAAATTTTAAAGTGTATTATTTTACTAAACTACAAGGATAGCATAATTAAACTTAAAAAGAAAAGTTAATTTAAAATGTAAAATGATCATTTGAAAATGTAACGTGACAATAAAAAAGTGATATTTAAAATGCAAATGGTTAAATGGAAGTGCTCAAACAAAAGGCTTAAATTGTGAATGAAACTGACTGATTTAACACCAAAAATGAAACTCAAAACGGGAAATGGAAATTTATCATTTGGCATTTGACACAAGCATTTAAAATTTTATCTATTCCATTTCCCATAGATTAAAGCAGCACATCTGGGCTCTTTTATGGGTGAAAGCAATCCCTCTAATTAGACTGGTAGTACATGCAAATTATGAGGTATTTTCCAATTTAATAGCTTAAAATAAGAAAACTGTATTGCTTATTAACTATTAGGAGTCCTAATCCATCAAAGTGGATGACCCTGACATACACAACTACCTTATTGAATCGCCTGGTAAGGTATGGCATTTCTCACTTTTTCTGTCGTTCAGACACTTTATTTTGCTGTTTTGGTAGTCTGTCCAATGTGACATTATAAACTATAAACTTATTTCCTTCAATAACTGTAGCTGTATAGGTAACTGTTAATTGTTGGAAGTCTCTCATAATATTAATCATATAAATTGACCACTATATTAAATCATACTTGCTGATGATTCTGGAATGTGACAGTGTTATCAGCAATGCATAATAATAAAAATAATTGCCTCCATTGATTATTTTACAGATATGCTTTGAAGATTTTGTAAAATTCACAGCAGTCCCTGTCATGCCTGATGTTCAAGCTGATGTAGTGATGTCTGAGGATCTAGGCCTTCCATTGAGTTCTCTCATCAAGCAAGAAACCTTCCTTCCATCACTGATGTTGTTCCCAGCCCAGCATTAGGACCCTTTGAGCTGAACAATGGTCAGCCTCCCCATGGTGTTGATATGAATGATGACCCAAGTCAGCCTTCCACTGGAGATCCACTGATTTGGATTATGCGTTACACACATCAGATGTTCAATCAACATCAAGTGAAAGTCCAGCAACACTGATGAAAACAACAAAGTCCAAGGTCCCAGGCACCCCTGACACACCACTATCCATTCATTCCTTACAGCGAAAGGGTTTGTTGACACCAAGGAAACTTAAGATGCAACAGACATTAGCTTTTGTTGCAAGACAAAGAGCTGAGATGAAGCAAAATCATCTGAACAAAGTGAAAAAATTAAGAGCTAAATTGAAGGCACCAGCACTACAGGTTGCACAAGTAAAATATCTTAGACAACTTCTGAAATGAAAAGATGCATCATTAGCAAAAAAAGACTTCAAAATTGAAATTCACTCCAGATACTAAAAACTAGCCATAGTGAAGGAACTTTGTGATGTCAAAGGAAAACTAACAAAATTACAAAAAATGTATAATAGTTTAAAACACCGCAATAAAATCTGAAGGAGGACAATTCGGGCACAAGGGCTAAATAACCAACACAATGCTACTATTACTGATTTGCAGGGAAAGCTCAGATGCTTATGCTATCTGCCAACTGCAATGTGACAATATGTCAGTAGCAACAGTAAATAATCTTCCTACAAAAAACATTCCCACTTTAATTTCTCAATTTGCAAAGCGCACTGGTGTTGTTATCGGAAATGTCCCACATAGGAACACAGTGGAAATCATGTGCCATGAACTTGGCACAATATCAGATTTTCAAGTGGCTGAGCATATGCTAGAGAACAAGGATCTGACATAAGATTTTGATGCAACAACTCAGGAGGGTGTACACGTTAATTCAATACATGTAACTTCATCTGACAAGTGCCACATTATTGCAGTTGATCCTTTAGCTGGGGTAACTGCAGAGGATTATGAAGTGCACATTAATCAGTCTGTACGTATTAATTGTATGTACAATTTAGTTCAGGTACATTTTGCTTTTCACCAAGCTGAAAAAATAACGGACAACACAGTAGACTTTCCAAAGGTACGGTCAGAAATAACCGTCTGTTTCAAATTCTATGACAGACAGGGCAGCTGTTAACCATGCCACCATTGAACGATTGGAGAATTCCTGGGGCAAAAAAATGAATGCATTAAATTGCCACCTACATCCAATAGAAACTATTGCTACTGAATGTTGCAAAGCATTGAAGCAGAAGGAACACATCTAACATTGTGAAGAAGGTGCTGGGTTCAGATTGCATGGCCAAAGATTTAGTTCTGGGCTTGAATAAACTCAGGTACAAAGATGCAGCTGGGGACCCAAAAGGATTTGTGCTTGCATTGTCTAATGCCAATCTGCCTCGAGGTTTGCTGCCAAGATACAGAGGAAACAGGCTCCATGTTATGTTCCTGATCTATGAATGGCTTCATGAACACAGAGAATTTTTTGTGCAGTTTCTTAATGGACAAACATTTTCATGCAACAGGCTCAGAGGTGCCCTCCAACATGATTTTCAAAGTCCTGTTGTAATGGTGAAAATTCAGGCGCTTGGTCTTTTGGGGAAAGTGCTGACTGGGCCTTGGATGTCGAGATTTTACAAGGGCGCAGCCTCTGAAATCAGTCACATTGTAGGTTTGGTCATGGTAAAGGAGGTTCTAGACAGGTTAGCAGTATTTCAACAAGATCCTCAACAAATTCTCTCTGTGACACATGATATGTTTGGTGCTGAGCTGTCCAGAAGTCCAGATCTTCCCTTCTGGAGGGACCTGTTGACAGAGATCTCTTTCTGTCAATGATGGAAGGATGTATAAATGCAGTCCACAATGTCCTCACAAGGCAGTACCAGAGGTACTTTAACAGGGATGTAAATGATCAGCTGAGGAAGGAGACAGAAAGTGCTCGTTTACATAACATTGATGCAGAGCAAGTGATGGGCATGTTTTCTGCTCTAAAGGAAAAGGACCCAAATGCCACCTTGTGCTTCATCTCCTCTAAGATTCGTGCTCAGAAAAATAAAGTACTGGATTACCTGGATGGATTTACATCTTAAAAAAGAGAAAAGCTGATTAAAGCTGCAATAAAAAATGTAACGAAACAGAGTCAACAGAGAAGAAAGAACTGTGCTGAAATTCAAGAGGAAGTAATGAAGACACTTGCAGCTAAATAGCAGCAAAGACAAGAAAGTGACAGGAAGAAGCTGGAGGCAAAACGGAAGAAGCCAAACTTTGATTTGAGCATTGAATTCCCTGAGATGGATGAAGACTGTAGGTTTGGTGTTGATGAAATTGTAGGGGGCAAGGTTGTGGGCAGAAGAATATGCCACATGGTTTGGTTTGACAAGGACACAGAAAGTGAAACCAGGTATTATGGACAAATTGATAAATATCTGAAGAAACAAGGAGGCACATGGCTATTGGCTTGAAGGACAAAATTATGAGGATGATGCCACTGATTATGAAATTTCAAAATAACCTATCTTAATGTGGGTGAAATGTAATGTAAATGTAATACATAAAATAGATATGTGTTGAATTTTTGTGTTTTTAATCTAAAACTTGTAAAGGAGTTTAGATACAAAACCCTTTGGTAAAAACAAATGAGAATTATAATTAGTGCATTAATCTATGGCCAATTTTGGGGTTATTATTGAATAATTTATCAGAATTGCAGCAATGTTTGCTTCACACCAAAACCTCTGAAACAGTAAGTTTATTACACAAGGTGGTCTATTAAGTACGCTGTTCTATTTCCAAATAGTTTTAAATCTTTGTAACCTTGTTTTTATAAGTGCTGTCTAAATAAAGAGCATTATTTGGTGTAATTAGTGGTTTGTTTTATATATATATTATGGTGTACCTGACTTTTCAGAAGTAGAATATGTGGAGGATATGGCAAACAGCTTATCCTAAAAATTTCAGGCCAATATCTCAAAAATGAAAAAAGTTATAGTCAAAAAAATTATAATTTTTATGATTGGGGTCACACCTTTTTTTCCATTTTAATGGCAAACAAGGGACAAAATAAAGTGACGACTTTCGAGTTTCAAATGACCATGCTCCTCAACTCCGAAAATATTCAAGCACATTTTTGTTCCGCCATCACTTCTCGTAAAACTAATATTCGAAATCTACACAGTTGATTTCTCACCTCAAAACTTCTTAGAAGTGGATTTAGTGATAAAATTACATACGAAAACTGTAAAATATAAAACTTTCTGTTGCTGGCCTCTGCCTGGTGCACCAGTGATGATGCAGTGAATAGTGAATATTCTCTCTGACCAATCAGCAGTCTGTCGTGTTTTCATGTTACATTTTAGTATCCTTCAGCTCACTTGGAACCTCGATGGAGGTGATACAAAAAAAAAGTACCTGGAAGCAGGTACAGGTACAACATTTCTACAATAGAAAACCAAACAAAGGCAAGTCGAGCCAAGTCAAGCTGGTACTGTGCAGTGGAAAAGGGGCTTAACTTAAATCAAAGGGCCTCCGCTCAGACTAGCTTGGTTTGAGGGCGTGCCTGACCCCCGCTAGCCGCTTGGCAAGCTTTATGACGCGTTTTCATTGTGACGTCACAGTAAAGGAAGTGCAGGGCTGGACTACAAACGAGCTGTTTTCAAGCGGTTCAGAGCAGAGCTTTCTGTGGGAGATGGGAACTCACTTTGGGCTGGACTTTGGGCTTTTTCAATTTGCAAACATATTACATGAACAAAAAAGAGATATAACTCAATAAAGGAGAGGGGAAAAGCCAAAAAGCATAATACCACCTCTTTAATGAGGAAGCCAATCAAAACTGAAATCAACATTGTACCCAGTTGCACCTGCGCCAAAGTGTTCACTGTTGCTTTACCTGGTCCATGCTTGTGAAATATCCACCTTCTGAGTCTTATAACGTAATGGATGATCATTTCTCTCAGTGTTTCTCTGTAAAATGCTTAAATGGGTCGCCAGATATTTTGGGCGGTCCTTAACGTACCTCAACGGCCGCCCAAGTAAAGCTGATGTATGGGAAACACTGATTAATATCAATCTGACTGGCCCACTCCGAAACAAATAGTCCAGCCCCACATATGCCAGAATTGCCAGGTGGCCAATCCGCCCCTGCTTGTTTTAACAAGCTAGATAAAAGGTAATGCCCTGGCAGTGGCAAATAGCTTTGGTTTAATATTTGATTTGATGAGATTAATGTTTAGATTATAGGCTATAGGTTTAGGTAATATTTTATTGCTGCTGTGTAAAGGGAATACTGCTGGTTAAAAGCACATTATTTGTTTAAAGAGTTTGCAAACCATGTTATTGCACTTTTCTGTATATAGCAGTACATTTAAATTAGAAGTGCGCAATACACTACTTTAGAATTCATTAGCCTATTCAATTTTGCATGTAACAATGCGATTAAAAAATGTATTGCATTTTAACTCGTGCCTTAGTGCCTACTCCTGGTCTGTGTACTTCTGTGTTATTTTGTCCATGTTTGCTTTGTGTTCCTTTTAATCTTAGTTCAGTCTGTTTTCCCTGTTACTTGTAGTTTATTATATGTATGTAGTATATTTGTGATCTGTCTGCTTATGTTCTGGATCAGTTATTTATATTATACTGTTTCTTCCTGGTTATTTTTGTTTTCCCTATGGCCTTATTGGTGTCTGTCTGTTTTCCCCTGCTGTCTCTCAGCCTGCCTGTGTCTCATTACCGGATGTGCACGGAACCTAGCTGTTGAGACGCTCCAATAAAGATAAATCAACTTTGAAATCCCAAAAACTAAAGTAAAAAGCTAATATAATAAAAGCAATTAACTCCGAGCTTCTCCCGCGAGTAAATGGCGTAGTTGTCAGAGCAGAGTCCGACCGACTACGGGTGTTATTTGTCCAATGGCTGCAGCTCCTGCTCCTTGCTCCTCTCCCCCAAGTTTTGCAGCTCTCAGGCGGTCAGCAGATTTTCAATCCCCCGCTCTGCCTGGTCCTCTTTTTTTTGCAAGTCAACTTTATTGCAAAAAAAGGATATAAAATACAAGTGACTTACGAAAATATTTATAACAATATACAAACATATAACAGACAGAATACAATACAGTTTTGCCAGGGGAAGCCAATAGGTCATTACAAAGAGAAAGAGGACCATATGTTGACAGTTTTAACTGCCTTTCTGTTATTGGAGCCAGAAATCAGATTAATATAAGAAAAGGGGGAAAAAAGTATAACATTTGTTTTTTTAGCGCTGAATTTGCATTTATGAATGTGAAATTTTGCCAAAAGAATTAATAAATTTATAATGAAGTACAACTTTTCTTTATTTTGACTTCTACAAAAGCAAAATGCAACAATCTTCCACAGTAAGTCTTTATAAATACGGTCAATGATGAATTTGCTGAGGTTTTGCCAAAATGTTCTGGTGTGTGAGCAATACCAAAAGAGGTGCAAAACAGTTTCTGGGTGGTCTTCACAAAAAGAACAGTTTGTATTGATGTCTCTTTTAAATTTAACCATAATGATTAGCAGGGTAATATCTTTCACCTTGTTTACTATCAAGTATCTGTGAGGAATCATCCAAACCTTTTTCCAGTCAATGTCATTTACAAATCGGTTCCAGTAAACTGTAACATTTGGAATTTTTTCAGATGAATACAAAAAGCATTCTATCAATATCTTTACAAGTTTTGCTGTTCAGGTGTCAAGAGAGAGCTGCGCATGTAAGCTGGGATATCCCTTCAGCCTTAGTAAGTAACACTCTTACGCCTTTTAGAGATAAGTCCCTTTGCAACCACTGGTTCAGTTTGTTCTGAGTTTTTTTAATGATTGGAGAGAAATTTAATGGACATCTCACTTTCTGATCTTTAGAGATAATAATACCAAACTTCTTCCTTGATTGGAATGTTGCAAATAGTTTGTATATTAAAATCTTTTAAAGGCAACAGTTCACATTTATTAATATTTAGGCATAGACCAGAGGCCTCTGAAAACTGGTTAATTACTTGAATTTCGACAGGTATCTGGCTTGCATTTTTTAAAAAGATTGTGGTATCATCAGCAAGCTGACTGATGATAATATCCCTGCCCGCAATAGAAATTCCTTGTATAGCACTCTGACCGACATGAGTTGTAAGAATGTGTGTGCAGAGTAAGAACAGATAAGCGGAAATCGGGCATCCCTGACGAATGCCCCGTTTCAGATTAAATCTAGGGGAAGTTCCATGTTTCAGTTTGATAGACCTATTTCCATTAACATATATGGTTTTAATTGCTTTACAGAAAATCCCCAAAACCAAATTTTTCTAAGGACAGAAAAATAAAATGGTGTTCTATTGTATCAAAAGCCTTATAGAAATCTAAGAAGAGGATGAAGCCATCTACAGATATAAAGTCAGAGTAGTCAAGAATATCTAATACTAGTCTAATATTGTTAGAGATGTGCCTATTCCTCATAAAGCCTGACTGTGTCTCATCTATAATTGTGTCAAGAGTTTCTTTAATTCTCCTGGCAAATATTGACGCCATAATTTTGTAATCATTGTTAAGGAGACAAATGGGTCTCCATCTATCAATAAAAAGCACGTCTTTTCTAGGTTTGGGAATCAATGTGACCAGCCCTTGAGTGAGGCTAGGAGGAAGGGCATCATTCTCTATACTCTCCATAAAAACCTGTAGTAAAAATGGGGCTAAGTGATCTGAGAACGTTTTGTAAAATTCTGCAGTTATACCGTCAGTGCCGGAGGATTTATTGTTTCTGAGTAAAGCAATCGAATCAGTGACCTCAGCCATTGTAAGAGGGGTGTCACAATAGTCTTTGTCTGCCACATGAATCTATCTTAGGTTATTTACTGAGTTTAGAAATTGAGACGTAACTTCTTTATTATATTTTGAGCTGTATAAATTGCTATAAAATTTTGAACAAAAATCTGAAATTAATTTAGTGTCATCAGTAATGACCCCATTAAGATTTAGATTATAGATGGAGTTGATTTTGGATCGGTATCTTTCAAGATGGAAAAAGTAAGCAGAATTTTGCTCCCCCTCCTCCAACCACCTCTTCCTAGACCATACAAAGGCGCCCTCTGCTTTTTGTTGATATAACTCGTCTAATTTGTTTTGGAGTTGTAAAAGAAGTAGCTTATCCTCTTCTGAAACTTCTTCGGGGGGTCTCTGATAAAATGAGGAAATTTTACTCATGACTTCATCTTCTTCTGCTCTTTTAGCTTTGGCAATAGAGGTTCCATATTTTCCTGACTCAAACTTAAGTAGTTCCCAGTTAGTGTTGTAGGATTTTTCTTTTTTAGCCTTGTTGTATAAAAAAAAAAAAATGTAATTAATTTAATAATTTCAGTCTTAACCTTTTCATGCTTTAACAAGGAATTGTTTAATTTCCAGTAGCAAGATCTATGGATTGTATTAGATGGACTATATTGGCTGCTTAAATGAATTGCACTATGGTCAGTGAGTGGTGTGGCAAGGATATTTACGGTATTTTTTTCTTTGTCAATGTTGTTGGATAACAGCCAAAAATCATTGCGAGACTGGCTGGATCCTGACCTGTTGCTCCAAGTGAAGGATCTTTCATCAGGAATTTTTTCTCTCCATACATCCATAATGTTAAAACTTCCCATAAGTATTTTAAGGTTTGAACTGAGGGAGGAGGGCCGCCCAGGAGGCCACCTGTCAATAGCAATATCTAGAGCAATATTAAAGTCTCCACCAATTAAAAGAAGAGAGTTTGGGTATCTGGTGAGCCAAAATGTAATTCTTTCCTCTACTGAATCAAGCAACTTATCATTCTCAAGTTTGTTATTATAACTGTAAAGATTAATAACTATGATAGAAATATTGTCAATTCTAATTATAAGACATATGTAGTGCCCTAGGGAGTCACAGTCTGAGTGTAAGACATCACCAGTGAAAGCATTTTTAAGTGTGGTTACTCCAGCAGATCTCTCTGAGCCCTGAGAGAACCAAATATCATTACCCCATTGAGATTTCCAAAAATTGACATCAGCAGATGTGGAATGACTTTCTTGAAAAAAACAAAAATCCGTATGAAGTTGTTTGGCAAATAAAAATAAGGCTTGCCTTTTACAAATCTGTCTTAGACCCATGGCATATTTAAAGAAACAATAGATAAAGACAAATTGATCAATAACCATTTAGTTAGGAGTGTATCACTAGATAAGGGGACCGAGTACTGCTTTATATAAGAAAAATAACGGTAAAGGGGAAAGGAAATAGTCCTGGCCAACTAAAAAGCACAGGGCTCCTAAACAGCCCTCTTGGTTATTAAATGCCCTTAAAAAGCAGATCATATAATAGAAATGGCAGCGATTTTGTAAGTTAAAGTACCTTTGTAACGTTTTAGTTAGAGTACAACAGAAAATATAACATTGCAATATCAACTCTGAATGTAGTGCAAATCAAACCAGAAGGTGTCCTTGTGTTATCAGGCAGCAGGCGAGTCTGTTTCTTAGGTGGGCAGGGGGACTTCTGACCCGTTGATAAATCCGCGACCTCCAATTAAGAAGGCTGGTTTGCCCTCCTCTCGAGCTTTTTTTTTTTTAAATCACTGGCCATATTTTGCTCCCTCGATCTCTGTCTTCCTTATTAAGATCCTCCGCAAATCTTAATCCGTGGTCGCGCAGGTGTGGTGAAGTCTTGGCAGCTTTCCATACGGCGTCTCTGCAGACACGTGCGATGAACTGGATGATGATGCCTCTGGGTTTGTTGTCATTCTGCAGCTTGGTGCCCAGCCGATGTACGGTGTCGATAGTGTCAGCCAGCCTGTTCTTCTCCTCCGGCAGAACAGCCTGACAGACCTCGATGGCCTTCTTTCGTATGTTTTCCTTTTCTGATTCTTCAACTCCTTAAAGTCTAAGGTTCCATCTCCTGGAGTATCTTTCTAACTCATAGACCCTTTACTGACATGTGTCCACTTTTGCCATTTTTTTCTCGAGTGTACACACTTTGCTCTTTACATCCTTAATCTCTGAACACACAAAGTCAATTGTCTTTTTAAGTCCTTAAATTTTAAGTGCATTTGCACTGACCATGCTTGTCATGTTGTCTGACCGCGTGTTTATCAGAGCTGAGAGGCTAGCTATGACGTCGTTGGCGTTGGTTTGCTCAGATCCGACAGCGTACATCATTTTCTTTGGTGCTGGCGACTTACTGGTAGTGATAGGCAGCGGTGGAAATTCATCCATGAAGTCTTCCGCAGTGGTGAGAGGCAGAGAAGTGGAAGTATAATCGTGACAATTGTCAATTACAGCGTTGCCAGCCTTGAGAGTAACATTGCTAGCATGTCGATTTAGCTTCCGTCCGGTGCTTTCTTGGCCTCTTTTCCTTTCCCGTTGTTTCGACATTGCTCAATAGTTCGTCTTACGAGTGCTGTAGTATTTATGAAAACAAAATTAGTGTTTGGCGTCATAATAAATTGAGTTTTACCATTTCCAAAACTTTCGTTTGCAGACCTCGGTAGAAAGCGTCTACTCACTCCACCATCTTGGCACGCCCCTGCCTGGTCCTCTCCACACAACGCTCTGAAGCCTCGGACAATCTCAACACTGATAGGCTATCGCGACTCAGCGTCATGCGACTTCTTCGCTTGAGTTGAACTCACGCGAATTCCATCGCGTTGCCTTCGCGTCGCCGGCCCCGCCCCCTTTGCGCCGCCCGACAGGAAATCGCGGCTCTATGCGTCTTTGCATTGACTTTGTGTGGTCATATAATTAGAATATCATCAAAAAGTTGATTTATTTCAGTAAAAGTGAAACTTGTATAATTTATACATTCATTACACACAGACTGATATATTTCAAGTGTTCATTCCTTTTAATTGTGATGATTATAACTGACAACTAATGAAAACCCCAAAATCAGTATCTCAGAAAACTAGAATATTGTGAAAAGGTTCAATATTGAAGACACCTGGTGCCACACTCTAATCAGCTAATTAACTCAAAACACCTGCAAAGGCCTTTAAATGGTCTCTCAGTCTAGTTCTGGAAGCTACACAATCATGGGGAAGACTGCTGACTTGACAGCTGTCCAAAAGACGACCATTGACACCTTCCACAAGGAGGGCAAGACACAAAAGGTCATTGCTAAAGAGGCTGGCTGTTCACAGAGCTCTGTGTCCAAGCACATTAATAGAGAGGTGAAGGGAAGGAAAAGATGTGGTAGAAAAAAAGTGTACAAGCAATAGGGATAAACGCACCCTGGAGAGGATTGTGAAACAAAACCCATTCAAAAATGTGGGGGAGATTCACAAAGAGTGGACTGCAGCTGGAGTCAGTGCTTCAAGAACCACCACGCACAGACGTATGGAAGACATGGGTTTCAGCTGTCGCATTCCTTGTGTCAAGCCACTCTTGAACAAGACACAGCGTCAGAAGCATCTCACCTGGGCTAAAGACAAAAAGGACTGGACTGCTGCTGAGTGGTCCAAAGTTATGTTCTCTGATGAAAGTAAATTTTGCATTTCCTTTGGAAATCAAGGTCCCAGAGTCTGGAGGAAGAGAGGAGAGGCACAGAATCCACGTTGCTTGAAGTCCAGTGTAAAGTTTTCACAGTCAGTGATGGTTTGGGGTGCCATGTCATCTGCTGGTGTTGGTTTTAGAGCACTTCATGCTTCCTGCTGCTGACCAACTTTATGGAGATGCAGATTTCATTTTCCAACAGGACTTGGCACCTGCACACAGTGCCAAAGCTACCAGTACCTGGTTTAAGGACCATGGTATCCCTGTTCTTAATTGGCCAGCAAACTGGCCTGACCTTAACCTTATAGAAAATCTATGGGGTATTGTGAAGAGGAAGATGCGATACGCCAGACCCAACAATGCAGAAGAGCTGAAGGCCACTATCAGAGCAACCTGGGCTCTCATAACACCTGAGCAGTGCCACAGACTGATCGACTCCATGCCATGCTGCATTGCTGCAGTAATTCAGGCAAAAGGAGCCCCAACTAAGTATTGAGTGCTGTACATGCTCATACTTTTCATGTTCATACTTTTCAGTTGGCCAACATTTCCAAAAATCCTTTTTTTGTATTGGTCTTAAGTAATATTCTAATTTTCGGAGATACTGAATTTGGGATTTTCATTAGTTGTCAGTTATAATCATCACAATTAAAAGGAATGAACACTTGAAATATATCAGTCCGTGTGTAATGAATGTATACATTATACAAGTTTCACTTTTTGAATGGAATTACTGAAATAAATCAACTTTTTGATGATATCCAAAAAGCACCATAAGTTGTTGTTGAACTGCACCTTCGCGTATTGTCTGCATTTGGGTCCACACCAGACTGCACTCAATGTGCTAATCTATGTTTTTATGCTTCAGCTGAATTTATATAGTTAATTGTTTAAATTCAAAAATACTTTAACTTCAGTTACTTAAAAGACAAAATACACACTATTATCAAGAGCTGCAAGGAAACCGACACACTTATCTCTGTAGGTGATGTAATTGAAAGTCCATTTGCCCTACAAAAGCCCTGCAATTACACTTGTAACACAAAGTAATTGTTGGCACTGAGTGAATTACAACAGTGTATGTAATGGAGCAACCACAATAAATGATGAAGATGATGGGTTTATACATTTCACTCAGTGTAAGCACCATTGTCGGACATTTACAGAGCACCATTGTCGGACATTTACAGAAACCTGAAGAAAAATTTAAGCAGAAAGTGAAAGATTCAAGAGGTAAAAGGGACACGTGACATGCAAAAGTGTCCAAGTGAATTGTTTTCTGTTAAAGTAATTTTAATCAATTCACAACATATATCACTTTATTCTACTAAACTCATTTTGTGTGAATACATTTTCACTACATTATAATAATATATATTTTATGTTTTGGCATCTAAAACTCCCAAAATGTCAGGTGGTGCAACCATCCGTGCAAATAAACATATTAAGAAAAGATTTTAAATTGTGTTTTAAGCATATTAAATTCTAAATAAAATACTGTAGCATGATGTTATGTTTTAAACCTTTCAAATAAACCAAAACAAGTACCAATAGTTTTAAAGTTGCTGAGATAATTGAAAAACTTCTGTCCAGCAATTTACATGTTTTCAATTGTCAGGGTGGCACAACCGTAAGCATGGGACATTTATTCCGAAATGAAAATTTATTAACAGTAACAGGTTATTGCATCATCCAGAGGACCACAAGTAAAGGTTTGTAAATCCCTTTCAAATAATGATACAAATACGTATGTTTAACTTATAGTCAGACTGGTTCACTTTCCATGTCAGGTGGTACAACCAATGTAATACATGTAAAATTAATTAATTTATCATAAAACCCTTTATTTAATCGCAACAATATATGTATAAACTTGCTAGCAAAAGCAAAAGTTAATACAAGTTTCATACTATAAGCCTGTTTCATTTGAAATAAGTTGTAAAGTCAGGTGGTGCAACTAGTATGTCAGGTGGCGCAACTGCAAGGAAAGTTATTCTAAAGTGACTAATGTTTGGACTGATAATTAAAATTTTAAAATTTGTTTTAAATTAACAATGCCTACATTCTCTAAGCTTTTTCATGAGAATAGGTTGTGTTTTCTAGCTTCAGAAGAGCTGCGTTCAATACTACCAATTTAATAAGGCACCTAAAAAATGAACACTAAACAGAATACTGTGAGTTCACTTAGGTAACTCAATCCAAAGCTGCCTCGAAGCAACACACGAGGATACTTTTAAGGATAGAGAATTTTAATTAAACATAGCCAAGTGTCCACTGTGCAACTGTATTATCTAGTAAAATACAAGTATCGGATCGGGACTCTGAATTGGCAGATACTAAATATTAAATGATAATAAAACTGATCAAACATCCCTATTTATAGTTATCTGAGGAGAAAGATAGAGGGAAAACTGTGAAACTCCCACTTAGCCAGCGGTCCAGAACAGCAAAAAGTGAGGCAACAGTGGAAGCAAAACCAGTGAAAGCACAGGGAGCGGAACATTAAAAACATTGTTGTTCAATTACAATCTAATACAGTGTATCCATTGCACTGTAGCCTATTCCAGTTTTTTTTAATGAATGTGATATTATGGATCCTGTTTTTAATCAGTTCATTACTTTTACTTCAATATAGACTGTTGACTAAAACACCTTTTTTGTATTTGAAAGAGAATTGCAATTTTTCAGTATATTCGCTGTCATTACTAATATGTTGTCAGGTGGTGCGACCAGCAAAAATATTGATTTAAACTGATAAATAATAGGCTAAAGTGAACATATGGTTTAAAACAATGATGATCATGGGTACTGTAGTGAAAACGTTAATTTGTATTTTTGTACAATTATTTTTCCATCAATAAATGTAAAATGGGATGCTAAAGATACTAAATAACTGGCCTCTAGAATGCAATAATCTTAGATAATTGTAAATACAAATCACAAGCACAAAATAATAATTTGTTAGCCTATAGACACTCTAAGGAATACTTGCTAAAGCTATAACTTAACTAAAATAAAGAGTAGGAAAATATACACAAAATATATACAAATATTTGGTTGCGCCACCTGACATTTTTTGGGCTGTGAAGTTAAAAAAACGTATTTAAACACTTTGAAATGTTATTTAACAAATAAAACTTGTTTATACACATTGTTCTAATTTCAAAAATATGAATTATATCCATTTTGAAAAGACCTTTTAAAAAAAAAATTTTTTGTAGCTTTATATGTCATTGACCCAAAAATCTTCTGTAGTTTTGGCTAATTCTAACTTTGTATTTCACCAACACCATGCATTACTTCATCCCGCATGCTGTCAGCTCAGCATGTCCACTGAAGAAACTGATAAATATCTCGAAACATCTGAATAGCAATACTGATTGGGCAAGGCATTCAACATCCGCTTTTCCCAATGTGATTTCCATCATATGTCTATCCAGTGGCCTTTCAATTACAACTGTGCCCTCATCCATTGAGGTATTTATGGAACCTTGCTATATGTAGAGACATGTAAGCAGTGGGGAAAAACAACACAAAATAAGTTGTAAAATGTAAAATGTATAAATAACAAATAACTAAAATGACAACACAAAAAAACAATGTGATTTGTCTATTCGAGGTGCATATGCAGTACAGTAGATGGCGCTGGAGTCCAGCTTTGCAGCTGCTGGTGTCCAAGGAGAAGAGGATGAATCTCTCAGCAGATGCTGTACTACATGGTGGCTTTTCGTGATTATGTAACAGCCATGGACACTGCATACACACAGACACACTCACAAACTTGAGTACACTCACAAATAAAATACTCTCACATTGTCCTTCACAGAGAGAGGACTTAATGCCATCTCAGGCTCTAAAGGCTGAGATAGGACCAGCCAAGACAAAGATAATGTGACCTTCATACATAAACAGCAATGATGGGAAACGCTGCCGGCGTGACATTACTTGGAATATGACGCTGTCAATATTGGCAGTGCAGGTAGAGAGGGAGAGAAGTGAGATACAGGAGGTGGAAGATAAAATATTAAAATTGTTCTGTAAGAAATCATTCAAATTAGACTGGCGAGTAATAGTTTACTTTCTTCACAATGACGCTTCACTTGTGTCAATAATTTTCTTGAGTGTCAAGAAGATTATGATTTGCATTATAGATGGTTGAACATCCTGCTGACAGATTCAGTCTATAGAAATTCAGTGCCAAGACTCAGTGCTTGATTAGTCATGAAGGATATGTTAACTGTGTGAGTAAACCCACATACTGTAGTATGTTAATGTAATAAAATGCAACAGTGAATCATCATCATCACCATCATGATTATCATCAGGTAGAGTGAAAAACAGCCTTTATTTCTCCTCAAAACAAGCAAACCACATCAAATAGGCCATTCTAAAGGTAGACATTTTGTTGTAGGTATAAACAATAAAATGAAAAATGGCTGAATTCAGCTTTAGCCGTTTCAGTTTCAGGGTCCTGATAGTGTGCATGCTGGCTCACTGTCACACTGTCGTGGCTTACTGGGACTTAATGTAGTAAGTAATGCCTGTGCTCCAACATTTCTGCTTTGGAAAAGGCCTATTAGATGCAATTAAAAGGTGTTGCTATTGTCAAAACATATAATTCAAAGAGTACAGTGATTCCATTTTAATAGCATAAGCAAAAGCAGCGTTAATAACCAAATTCAGAATTTACAGTAAAAAGACTGAGCTCTGAAATAAAGCTGTTGAACAGCAGTTAAGCAAAACCAGAAAGATCAAACTGAAAGAGCTTTTAAATAAAAGCTTATCTCTCTCACACACTGAGAGACACAAGCAGCTGACAATAACTTCTGTTTCTTTCTAAAAGGTACGTATCTGTGGTTACCCGATTCACGTCTCAATTCACAGCCAAATTGAATAGCTGAATATTTGAAGAAACTAGGCATTTCTTCAATTATCAGAAACATTGTTCTTCGTTGAGGCTTTTAAAAAAGTTCCCAAATGAGACACTGACCATTTCCTTGAAGCCTACTCCCACAAAATAACTGCTTGTATGTTGCATCAGTACTGAGGTTATGATTCATTGTGCTGCTTACCGTGCATCTTCTCTAATTAGACAAACAAGTGGAGTGGATCTCCAGATCATTAGATAAGAAAATACCAAACCAGCTTACTGTGGTCCTCAATAAAACCCTTAGTCCAGACACGTGTGTGTGTGTGTGTGTGTGTGTGTGTGTGTGTGTGTGTGTGTGTGTGTGTGTGTGTGTGTGTGTGTGTGTGTTCATGTGCAGCCTTCTTTAAGGTAAAGTAAAAAATTTCAAGAAAGAGGAATACATTTGATACTGGTGGGATTTTATATTTGGTATTATCCATTATTTGTTAAATTAACTGTTTGTCTGTATTTGAATGATATTTTATGGTAATACATATTCTTGTCTTATTGTAATTTTTTTATACCACTGATATATAATATAGTGATAATAGCAACAGCAATAATGCATTTGTATTTTTTTCACTGGATTTCAAATAAATTGAATTAAATTAACTGAATATTTAGCCAAACAACTGCTGAAGCTGTATCTTTGGCCAAAGGATGGAGCACGATTGCCATGCAGCGGTGTTCATCACGGCTTCCCTGTCTCCTCCCTCCTTCCCCTCTTCTCTCACGTGGATGCGACGAGAGCAGCATGAGGGGAAACGAAAAAAGAGGCTCATATGTTCTTTACTGGGGCAGCTGTGCTGCTTTGCTGTTATTTCTTTCTTCCCTCCTTTCTCACCTGTTCTATACACCTCAGCTTGTCTTACTGTTCATTATCATGTTTCTTCATCTTACCTCCTTTTCATCATCCTGTTTTTTTGAGTTACCTTCAAGGACACTTGCAGAGAACTCATACACTTTTGGCTTTGTGCGTGCTTGTGAATTCCATTCTCTCATGAGCTTCCTTTCATCTCTGAGAAAAATTGTTTCTCAACGTGACCACTGTCCAATAATAGACCCCGCTGCACAGTGCACTGCTGGTCAAAACTGAAGCCCTTTTTGTATTAAAATCGCACAAGCTACTGAAACATATTATTAGGCAAAAGCACAGGCTGCAATAAAAAAAAATTCTGTAGTGACAGCTGGAAACGTGTTGTAAGTTTTAACAGTGCTGATCGCCATTTTTTCCATCTTTGGACGGAGCTGGGCTAGTTGTTTCCTCATCTGATTTATTTCTCATCAAAGTCCTTGCAAAAAAGCAAGCAAGCATATTTCCCGAAATAACAAACTACTCCTTTAAAATTCAGATTTGTCTTGCCATGTTATCATGCCAATGAACATACCAGTAATAATCCTGGCTCTCCTTCACTCTAGAGAGGGCTGTCTATGTTATTCAATCCCTTTCCAATAAACGCTCTCTCTCAGTGAGTATTAAGTCCTCCACACAGCCGAAAATAGCCATGGGTTCTCCTTTGGGAACTACAGCAGAGCTTTGCTGGTATAATCTGTGTGTGTGTGTGTGTGTGTGTGTGTGTGTGTGTGTGTGTGTGTGTGTGTGTGTGTGTATAAGTCCATGCCCACAAGGACGAAGCTGTGTTCATTAGCATGAATATATGTGCATGTGTTATTCCTTCACATTTCAAGTTTGACTGCAATATTCAACCTGCTTGACTAATCTGTTGAAAGCACTGTACTTTACAACGTTACGTTACAACATCCAGAAATATTTTCACACATTTGGCACATTAATCATTGAGGTTAAGAGAGAAACAACTGCCAGCAAAGTTTCACAAACTGCAGACTGACACTGCAACAATAACCTGTTAGGAAACTATTCATTTCATCACATTTAGGTTTCCTAAATGCTCACAGTTATCTCTGAGAATGGCATGTCATCTTGTGTGTGTGTGTGGGGAGGGGGTTCTGACTTAAGGCCAATTTATACTTATGCGTGAAATCTATGCATGATCCACTCAGTTTCAAGTCAATCGTCGCTGTTTGCAGTAGCTTACCATTGAAGAAGAAGAAACTCAACACTGTGGAACTCAGATACCCCACTGCCAACTAGCATTTTGGCGGTGTAAATGCAGACACCAAAGCACAAGTATAAATGCTCACGACGGTACCTATCCCACGCCCTCGGCTAGACTTTATGCAAAAGTTTAAATTGGCCTTCATGACAGAATCCAGACAAAAGGCAAGTTAATTTGTTGTTTCCTGTTTTATATTGCAAGAGTCCTTTGTCTTGTGTCTTGGGTTATCATACTAACCTGCCTTTGTTTGATGTTTTGATTGTCTACCCTGCCCTGATTAGGTTCACCTTTGTCTAGTTAGCCTCACCCCACAAGTGTATTTAGTTTGTATGTTCCCTTGTTTTAGTTTCAGATTGCCTTCCCAGCCTTAGTGTTTTTGGACTTCTTTGTTTTCTGGATTTTGATTCTTGCCTGCTCCTTTTCGGATGTGTTTGCTTTCATTTAGACTGTTTCACTAGTTTTGACCTCTGCCTGCCTACTAGTACTGCACTTGCTCTGCCTCTAAGTGTGCATTTACCATGTGTCTCATTGTGCTCCCAATTAAGAAAAGGCAGATTTTTGGCTGATCAGTGGTTAAGGTTAGGGTTGGGAAATTAATATATCTGTGTGTGTGTGTGTGTGTGTGTGTGTGTGTGTGTGGGTGGGTGTGTGGGTGGGTGTGTGTGTGTAACTTGCATAGGACATAAAATGTTGCTTAATCAGCAGAGTCAGACAGAGGCCCTGACAGGAGAAAACTACCACGGCAGCAGAAAACGATAAAGAAAAACAAGGGACAAGTTTTCCAGATGGTGGGGCGAGAGAGAGAGAGAGGGACAAACACAACACAGCATTACCTCTCTCCAAACACAGACTAGAGAATCCTAAAATGGCAGAAAGTCGACAGACGGATTACAGATTAACGTGACCAATTTAACGGTTTTAAAGCCTGCACAAAGACACACTCAGGATCAGATTTGGTCCAAAGTGGTGGCAGAGAACACAGCAAGAACAGTGTACAGTTCAAAACTACCTCTAAGGTCTCGATTGCACACATACAATGTAATGACTCTTCAGTCTACAGGCCTCCACCCTACCTAAGTCTCTCCCTGCAGGGAACTGGTGGACAGAGTTGAGGGAGATCAGAAAGAATTTGGAGCACTCGTTACATTATATGAGCAGGTGTCAGTCAGCCAGTCTCTTGGTCTCTCCCGCTATCATTTGGGTTTGTTTGGTGTTTTGGTTGTTGTTCCATTGTTCCTCTTTGGTTTAATGTAGCTTTATCTGGCTACAAGCACATGCATGAGCATATTTGTAATACTGTACACAAATAAACAGCCACAACATCTCATACCTCTGTTCATGTGCAGAGTGAAGCGATAGCACGCTCTGTTCAATGACACAGCGAGAAAATTCACATTTTATCAGTTCTTTCTCTTGATTTATAATCAGATTAACTTATGACACAACATAAGTGCTTGGTTACTGCTGGCAAGATCTTGGAGAGGTTAGAGGCATAAACATTTCCCAATATTGCCAAACTTTTGCTGAAATGCTAATGATGCTAAATGTGTTCAGGTTACATTTCTGCATGTGTTACAATTCATTCTATGTATGAGTTACAATTATTCATGTTCATGTTTTACATATTGTGTGAAATTGTTTTTATATGAACTGATCATCACAGCACACTACACTACACATTTGAGTTTGTGAAGTGTAAGTATAATATTTTATAAACTACAGTTGGACTAAAAACCATGACCACTGTGAAATCTTCGGAAATAAGAATTTACCAATGACTTTCCAAGTCCAGGGATTCCACTGGCAGTGAGAACCTGAATAATCAGACTGAGAAACAAACAGCAGACAGACAGATAGAGTGGGAATAGACAGAGGCTAGTGTGCCTGCCAGCTGTTTGAGATGAATAGACCATTATGTAGAATAGAGTCCGGCAGATGGCTAGTCAGCACACTGATACACACACACACACGCACAGGGTAAATTTTAGAAAGGCTAGAGAGGACACTCACATGACCAAAATAAATATAATCTGGTGGTTGACACAGAATCATTTGTAAGTAAGGACATTTGAATCAGATAAATTTAGAAGGGAGATTTTATCAGAGTGAATGACCATTTATATTAAAGGATATCAAAAAAACATGTTTACATAATCTCTCCACCCACACATATTTAGAAAAGAGATAAAATCACACTCAAACACCAACTCACACATACACATAAAGATGTGAGTTGATGCAAACACACCCAACACTAATAGATGCTTTTCACACACACACACACACACACACACACACACACACACATACACATTCAGTGGTCAGGTTGGTTATAAGTTTGTCGCCCACTGACAACACGGTATGAACATATTATGCAACACACTGCATTCAACCAAGAACTTTCACCTACACTAAACTTTGCATTGTATGCTTCACTTGAGTCTTTACACATATGTAATAATTAGTCTGATAAGTATGGTTTTCAACACAGAAACATGAGGGCCAGTGAAGCCCACTTGAACAGCTAAACACAATCTTCAACTTGTATTGCCATTAGCTGAGCATATTTCTGAGCATGCTGTGATGTCTTGTTAGCATTGGCTGGCTTCACATTCACCTGGCCAGTGTAAACATTTACAATTTTGTTTCATTTTGTCTGGCAATATGACACAACAATGACAAATGTGTATTTCATATTGTGTAATTTCACCTTGAAAAAAAGATTTAAAAGTAGCCTATTTATAAGATGGGAAGCTTGTCATTAATTGTTCACATCATTTATATACCATTTTTATGTTGTTACTGGTACTTTTGCAACTTGTTATAGTGAATATATCTTCATTGACTCTTCTTCTAACTTAAATCGACACGTTTTAGACATTTTGGTATAATGTATTTGTATGTTATATATAATGTTAACCTGGGTCTCATTTCATTTACAGTATGTTCATATTTTTGATCAATTTTTTCAAATATTTTTCATTCATTCATGATTGTCAGTTGCATTATGTGTAAAACCCTCTTTTCTTATTCATTTCTTTGCTGTATCATGTAGTGACCCAGTAATCCCAGCAGGGATTAAAATCCTTTTACACAGCAGATAACCTTGACATTTCACAGCAGGAAAGCATGTGTACTTAATAACATTAATGAGGGCTGCCTCCCATTTAGTCTTGCCAATTTCAGGGCTCTCCTCTTGTGCATGATGACTCACTGGGAGCAACCCTTAATGATATTAGTTCCACCTGGGTTTTACCTGACAAGTCAAGATGTCTGCTGCTAAAATGGTCCATTAATGTTTTAACTAATCCAGTAGGCTGCTATTACACAATTCTGATATGTATACCTCGAAACAATTTTAAGGATCATCCTTTGAGTTCAGTCTTTATGGTCTTCTTTTCTTCTTTCTAGAAAATGTCTAAAGGCACAAGTGATGTCACTGTAGATAATGAAATGAAAACTTCCCATTCCTTTAAGAAAACGATTAACCTAATCCCTAAATGTTAAAGAACTATGCTCACTTGGGCCTGTTGTTAGCATTAACCCACACCACATGACTCTCTCAGTGAGCAGTGACACATATTGAAGGAAAGAGGATGTTTGCTCATGTCAACCCAGCTTGAGGGTAACACCTTGGATGATCAAGAAATCCACACACACACACACACACACACACACACACACACACACGGCATCTCACGTATCCATGTATGAACATTAGCCTATACTTATGCCAAGGGAAAAAACAAGAAATCCATTTAATTATGGAGTCATTATGGATTAGCCTGAAACACTGTAAACATTTCGCATTGCTTTTTATAGGAGGTTAAACACTGTAATGCAAAGCAATGGTAACATTTAAACATTCAGTAGCCTATTCACTGTGCTGTTCACAGACATAAAACATTTGTTTGGTAAGAAACCTAAAACAAGATGCTTCTGTATTTCTGCCCGGTAACCATCTCCAGTAGTTCCGGAGCCTCAGCCGTCCTCAGCCCGGTGGTGACATCATTCCCCTTTCACCTAGTTCTCTGAAGGCTGCAGCACGAGGTAACGAACGGTCAAACCACGATGCATTCACGGGCTCTGCCTAAGCTCGTACATCCAAGATGTCCGACAAAAATGGATTTGCTCCTGCTCAGGAGCATTTTAAAAAAGGGAAAATTATCAACACATGACTGGGCTGTTTTAAGTGGATGTCAGTTTATTACACAACTGTTATCTAGGGTATTGGTGAATAGGCCTACATTGACTTCCATGTGCAACCACAAAACCTTGAAACAAATGCCTAATGTCTTAAAGAATGTCTTCAGAAAGCTAGTTTTTGTATTTTAACTGGTCAGAAAAGGGCAATGTTTTGTGTGACTTTGCCCTTCCACTGTAGAAAGACTGAAATGCATCGAGTAGCCAAACAACAAGTGAAAAAGTGATCAATGGTCAAAAGAAAAAGCCACACAATTAGGCTACAATACAGACCTAACCAATGGGCCATTGAGCTAAGTAACATGATGATATTGTAATGAAGACCAGTTGTGTCGTTTTTCTCAGCAGGCTACCTGGCTGATTAATTCACGGTTTTCTTGATCAATGGTTGTTCATTTGCATCTATAATATATCCGTCAGTACCCGAAGGCCACACAAGTGCCCACGTTGCAAGCGAGGAGGCGAGACCTAAAGCGATGTTTATCTAACACGGAATACCTGCAGCAGTGGTCGCTTTTGTTGTGTGTCGCCTATCATGTATCAATATCATAGCATCTTAGAGAAATGATGTCCATCGTTTATTCCGTTAATTCGATGTTCACGTTAAACGTTCAACGTTAATTAGGCTACAGGGGGAAAGGAATAGGATAAAAGAATTTGGTGTGATTCGTTCCGCATAGGACTTCATCTGAAAAGCTGAAGTGGTTTCAAAAAAGACCATCCGCTGCTTCTTCCAGTAGGCTATACCGGGCAGATGTGACACATTTTTACAGTTTAGAGATAAATATAGGCTAGGCGATCCGTAGCCCAGACCATCCCCCTCCTATCCTGCTTTCCTTCATCATAGCCTACTCTGTGCTGGGGTTACTATCGGACAAACCTCTCCTCCTCCTGAATTCTCTGTGCTGAGGTTATTATCGGACAAACCTCCCATCCTCCTCCTCTTCTCCCTTTCATCCATCCTGCTTGTCTGAACCGACATAGCCTATCATGATGACATGCCTAGATATATTTTGTTTTTCACCAAAGGTTGAGTGATATCTGTTTGCAGCAGGTAGCCCTAGTTTTAATGGGCTGGACAACGGAAATCACAAGTGGAAAACAAGACATGTTGCAGCTTGATTTATTCCTACAAAGAAAGTCGTTTCACATTCTCTGCTGCAGTTCTACTGGGTGTTACTATCGGTCAAAATGAAAATGAGGAAGATGATACCGTTGTGTTCCCGTTTTAAGAATGACATTGGGAAATAATTCAAGCATTCAAATCAAGGCCCTGTAAATACTTCACAACAACACAAATTAATTATAGAGTAATCAATAGGTATATTTTCAACTTGACATAAGTGAATCAACAGGCTGTTACATTTCAATGGAGACATGTCTGTATCCCAGCTAAAACACAAACTGTGTTGTCATCAATTGTATAGCCATGTTTCTAAGAAAGTTTCTTCACCTTGTCCTCTCTCCTCAAACCTTGATATAAAAGTCCCACTGTACCTCATTTTCTCATTTCTCCTGATTGTACAAGTCTCTTAATAAATACGCCTCAGTCAGTGTGATTCTTAAAGCTCCCTTGAATTGGTTCTAATGGTCTTCCAGTAAAATGAGGAGTCCGAATCAGCTTTATTGGCCAAGTATGTGTAAACATACAAGGAGTAGGCCTATGAGCCCAGTTTGCTATAGCTCTCAATATACTTACACACAGTTCCAAGAACAATTTACAGATACATGTGCTACTGTTATCTTTATGTAGCCTATCCCCCGAGAAGTGTTGAAAAAATGCAGGACACACAGATTGCATGATTGGGCTTGTGGGTTTGTGTAAAAGCCACATAGCCATTTTGTTGCATGTCTACTTTTCAACTCATAGTAACTATGGCTCTGCATTATGAAGCGCTTCTGTATTATGATCCTGTTTGAGTAGTAGTCTTTTAGTCACAGACATTAGAAGGTAGAAGGTAGATTTATTTGTCACATTACAACAGGCTGTAAAGTAAAATTAAGTTGGTAACTTCATTCTGCTACGTAGCAGACAATAAACAGTAATGCAAAAGCAATCATAAAAAGGTTAACAGAAATAAACTATTTTTAGTGGAGCAATGCTGAGGATGAATTTGAGCTTAAAAAGTCTGGTAACTTGGGGGAAAAAGCTGCTCCACAATCTTGTGGTGCAGCAGCAGGGTGAACGTGCTGTGGCTGGGGTGGGTACTGTCCTTTAACATCCTTTGAGTTCTGAAGGCACCTCACCTCACCGATATCACTGATGCTCTAGAGATAGGTACCAATGATCTATTGAAAAGTTTTAATCACCCGCTGCAGAACCCTCCGGTCTGGCCAGTTAGTGATGTTTTCAGTAAGGATGCTTTCTCCTCCTCCTGCTGCCTTGATATTCTGCTAGCAGGTTTATTCAAAAATGTTTCTAATGGCCTCAGATCTTCTACAAATTGTCAATATGTCTTGTCTGTCAGGTTTCTTCCAACAGGCCCTGAAAACTGCCACTCTTAAAAAAGAACAATCTAGACAGGTCACTAATGAGCAATTATAGGCCCATATCAAATCTCCCATTTATAAATAAAATCATTGAAAAAGCTGCTCAACAGCTTAGTGCTTTCTTGGCACTAATAACTGTTTTGTTGTCTTCCAGTCAGGATTTCAACCACACCACAGCACTTTCACTGCTTTTGTTAAGGTCTTCAATGATATCCATTTAAACACTGACAGTGGCAGAGTTTCAGTCTTAGTATTATTGTATCTCAGTGCTGCATTCAACACGGTCGACCACAACATATTACTAGACAGACTTGAAAACTGGGTGGGACTTTCTGGCACAGTACTAAACTGGTTTGAATCCTACTTAAAGGACAGGAACTACTTTGTGTCTATAGGTAATCACACATCTGAGCTAACAAAAATGACTTGTGGAGTTCCCCAAGGCTCCATTCTGGGGCCTCTTCTGTTTAACATCTGCATGCTTCCACTGGCTCAGATTATGAAAAACAACAAAATATGTTACCAAAATTATGCAGATTACACACAAATTTACATAACCATATCACCAGGGGACTATGATCCTATACAAGCGCTGAGTAACTGTATTGAACAAATTAACAATTGGATGTGCCAGAATTTTCTTCAATAAACAAAGTTAAAACTGAAGTTATTGTTTTTGGTGCCAAAGAAGAACGATTGAAAGTCAGTGCTCAGCTTCAGTCACTAATGTTAAAAACCAAAAACCAAGCCAGAAATCTTGGTGTAGTCATGGACACAGACCTGAATTTAAGCAGCCACATTAAGACAACTACAGCCTACTATCACCTGATGAATATACCAAGGATTAAAGGACTTATGTCTCAGAAGGACCTGGAAAAACTTGTCCGTGCATTTATCTTCAGTCGACTTGACTACTGTAACGGTGTCTTTATAGGTCTCCCTAGAAAATCCATCAGACAGCTGGAACTGATTCAGAACACAGGTCGTCAAAAAAATTCATGCTTTCTGTCCCCAGGGTTAAAACTAAACATGGAGAAGCATTGTTCAGTTTTTGTGCTCCATATATTTGGAACAAACTCCCAGAAAACTGCAGGTCTGCTGAAACTGTACTGGTTCTTTTAAATCAAGACTGAAGACTTTTTACCACTGCCTTTAATTAAATCAAATGTAAGACTGTAGATCAATCGTACACTGCACTGTGACTTTTACTGTCTTGTTTTATCCTTTTTTTATTTCCTATTTAACTCTTTAAAATTTATTTTATCCTGTTTTTATTTTCCATTTCACCCTCTTAAAGAGTATATTTGTGTTATATGTATGTGGGCTCTTTTCCAATTTCCCTATAATGCTTTCATGTTTTATGTAAAGCACTAGAGTGGAGGAGGTGTGTCCACCTATCCGAACTGTCAGGGGTCTGTTTGTGAGGAAGTCCAACTCCCAGTTGCAGAGTGTTGTATTTAAGCCGAGAGTGTTAAGTGTGCCGATCAGTTTCATGGGGAGATTGTGTTGAATGCTGAGCTGAAATCCACAAAAAACGTTCTGATGTAGCTGTTGTTTTTTTCCAGGTATGTGAAGGCTGACTGGAGGGCAGTGGAGATGGCATCCTCTGTGGATCTGTTGGTTCTGATAGATGTCTGGTTTGCAGGTTTTGGACAAGCTGGATTGTTCTCTGTATGATTCAGTGATTTTAGAAGAAGCTGGGAGCAGCCATGGATGCTCATAACTGTATCACATTTAATTTCATAATATGAAGATAAATTCGTGTTTTTAGGGTGAACTATACCACTGACTAACTACCTGAACTACTGAATTCATCAATTCCTTTAAAATAAGGACAACACAACACAATTATTTGATCTCTTAAAATGGCAATATCACCATATAACAATACTGTTCTATTGTTGTAGGTTGTGATAAAGTGAATATACGCACAACAAAATTGTAATTTGTTATTTCAAGATCATGAAGCTGTTTAATGGTTGCTGATGTCTTGCTAATTAGCACACATCCAGTGATCAAACACTCCCATATTTCCTGTTTAATCTTTTAATGTGATTGCATTTGAACGTATTCTTAGACTGATTCATAACATGAATGTAAAACTGCTGCAATAGTGAAAGACAACAATGGCTCATGCCTCACTGGATGTCCCTTACCCAAATCACTATGAGTTCCACATACCCTTTATGTGTAAGCCTTTGAAACAAATTGCACTATGTATACACAGATTCTCGTTTAGGCTATCACACGCTCAGTTTTCCCCATTTTTCTAAGTTTCTTTACAAAAGCTCTTCTCCCTAAGATAGCCAACCTGGTTGAACTTGCTGCTGTGCTCCTGCCTTCCTTTTTATACCCTTGCAGCCCCACAACAGTAATAATGTTTTAACATGTGGGTTATAGTCTAGCAATCCCATCAGTCCTGGTCGTGTAAGCTACCTCACGCTGTGCCAGCCATAACAAACCATTGTTCTCCAGCCAGTGGGAATAACTGCATCAGACAGCTTACTACACATAATCACAATGAATGATATGTGAACTGCTGAACTCTACACAAAAAAGAGAGAGCTTGTCGCCCGTTTCAACAGCACTGAGTTTATAGCCACATATTTTTTTCTCTTGGCGTCCAAGTATAATTTGATGAAAATGGACAATTGTTGCCTTCCTTCTTTGTTTCCAACTTTTCATCCCCCTCTGCCCAGAACGCCTTGTACTTGTGCACGTCATTTGGAACCTGTTATGTCCTTTTCGGTAAATGTAATTCTTACAGTTTAGTGTCCTCAAATGTCCTAGAACAAGAGAATGCTTGCCAAGTTAACTCCAGTGAGCTGCTCGGTAGCTGACAGTGACCTCTGACCCTCTGAAAGGACAGAAGGGGCAATAGAAATCAATGAATTGTTGCATTGTTCTTAAGTTAATCTCTCTTAATTGTTTTCTTTATTTTATTGTTCATTTGTTTAACATGTAGATACAGAATGGTGAAACAAAAATGAAATGGCACATTTCATGATTATTTCATTACTTTTTGTACTGTTTTCAACTGAGATTGAATAGAAACTAAATCAGTCTCTTTGTAAGCGGTTTTGTAATGTGAACCAATATAACTAGCTGATTAGTTTAGTCTATAATTATTCTAAGAAACTCCAGGCTTCACACAAAATAGTCTGGCCCTTCTGAAATAATACAAAAATATTAATTTATATTCACCATGTAACCTTGCAGAAAAGACCATAACCTCATACTTTAAACACTCAAATAGTTTTTTTTTTTATCAAACTCAGTGGGTCATAACTACAGTTCAACAATTTCCAAATGACAGCAGCTTCAATTTGACTGGAGCTTCTTTGATGGATTAAATGACTAATCACTCTGATTGAGGATCCTGCTTTAATGAGAACCCCTTACCTCACTGTACCCCGTCCACAGGGGAGGAGAAAAGGTTTCTAAATTACCTTTTTCTACACTTTGCTTCATCTTGTTTCAGCTGCCAGAACATGTTGCAACAAGCCAGAATCAGGCAGGATTTGTACCAAACAAAGTTATAGGTTATTATGTACAATTATTTTCTATAGCCAAATCATCTGAAACTTCACTTGTGTTATATTTAAACTAATTGCACCTTTAAGCAAAAAGAACAGAATAAAGGACAGGAGGTACACCATGCCAGATAATCACTGCCAGATGGCTGTCTTCTTCTTTGTACATTAGCAACCCTGGACTCCTGTAGCCTTCCTCAAACATCAACAAAAGCTAACCAGTAAACAAATGGGATTATTGTTCTTCTGAAGATTTGTCAGCAGTTCAGTCAAGCTGTTTCTGATGGCATTAGTGTGGGTGAGTTTTAATTTTTGGTCAAAGTGTTTCTCCTTGCTATAGACAGTGCAGGGTCATAATGTACTGCCTGTATGTAAAATGGCGAAGAGGAGTAGGACATGCTTAAAGTGTAACACAAGGAATGTTATTTATTCCCTCTCCCTCTTGACCCCCACTTTGTTATGATGAAGGGAAAATGCCTTTTCTAATTTTTGCTAACAAGGTCCTCCCTCAGACCACCTTTTAGTTATGTTTAATCTAGTGCAGCTAAGCAGTCAAACAAACATAACCCAGTTAGACACTGGGGTCTGGAGACATGTGAAGTGTTTACAGTTCCTGAACAGATTATTGTAGAACGGTCCAGTTACCCAGTGGCACATTCTCTGTCATGATTTAGCCACACTCAGCGGGGAGGAAACATCTTTTAAGACACATTCACTGAGCAGGCGGCAAGACAGTGGAGAACAGAGTGCATTTTAGCATCATATAAGAAAACCCACTTGCACTGCATAAAGCTTATAGTTAGGGCTGGCTCAGGTGAGTCCTGAACCATCCCTTAGTTATGCCGCTATAGGCCTAGACTGCCTGGGGATTTCCCATGATGCACTGAGCACCTCTCACCTCTTCTTTCTCTCCCTCTGAATGCAACCTCATCCCATCAATGCATGTTACTAACTTGACTTCTTCCCTTTCCCGTAGTCTTGTGCTTTCTCGTCCCTCTCCTCTCTCCTCCTATCACTTCCTGCAGGTGTTTCTGGCTCTGGAGCTGTGGAGTCTGGATCTGTGGTTGCGAGTCACCTGCTGCCTCCATGTTCCTGCTTGACACCCTCTGTTCAAATTATTGTTACTAGTCCTATTGTTATTATTGTTATTATAATCATTAACATTACGATTATTATCATTAACACTACTGTAAATATCTGTACCATTTTTCATTCATGCTATAGCAACATTACCTTTACTGTCTGTACCTCTGTGTGTATATTGTGTAGGCTGCCTCCCTCCCCTCTCTTTCTCCTTCCATCCCCCTTCTTCTTTCTCTCTGTTCTTTTCTCTCTCTCTCTTACCCCCAACTGGCCGAGGCAGACGGCTGCCCACCCTGAGCCATGGTTCTGCTCGAGGTTTCTGCCTCTTAAAAATAAGTTTTTCCTTGCCTCTGCCGCCTAGTGCTTGCTCTTGGTGGGAACTGTTGGGTTTCTGTAAATATCATCACAGAGTAGTCTAGACCTGCTCTTTTATGAAAAGCGCTCAGCGATAACTGTTGTTGTGATTTGGTGCTATATAAATAAAATTGAATTGAAATTGAATAGAGCTGGTTGTACAAATTCTTCCTAAATTCTTTTGAAAGTTGCTGTGAATATTATATGTTTCATATAAATCCTGGTGTTAGAGGGGTCATCATTTGATACTATTGATACCTTTACAAATAAAAAATTAAAAAAGATGTTTAGTAAACCAACTCTGTCTGTCACTGTCTTTATGTTCATGCATGTCTCTTATAATGTAAGTACAGATGAGAAAATACATAAATTAAAAGTAAAAGGTAGTTATGTGAATGGATTGTCTTCTTGAGGTTCAGGTCCATCGTCGTCACATCATACTTTGATGATCAAAGTGAAACTACTTATCAAATTGAAGCACATTCACTCTCATTAATTTACTTGTTGGTTTCTGACAAAACAAGAAATACATACATTTTATTTTCATTGATTTTAAAAGATGAAAATGAATTCATCCCCCAGGGTAAATAAGTTGTTGAGGCAATCAGCCATTCAACAGCGGGGCACATGAAACATGCATATTAAAACTACAGGACTGACAGGAGTCACAGCAGCAGCTAGAAGAAGGTGCAACATGAAGCGGGGAGGGTTAAAAATAACAGTGCTAAGTGCTCGTTCTAACCACATGATTCAGTTTTATCAGTGAAAACAGTTTTACAGTACAGTTATAGACATCAGGGATCCTGGGACAAAATCTTTTGGCTGAAATTTAACAACCTTGCTTGGTAAAAATCACTCTTGCCTTCACAAGAAATAACAGGAACAAAATGTAAATTTGCCAAGAAACTTGTAGAGAGATGTCAAATTGAAAATTATTAGTTTATTAGTTATGTTTGAGTGCAGACAGTAGCAGAAACAACAACTGTAAAAGAAAATAATAGAGCTTCTTATCCAGATCTGTGAATGTTGCAGCTATGTATTGTTGTACTGGTATTTATTGTGTGTTGCTGCAAGCAATGGCACCCACCTATCCATTTTCTAAGCTGCTTATCCTGTTCAGGGTTATGGAGGGCAGGAGACTGTCCCAGCACACATTGGGCTTGAGGCAGGGGACGAGGTTGCGGGTCTGTTACAGGGCTAACACACCCACAATGGTGGACAATCACACTCATCTACCACAATGCTTTTTTAGGATGAAGAAAAAGGAGGATGTCAGCAAGGTGACATTGGTGCAAGGAGACTTGGAGAGACTGGAGTGTTGCAGTTTGCAGTCTGAAAAAAAAACATAAGTATTTCAGCTAATTACCCTGCAGAATATTTATTTTATTCATAGTATTTCCAATGTGTGTGTGTGTGTGTGTGTGTGTGTACAGTTAACTCTATTTTAATCCATGGACAAATCTGTACCTGCACCCTACTTTACAGTATATCCTCACCTGGTTTGCGCTACAGTTTTTTATGGGGCAGTGTCTATCTATCTACATATCTCCATAATATAATAAAAACTCTTAAATCCTTTCAACTATATACTAGCATCAATATATCAAGGCAAATTCCTTGTATGTGGCAATAAACCTGATTCTGATTCGTATCCTGTGTGATGTTCGATAATGATTATTATTTTTATAATACAAGTAATAGAAGTACTTCTAATTAAATATTTCTCTTCTTCCACCTTGAGCTCAACAGTAACTGAAAAGCAGTGCAGTGGTGACGCGCTGAGGTGTCGCTGGCCCTTTAAGACATGTTTTGACGCCGCACGTGCTTGCCTTATATGGGAGCAGCATCAAACGGTGACCGTTAGTTACCTCTGCTGCTGCTCCGCTCCGCTCCGCATCGAGCAGCGCTATAAAAGCCTGCTGGAGGAAAAAAAACTGTTGTTTTGTCAGCCTCTGAGACACAGGCCAGCGGAGGAAAGCAAAAGTAGAGGAGTGCACTTCGTATACCTTTTATAACTTCTTCTGGACGAGGGATTTCGCTATATGAAAAGAGAAAGAGTGGATTTTAACACCGTTCAGGATCAAGGTCGGTGAGTTTGGAGGATTTGTGGGGAGTTTGGGGGGATGTGTTGAGTTTCTTTGTTGGATCAACAAAGAGATGCATGCCACCGTGTTACAGTAAAAACATATTTTAATAAGCTATCATTATTTCACCATGAGCAGTCAGCTTAATTTAGCCTTTTTTGCTTTGAGTAATTTAACGTGAAAAAACAATATTTTGGTCTTGAAAGCAAGTCGATGATTGACACAAATTAACGGAGTTTTTATTTATTTATTTTATTTTAACTTCACAGAGTTAAACAATAATTGCAATGTAAGCTACTGAATGGACGTTATATGTTGAAGGTGAGCCATTTGTTTTGGTAAAATGACAAGTAGGCTATTCCTTGCTCTTTTTTGTTCTTTTAAGTGAAGTATCCTCTTCGACCGTCAGTGACTAGGACCAGTGTCAAGCTAGCTAAACCCAAACACAGGGCTTCCGCCGAGCTACTCCAAAAATAAAAGGCTCTTTGTGGCAATGTCTTTATTCGATACAAACCGTAAAGAAAAAATGGAAAAGTTGAAAGTAAATTTCAATTTTCAACCCACTCAATAATTATTTTTTAAGTTTATAGAATGGCATATCCGTATTTTCGAGTCACAGTTGTTGCAGTTTAATGCTGAAAGCGCATTGATATGCTTGCAGACTCATTTCAGCCTTCTTGAAGCTGGTCAGCATCGCGAAGCCGAATGACCGACAGTAACCTCATATTAAGAGAACAATGAAACCCAAGTAGACAAACATAAGCCAGTCAGTCAGTCAGACGGATAATTTTTTATCATAATGTTGACACGAAAAACATTTATAATAATTGACAGTAGTTTGTTTTTCATTCCTTTGATTTGTTATGTTGTTTTTTTTACAATGTGTGCGGGGCAGCGCAGGAATGTATTGTTTTGGGAGATTTTATTCATGTGCATATCTGCAGGGATGGTGTTACGTCGATAAAATGCATTTGCTTTCTGTTTTCATTGGTGGTTTGAGGGAGCAAAACTGTTTCTTTCATGCATCGACGGTCTTATCAGCTTCGCTATGGCAATCATCTGGCATTTCTTTTGATTAGTTTTCCATTGTGAATAATCTGTCAAGTGGTTTCGTGAAACATTGTAGACAGTGGAGTGGAGAAAAAAATCATGCACGAATGTGTTATAACACGTGAGTGAGAATTGATGGTAAACAAGTAGGAAAAGGAAGATTTTTATGCGTACCACTAGAGGCGCCCTGGCTCTGCACCATTTGGTCTGATCAACACTCAGCAGAGACCCCCTCTTATTTCTGCATACGACGTGTTTTCACCACAGTGTTTGCCCAAAATCAGACAATTCAGATACCGTAAAATCGTGAAAAACTCCAGATACTGAGATTGTATGATACAGAAGACATCGAGAGAATCAAGCTGATGCAAGTTGGATGAGTAATAACATGGTATTCAAACCCCAAATGAAGGTAGGGGAGTTTTAGAGACACAGTTTCTTTTAGTAATGACAATTGGATAGCCAAAGGTTGAGATATAATTAGAGAAGGAAAGAACAAAAAAATCCATTCACTGTGTGCCAAATGTGGGGAAGGTGTACAGTGTATACATGGTTATCACCCACGCATACAGCAACATTGCAGACCAGAATATGGAAATGTAGGTGGTGTTTTTTCCCCCTCATATAATTTATGTTGTAGTGTAGTGTAATACATTCAGAGAAACAAATCAACATCCAAAAATATTAATTTGTCACTAAGGACAAGCCTGTGCTGATAATGTTTTTGTCTTTAAGCCCCCAGCAATATAGGCATTAATGTTAATTCTGTGGTCGTTTAGGAGTTTAATGTTGTGTCCTTGTTAAATCATCAAAATCTGCTTTTGCAATTATCGATTCAGTCAAATGGTCAGTTGAGTTGTTGGTGAAAATCTGTTTGTTTTAAATTATGTGACTCTCAGTAAGTCTACAGGAGGTGTTTTACATTGTTAAACGGTTAAACATGTACCTTGAGTGCTACTGTGTACTGTTTGTTGATCACAAAGTTCTTGTTTGTTTTTATTGCGACATTTCATACATCCCAGTGATTTACCTAATAAAGCCAAATTGCATGTAACTGTGGAAAAAAAGCAACACAGCTGAGTTCTTGGTATAAAAAGTAAAATGTTGTATTGTATTTTATTTTTTTATTGCTATTTGTTGTGTTGTTTTTTTGGCCATCCCCACTGGAAATGATTTAATATTAGAAGACATTAAGGCAGTGATGTTATTAAAAAGGTTTACCTTGCAACCAGGTGAAGACTGCAGCTGGGGAAGTGGTTTGATGTGATGAAAGTGTCGTTATGATTGCATTACAGAAAAAGTGGCAAGAAATAATAGAAAAGTACAGTAATGATTTGATTAGGGCAAGGCTTTTTTTTCAGCCCATGAGCAAATGATCATTGGAGACTATCATGTTTGAACATCACTGTGTCCATGACATTGTTGTGCTGTGGTTCCACTCTCTATGACATCTAATCAGCTTTATTCTGTGTAAAGGACATTTGTTGTAATAAGCAGGATGGCTTTGATCCTTTGTCTAAAGATGTCTAAGATTCAGCTTCAACTCCAAGTTAACCATCAAACTTGAAGTAACAGCCACAAAAATGGGGCAACAACATTTGTAATAGTAATACCTGTATGGACTTTGGACAGAGATTAATTAATTAGCACGTTTTGAAGATGAAAACTATAGTTAAATGTTTGTCATTATACAACTGATCTGCTTTAAATTACATAAATGCTGTGCATTTAAGACTTGACCTATATTTTGCTTATGAGCACTATACCATGATGCCCTTAATAAAGGAGTTAAGGGTCTCAGTCTTGAGTGGCTAGGTGTCTGTCTCAGAAAACAGGATTGCAAAATGAGCTGGATAGCTCCTGATAACTGTGTGTTTCTGATCTGTGGGTCTTCTGGATTTTACTTATTATCCAAATAGCAAAGTAATTCTTCTTTTTGCAAAAATAAACACAAAACTGCAATAAACATATTGTGTAATTTGGTCTTCTTGGAATTTGTTGTCTAAACGATGGCCTGATCCAAGCATGTTGCATAAATCCAAGGACTTTTGAGTCCGCAAATAGAATAAACCAATAGGCATGAAGAAATGCATGTCCCACACAGGTTTACATATCTGATGAATCACATGACATTTCTCTATCTGACAAAGCCCTGTGTCTAGCAAGAAATAGGTATAAAAGGGCATCTTGTTATTGAATTACTTTGAGTAAACCCACTAATGCTCTTTAATCAGTGGGTCTTTTTGATTGGATTGAACAATGTGGATAAACGTGGGGCTAAAGTGATTTTTCCTTTTAACATTTGCATCAAATGTAGTATTGTGTGTGATGCAGAAGTGTTAAAAGGGTGAAAGTTGGGACGATAAAATGATTATCAATAACTTTAATGAAAACTACCTGCCACCCACTCATCCTCCCAGTTTAGCTGTAGCTTGACCTTTGGACAGATGAGTCTACATCAAGTGGACCAGAATCTGCAGTCAGTGGATAGCAGCCTTCTTCAGTCATCAGTCGACTTCATTTGCTGAGTGCTGCTGTGCCTTTGACTGGTCTGCGTGTCAGAGAGAGACAGTTTTGTTCAATAGGTGAATGTGTCAGTAATTATTCTTTGTTTCTTAATTGCAATTTCCTGTATTTTAGTTTGAACAGTTATTTAGAATATGCTAATAGGCTAATATTTATAACAAGCAGCCCAGTAAAAGTGTTATTGCTTTTTTTCCCTTGGTTATTTTTTTATGTTGTTTTTATACCAAAAAGTTCTCCCTTTGACTCTACATTGCATGTCATGCCCTTTTGTGGCATGGCCAACTGGAAATTACAGCCATATTTGGCAGTGTCGCATGTCCGTGGTTATGGTTTACTGATGTAACGACTTTCTGTTCTGTTTTCCCGTCAATGTTGAGCGTCAATGTATGCAGGACATGTCATTTTTTTGTAAACCATGAATTTTTTCACTGCAACAAAGCTGGACTGTTAGGAGTTAGTTTGTTTAGTGTGTTTAATCAGTCATATTTTCACAGTCAGGAAAGTGTTATTTGTTAACTTTGTGGGTTTTGCCTGTTGTACATGTTACACTTTAGCAATTGACCCTCTCTCTTTGTCTTTTTGGGTTCACAGTGAGGAGCTGGAGCGTGCTCAGTGAGGTTAGGAAGACGGCAACATGGCAGTCTCCACTCAACTGGGTTTATTGCTTTGGAAGAACTTCACCTACCGAAGGAGACAGACAGTAAGGAATGCTTATATTAATTGTTTTATTCCTTTTAAAAAATAGATATATTTTCCATTTCAAAATATACCTTTATATTTGCATTTTACTGTCACATGACTCAGTGTCATATACATTATTCAGTTATGTATGCTGCTAGGCAGAATGTTTGGCTTACACTGTATTCTTTCATGTTAGTTGTGCTAGGAGTACTATCAAGCACATTTTTAGGCCAGTCCAAAAAGCTAAATCGAGGGGTATCTGTTATTTGTCATCATCATCAGAGTGAATTTATACAGCGCTACATGACATGTCAAAAGGGCATTCGGCCTTCTAGATTATTTATTTATGTCTCTGCTTCCAATGTGTATGCAGCCCACATCAGTGTAAATGAAGTAGTTCTCACCCGAGCCACCTGGACTGAAAGGCATTACAGTTTACAGATTACTGTGAGTCAGTCAAGACGTGACAATGACACATTTGCATGTCAGGGCCATTGTCCAGTTACCGTCTTGTGCTAGTTGATGCCCACACACTCAAAGTTATGTAAATCAAATTCAGCTCCAAGCTGCAGCACAGTGCTTCTTTTTATGTGAGGAGGCTCCCCTGCACACAAGTAAGCCGTGTGACCATCGAGCACAAACCTCTTCTCAAAGTGACGGCTGTGGCCGCTTGACATTTAGTCCATTTTTTTCCAACAAAAGGATACAGTGCAGTATCTTTATTCCCACGCCGCATGTCTGCCATGCTGGTTAAGACAGAAAAACAGGCAGCTGAGTAGAGGGGCCATATGGAACAGATGGACAAACTCATAGTCCTCTAAACCCTGCAGACCTGTCTCTCTGTGTCCCCTTATTAACCCATATACTTTACCCAGACTCATGGTGGGATTACTGTTTACAAACGCCAACAGCTGACAACCCCCTCCACACACACAACTCATGATGGGAGGTTTTCTTCTAAAGCAGTAAAGATTACCTTAGTTGAACTGAAAATACACAAATACTGCAAAGCACAGAGGAAAAATTGACACTGTTCTGGGACATTTGTTCCATGACTTTTTATTTCCAATGAGTGTAAAGCCTTTTATTTGCTTGAATAACTCCTGCTATCATCCCTTTTGTCTTTCTTTCTTAGATCCAGCTGCTGATTGAGATAGTCTGGCCCCTTTTCATCTTCTTCATCCTGATCTCAGTCCGAGTACATTATCCACCCTATGAGCAACATGAATGTAAGCGGACAGGGATGAGAAAAGAGGAGTTACATTTTTCATGCTAAAACTTAAGAATTGTTCATTTATTGACATTTTATAATTACCTCAAACAGTATTTTTTGTAAATGCTACTGATAATTATTTGTCTGGTATTCTAAGACACTTTGCCTCTTGGTATTCTATAAGACCAACATGTTAGTCATCCAAGGTTTCAGTTTTGTTGTATCAGAAGGATGGGTTGGATTTGTCAATATTTGTTTGCACCCTCTGAACCTGTGACACAGCTCCTGGAAAAGGCAATTGCCATTTCATTCGTAAGCAGAACTGGTTTCACAACTTTGGCCACGTTTCAACTCAATAAGATTATCACTGGTCGAAAGCACTTTTAGGGAGGAAAACTGTTACCTGCAACAGAGTTTTCTAAGAGTTGCTTATTTCCATGGTATTCATTGAAATCTTACATGTATTGTCATGTGTAGTTCATTTATTCAGATTGGTGTGACACCTTTATTCTGTACATGTAATTTCCTGAATAAGTTGCAGGTGAGTCAGTTCCATGGAGGAGATTTTAGAGCAGTTGGTGCAAATTCATTACTTTTACACATGCACAGACTTACGTGTACCTGCCTTTGAACAAGCCAAGTATAGTTACGCAATCAATATGAGATGGCATGTGATCATTTTGTTGACTACCAACAGTGTATCACAAGTCAGTATGAACCATTTAACCCAAGGCAACCGCCTGACCTTCTTCTTACACTTATCTTTTCAGCAGAATAGCTAGATAACCTCAGCAAATTGTAGCAGTTCAGTTAACTGATAAGAGTAGACACAATGGTAAAGATAATGCTTTTTAAAGCTCATGTCAAAGGCAGATGGTCTATTTATTATAGTTTGCATGGGTTATAATTAGTTGGAAATTAATGTGCCTAATGTTGTCTGTAAATATTGATGATTTTCATCATCATGACTAGTCGTGAAAATTTTATGCTGTGCCTTTCCTTTCCAGGCCATTTCCCTAACAAGGCCATGCCCTCAGCTGGTACCCTGCCCTGGGTACAAGGCATCATCTGTAATGCCAACAACCCCTGCTTCCGTAATCCTACCCCTGGCGAGAGTCCCGGGGTGGTGGGAAACTTCAACGATTCTATGTGAGTAACATGGCCCTTTTGCTGATTCATAGTTATATCAATATAGCACAAAGAA
This sequence comes from Micropterus salmoides, assembly GCF_014851395.1. Classification (NCBI taxonomy): domain Eukaryota; kingdom Metazoa; phylum Chordata; class Actinopteri; order Centrarchiformes; family Centrarchidae; genus Micropterus; species Micropterus salmoides. The sequence goes on from NW_024040263.1 coordinate 20,928,869, forward strand.
AACTTGGTTTTGTGTAATTGTGTATTAATATTATTCAACGCAACAATTGATGTGATGTGATTCAGTCACAAAATGTACTATTTCACAAAATTGAGAAGAGCTCCTTTCAGGGTTTGAATTCTCAAGGGATGTGAAACAGTGTGTCTAATCTTGTCTCCTTGTTGTCTCTCTGCAAACATCACCAGAATCTCCCGTCTCTTCACTGATGCCAAGAAGATCTTGCTGTACTCTCAGAATGATAAAAGCTACGAGGGCTACAGGGGACTGTTGAGGGCCCTCAGGAAGCTGCAGAAGAACACTGCTCGTAAGGACATACCTTTTGATTTATTCTGTGTTATATTACGTTTTTGAATGACCAGCTGATTGATCTGTTCACCCACCCGTTCACATTGATCACCCATTCATCCAAAGAAACACTCCCACACACCTGCAGGTATGACTCAACTAGAGTTTATTCACTCATTGCTGTTAAAGCTTCTGAGCTTCAACTATAAATATTATGTTCATGAAAACATATTGTTTCTCAAAAAAAGCAAGAAGTATTTTTTATCATGATATTGAATCTTGATGATTATCTTTGGATCCTTTTTTGAAAACAAATATTGTAGTTTGTTCTGTCTACTAGTTAGAACTACTAGTACAATTCAGCTACTTGAAATGGTGGTCTCACAAAGTGAAGGTTCTCTCTTTCTTTTCTACTCTTGTCTCATATGTTTAAATATTCCAAGACATTATTTTTAGTCAGCCTCCACAAAAAGTCCCAACTCTTGCAAAAATGCCAACTGGAACTAAATTTTAAATGAAAGATACTTGTTTATTTAAGATTTAGGTTAGCGACATGTTTAAACTAGATAAAGTGAGTTGTCAAGGTCACATTTGCAGTGTTAGCTCAAAGTCTTCAGAGCAGTGTTGAGAGTTTAATGTGTCCCTCCCTTATCACTTCCCGCCAGCCCTGGTGGGCCCATCTCCCAGAGGCCAGATATTACATGCTAGTGGTGGTGGTATAAGACAGGAAAAAACGACCAGGTCAAACATGTGATTATGTCAAGCTCTTCTGCAGTCAGTTTTACCAACACATGTAATCACTAATTTAACTATTAGTGCAAAGGTTGAAAAAGAAAGAGGGAGAGGTTCATCATTATGACCTTGCCTGTTGTCGAGCAGAGACAGGTCCTCTTTCAAAAATAAAATCTTGTTGATGACTCCACTGTGCTGACTCAGTCACAGCAACCTGAAAATAGAAAAGGGGGCTGTGTTGAGCTCTGCACTTACTTTACTTGAATTGAATAGAAGTCACACAAACACACTTTGCTAAGTGAAAAAGATTTTGTATTCAATTCAACACCCATTACACTGACATGGGAGGCACGCTGCGAGCCTGTTTTCCAAGCCAAAGAAAAGATACAAAGATAATGAGGACAAAAACATGTGATGATGTTATGAAAACAACCATTAATACTGTATAAAATGAATGATAATAATAAAGATGGGCATTACAGGACAGAGTGCAGGAACAGAAAACAGCAGTGACGTAACTACTGACCTGAAAATGAAACTGAAATGAAGGAGTCTAATTAGACTGGGTGTCTTTTGTTTGTACCATTAGCAATATTTCTCTGATACACATGTGGTAATCAGTCCATTTAGTTTCTATAAATAAATGGCTAATAGCTTGGTTTTACATCAGAACCTAAGGGTAAGGGTAAATTGAACAGAGTGTACCATCACAAATTATGCAACAAAGCGAAGAACAATCAAGGTTCTTGTTGTTTTGGCTACTGACCGCTCTGTCAGCCCAGGGAGACAGTACGTTATGAAATAGCCCTACAAAGCATAGCATGGCCTGAAAAGGGATGGAGATTTCGCATCAGAGCAAATGAAAAGAATGTTCTATTCATTGTTATTTGCATGTCTCCCAGTTTGATTGTGTTTCCTCTTTTCTTTTTGTGTCTTTCCTTTTCATCATGTTAGCAGTATACAACAGAGCCCGGTAATCTTCATCTTGTCTACTTTATGTGGGTCATTTCATTTGAACTGAAACAGGCCCGCATTGATTTCTTTTTTTATCCAGGCTCATTTATTATTTTAACGAGGCTTTGGTGCATCTGTACATCACAATTCATTTTTTAAATGCACAGCCATCTGACGGGGCTCAATCCCATATTGCACTCTGTATTTGTCTTTGACCCTTGTGAGGGAAGCCACAGACGTAGCACGCGGACAGTCATGTATGATGCAGGCGAAAGAAGGCGACAGTGTACTTCTGCTGCAGAGCAACGCTATAGGAATAACAGCGTGGGTCAAAGTGCTGAGAGTGGAGCCCCGCACGTGTCGGTTAATAATTCAGCAACTGGCGGGGTCAGCGAATGAGATTTATACCGACAGGGAAGGGCCAGGGAGAGGGATGAGCCCCCCCCCCAAGAGAATATAAATCACTCAGGGCATACTTTTGATCAGGACTAATGCATTTCTGCTGTATGAGATAGTTCAGAATGACATGGCAGAGAGAGGTTTTCTTAATGCCAAATAGATAAAGGAATGAGAGATGGTTATGGTCTGATCGTCAATGTTGAGCTTATCGTTCCTTTTTATTTTCTTACCGTCCCACCTGTCTTCACTAAAGTGAAGCTGGATGTGGATTTGCATAATAGGGGACAAGATCTTACTTTTTTAGCCTTTTAGCACCATCCTATGTTTTCCAGCCGGCTGCTTTAAAAGACTCCATTTGATTCAAATGCTTGACGTGTCTGAGCCTGAACTTGTAAAATGGAGACTTCTGAATTTAGCTGTGCTTCCGTTTTTCTTGAATGTACATATTACTCTAAGCTCGTATAGACACACACACACAGAGATCCTGGTATGTCTGTCTTTATAAGGAACCTCAAGAACTACATTCATTCCTTATCAACGTAACCATAAACATCAGCCCAACATGTCTACCTCAACCCTTACTTTACCCATAACCTTATCTCTCAAACTTGAGTGGTAAAATCAATCCTACACTTAAAATAGCTCCTTGGGGAAGTGAGAACCAATCAAAATCAAACCCCTACAAAAACTTGCTGGTTTAGACGGTCTAAAACTCACAAACTGCTCACACACATTCGGACGTGCTCAGCCAACATCAAAACAGTACTTGACAGTCCACCCATTGCATAGCCATTTTGTGGGTTTATTGCTCTGCCGTGGTGCAGCAGCCATCTTTTGTTCATCAGACTTGGCATTCAGGAATTCTACTTAATGCTTGTTAGTCAAGCTGTGGTATTTAGGGAATATGTAGTTCTGCAGAGATCACAGCCTGTTTATGGACTAGTCTGACCAGTGAAGAGACTGGTTGCTAAGCATGGGATGTCAGTGTTGTCTGACATAAAACAGGATAGGCACCTCCAGGAGCATGTGCAGACTTGCAAGTGTTAATGTAGGCCTCACCCTTGTATCCAGCTGGCTCCAACATAGGAAAAACATAAACAAACACAAATAAGCTTTGCTACTTCTTACATAGTCTTCCCTCTAAAAAACCTCTATGTTCCTGATAACTCAACAGATTTCAACCACTAACTACACAAAGCACTGCTCAACATTCCATTTTAACAAGGTTGCACCATCCAGTCTGGTCTATACTCTAGGGCCTTTGGATGCAGTGCACCATGGGAGCTGTGACTTTCTACCGGGACACTGATTACACCTTATTAGCACTCCCTGGTTGTTCACCCCTGAGAGTTGCAGTCACACATATGCAGACACAGGCACAGGTGTACAGTCTCACACACACACACACACACACATGCACACACATAGAGGCCCACGGAAAGCAGGTATGTGCAACACACACTCAAACTCAAATAGCACACACTCTGGTGCATAGCCATGTAGGCCGTAAGGGAGAGCAACACCACAATTGTGCACCCTCAAAGCACAGAAACACACTGTTCTCTTTCACTTCCTCCCGAGGGATGTTCAGTTCAGTTGAAGCAAAGTGTTTCCTGTGTGTGTGTGTGTGTGTGTGTGTGTGTATCTGTGTGTCATCTGATATCTATTAAAGACAGCGAGTAGGAAAAGATTTACTGGAGATGAACGGATGGGAAGAGCCTCTGATCTGCCTCACTATAGAGTGGAGCAGAGCAGTAAGAGCAGTCATCATTCATTCTTTGTTAAAAGTATTCATCTTAATAATCCAGATCAATAGAAGAAATAGTTAAATTTGATGCATCAAGCCATGCTTGTTGCACAGTATGCAGTTACACAACCGATAGAGACAGGGCTGTTAATATCCAATATTAACAGTCTGCTATTACTGCAGGCTGCAGAAGCTATTCCACTTCTCTCTACATGATTCCTATTTAACAGGTTTCACCCAAAGTATAGGACAAATTCTAGTACAACTAGTGGATCAAGAGAAAAAGGGTAAAAGTGTCTCAGTGTACAGAAAAATAGATGAAAGGTCAAGACGGTGAAATTTAAGGAGGAACAGAGGGAGAGAGGAAGCCTTGTAGGCAGTATCTGGACCAAAGTGGAATGCCCTGTAGTAACCCCAGCTGAGTACAAAACTCAGAGCTGAGGAGAAGAGAGCAGTGTGTGCGTGCAAGAGTGCGTACAACCACACCGCTGGCTCAGGCCAGTTTCAGAAATGGTTTGACTTCTCTGGAATGCGGCAAAAGTACAGAAGCTGTCAGAGTGCAGAGATGACTGTGTGACTGTGGTCTGTGTGAAGATATTAGTATTCAAATATTTTATTTCATTTGGAATCAATCATTTAATTCAGTGAGTCCACTAATTATTCATATATATCATATTGTTGTTATCAGTGAACATTCAATCATGGAGTGATTAAACTTGGGTTTCCACGGGTTAAGATGAAAACTTGGTCATGGAAAGGCTTGGAATTTGAGGAATTTTATAAACACTCACTTGGAAATATTTTTGTTTCACATGGTGATTGCGTGAGAAAGCGGTTTTCAGGCCAACTTCACAGTGAAAAAGAGATCACACTGGCAACAGTGCTGTGAGTCCTGGGATCGAAATAAAGCCACCAAATAAAGACGTCCTTTTTTATCAAAGAGGTTTTTGTGTCTCATAGTTGGTTGACCCAATGCTTCTATATTTTTTTTTTCTCTAGGCTTCAAGCTGAAGGATTTTCTGCGGGACAATGAGACCCTTTCCCACTTCCTGCACCACAACGCCTCACTTCCTCATCACGCGCTAAAGCAGATAGTGGAGGCTGACGTCAATCTGGAGAAGGTAGTGCTTATTTAAAAAAAGATCTTTATTCTTCTTTACTGAATGGCTTCATATATTGTCAGTTCTGTTACTGAAATGCCCTCCTTAAATCCACATACTCCAAATATAATCCTTCAACATTTCCCCTTCAGTAAATGACAATACTTCACTGGTTGCAGACAACAGTAGAGTAACATTTTATGGACAGTCTTTCTGTTCAGTCATTTCACATATGAAGTAATCAATCCCCTGGCCACAGTGCTTGTGGAATAAATGACCTTGCTTGACCGAAAATGTTTGGCCACAGGATTCTAGTATGGCACAGCTAAGACCTTAATACCCAGCAGAAAACTCACTGTGGGTTGGGGGTGGAGGGGTGGAGGCGGTGTAGCACCAAAAGCTACCCTCACTTCGGTCTCTTCCTTATATTTTTTTTCTGCCTCCATAAGAAAATCTTACTCTCTTTTGGATATAATTTTTTTTAACTTTCCTTTTAAATTTATTCATTTTTCTCTCTTCCCATTTTTTATTTATTTTTCTTTCTCACTCAAGTCTCCATATTCTGAGCTATCGTCTCATTCCCAAATAATCATTCCTCTCTCTCGGTGCATTGTTTTCTTTTCTAGCTGACATGGGGATCTAATTCACAGCAACCCCATACACATGTTAACACACACACACACACAACTCAGTTTTATTTGTATAACCCAATATCACCCACATACACTGACTGATTCAGCCACCAAGGTCCACCTCAACAACAGCTCCCAACCCAGCCCACCACATCATCCCTGTTTTGTAATTGGAGGGCTGGTATCACATGACAGCTCCTCTTCCCTGTTCCCTTCCCCCCCTATTTCTCCTCACGTGCAGAGACAGAGGCTCAAAGACAAATTAATTTTATTTAATTTTTTTTACAGCAACGACAACAGACAGCAAACACACAAATAAATGAACATAAAAACCTCAAGGGAATATGTTTTGAATTCGGAAAATTTGTATTCCCAATCTCCAAATTCACTGCTGTAAGCCCTGATGTTTTTCCCCTGAAAGATTACCGGCTGTGTGTGTGTGTGTGTGTGTGTGTGTACAGTTTGTAGTCTGATAGACATGGGGGCATAACACAGACTGGTCAAGGACATGTAAATGAAAAGTCGGTGTCCATCCGTCTCGATCTCTGTATCTCACACACACACACGCACAAACTTGCATACAAAGATCTTGACGCTGTCAGAGGAGCCTATGTCCAGTCTTTGAATGCTCTGATGTCACAGAAAAGGACGTCTTGTTATTCCACCTGTGCATGTGCGCAGCTGTGTGTGTTTAACCACTTTTGAAAAATGAGGGGAAAGAAGAGGTTTTTTTCATGAAAAAGATTGTTTTTTTGTAAAAACAAAGTAATAAAATGGCAAGTTTTTTAACAGCAGACGAGCAGAAGTAGAGTTTTATTTGGATTCTCATTCATTTCATTTCATTTTTCCGAAAGCATTACTGAAGATGTCCTTGGCATTGACATTCGTGACATTTCATGTGGTCAGATTTTAGGAATGTAACTTTTTTTGGACCGATACATAACCATCTTTAAAGAGTCAAGAACAAGCACCAAGGAAACTTTGTGATGAAACGCAAACAGTATTACTCACCACATGTTAATGAAATATTACTGCGTTCCTGGAATTGAAATAAAAATGACTGACTGGATCATCTGTACTAAGAATATTTATTGGCAGGACACTGTGCTTTTGTTGCTTGTTGTATGTTTAAAAGTAAAACATTTTTTATGTTGCATGACCTTATGACCCAAACAAAATCAGACAACCTGGATATTTTTCTCTTCTCCTCTGTCCTGTCATAGTATTAACGCACATGTGCTTTCATAATTTTCTGCTCTTTCTGAAGCTCTTTTTTTTTACTCTGCCCAGGTGCTGACTAAAGGTTTCGGCTTCCATCTCAGAGACCTCTGTAACACCACGCCGCTGGAGGAGTTTGTCCACATTGCCGACCGCAACGTGTCCCGTCTGACTCAAGACATTATCTGCAAGTCCTCCAGTGACTGGCTAAACAAGGCCCAGAGCCACTTCTTGTCCAATTTGGACTTCTTCAAACCGATTCGGGTGAGTTCATCCGCTGAATCAAACACATCGACCAGTTGCAGTTTCACAAGGGATTTTAATTTTAGCACCACAATCTAAACCCAGCTCGCACATTGAACTATAATGAAATACTCTTAACAACATGGATCTTATTTTCATAGGTTCCCGTGTTGTTTCCACACTTAAGAGTTGGGTGTCCTGCAAACATAAGCAAGATTAGGTTGTATTAGTATACATATTCCCAGAAAATAAGTTTGCTGGGAGTCCTATATTGTTAGGGAACAACAGATTGTCTCTTCTGTTTTAAAAGCAGAAGTCATTTTTGTGCACAGTTTGTCGTTGGGTATTTAGAGAATATGAGCTGGGACACCATTAACAAATGCAACCAATCACACACAGATAAACACACATCTGCCTGAAAAAGTAATTGCCTTATAAGGTCACTAGAACGATGATCCCCCGTCATTTCTGCTTAGTATGAAACTTTGTGCTGTTTGTATTCCCATGTTTTCTATACTCGTTTTCCCTCACCCACTCTCCTCCCTTCCCTCTCTAGCGTGACCTCTCCCCTGCCTGTATGTTCCCGGACAGCCTGCATCCTTCCCATAAAACATGTGACATAACAGTGAGTCACAATGGTGAAGGATGACAAGTGGTGAAACAAACATTGTGTTCTGTTGTACTAATCTTTAGAGGGAGCTACAGACAAAAGAAGAAAGAAAAAGTCACTCAGGAATAAGTCAAGTCAGCAGTGCTCACTGTCCTAGAGCCTTGCTGTGCTGTTAAAGAGATTAGAAAAGCTGCTCTCTTGTCTCTTGATATGAGAATGGAATCATTTTCTTGCTGACTCTGGACCTGATTTGTCCGAAAACACACTGTATCCAAAAAATCAAGAATGGAAATTCCTTTCCAAAAGTAATAAAATTGTGTGAAAAGGGAAGGGCAAGAACGCTTGCTTAATTTCTCGCATTTGTTACTCTGTGTGTGGGTGTATGTGTGTGGAAGACAGTGAGGGAGGGAAAAGAGAACATGAGGCAAAGGAGTGAGCAAACAAGAGAGAGAGAACCTACTAGATAGCTACGGTATTGTTCTCTCTTCCTAGACGGCTGTTTTGTCTTCAGCAACACCTGCGCTTTATCGAGTGTCAGGCGTTCCAGCAGCTGACAGCTCAGTGTGATAGATGAGAACACACTCACACGCGCAGAAGTGTGACTGACAGGAACATAGGAGGTCAAAGCCACGCTGGCCTGTTGTCCTTTCTCTGCTCCCTTCTTCCCTCACCTTTGACCCCAGTGTTTTTCCTCTTCTTTCTCTCCCATCTCTACTTTACCATACTTTTCCTTCCCCTTCCTACCCTTCGCAGCCTCTGTGATGAGCCTTTTCATCATATTATCTCATGCCATATGAGAGAAAACACGCCACGGACAACTGTACTGATACCTGTAGAGAAGTTTCAGAATAAATACTAAAGTCAATAGATTTTTTTTTTTATGGAAGATGGTATATAAATGTTAATAAGATAATAATAATAACAATAACAACTATTCATTGTTTACATCAAACACATGAACATTAGCACAAGTTACATTTATATTTTTCTATATGATTGAATTTACCCCCCACTGCACATTTTCCAGTCTTTTTCCAGGATATATCAATTGTGCACACAAACCAGAACTTTAGAGTAATAGAGAGTAAAATCTCGGCAAGACAGTAATCATGCTCTTTTTCTCTAACAGAGGGATGTGAGGTCGGACCCCAAAGTCGTTCAGGAAGTCTCAGCTGCAACCGACCAGCTTCTGGAGAGCCTGGGAGCACTGGTCGTGGAGGTAGATACACCACACACCCACACACACACACACACACACACACACACACACACACTGATGCTATATGGATTTAACAAAGTGCAAAGAGCAAAGGAGATGCTCCTGATGTGCAAGTGAAAAATGTCAATTAAAAGGACATAGGGAGAGAGCTTAGAGAGTCATGGCACACCATTTCATTGTAATAGAAAAATATATTTTTGCTCTTATTAAGTTGGTTACATGATTAAAAACACGTTCACTGGTCCTCCTCAATGTCAGCTTTGTGTTACCTGCTGGAATGAGTCTAATTTTAATTTTAATTTTAACATTAAACCATGTTAAATGGCTTTTAAACTTTGTGGTACCACAGTGGGCTCACCCCCCAATGCTACTGACAGTTTTTGATTTGGTATTTTGTATTTTCTCACATGTACACACAGTGTAAGATTACATGCACATATACTCACACACACACACTCTCATGCATGGCCAAAGCTAATGTAACCCAGTGTGAGCTGCTGGAATGTAGTCAGAAAGGAGAGAAGCAGCAGTCGGTAGTGCAAACATGCGCGCGCGCACACACACACACACAACACAACCCCTTTCTCTCAGGCTCCTGTTCTGCTGAGCTGGCAAAACATAAAGCTGTGTGTGTGTGTGTGTGTGTGTGTACATTCACAGGTGTCATAGCACTTCTAGTCTAAGCAGCTGTAAGAACATCAATGAGCTCCTCTTTTCTTTTGTCCTCAACCACTAAAACCTTCATCAATCCTTTTTATCCCCTTACCACCATATCAAGTCATTTTTTGCTTGGCACTGTGTGAGAGGGCAATGATTAACAAACATGAACTCATGAAGAATGTAAAAGACAAAAGTGGAAGAACGTTCATTTTTACACAACTTCTTCCTGGGCTTCGGCATGTTTTTGTTTCTGAACCAGCTCTTGTTGATCTTTTATTCTCCTATGGAGACCTTTTGCTTATTTTAGGTTGCTGGTGCTTCAGGTATGACACGTGAACACACACAGTGGCATATTCACTGATTATTTTGTTGCTATCAGAAACCATTCCTCTTCAGGGTTTTTATTATTTAATATGAAGCGGATTATTTGGGTTTGCTTAGCTGGTTGGTATATGAGGTATGAGGCTGGCAGAGTGGGGAAGTGCCCTCATGTAAACTCTCCTGTCTAACCTGTAATTATCTGAGGCCTGTGTTTTAATCCAGGAATTATCACTGCTTGAAAGCAAAAAGAGCTGCAGCATGTAATTTCAAAATGTCTTTTCAGTAGTTGAGAAAAAGCTTGTGGAGTGAATATGTAAAAATACATCTTTCTATGCGCTTAGACAGCCCTGTTTTAGGAATTTCCTAGAACATCTTGAAAAGAAGAAGGATAAACCAGTGTTTATCTACAGTATGAGAATCAATTGGTGAAATGGTGAAATAGTGAAAATCCAAGAAAGTCTGAAACAAGTTCAGTTGCAAAAAGTGGCAGATGTTCCTCCTAGCTCTCACAAAGGTCCTCGCAAAACTTACACAATCACCTTAATCAGAATGAAGTAAGTTTTGACCAATAGAATATCCTTCACTAATTTCTAAGCTAAAGTTAGTAGTGTTCAACAGCCGTCCATGTTTTTGATTTAGTTGCAGTATTGTCCTTAAACTTTTTTCTCTGTTTGTAAGTAGATTATTTTGTTTAGCTCAGGAGGCTGGCAGTGCGGAGACTCCAATAATCTGGACTCACTCATTCTGACGCTATTACAACATCTTATATTAAAGCCTTCAATTAAGGAAAAGGTAATTCCTTTCCTCCCCTGACAAGCCTGGGTAAATGCTTAAAGTAATTTATTTTAATTATAATCAACATGCTTCTTGGAGACTTTAGTAACATTTATTGTCTTTTAGTATTGTTTGCCTTAAGTAGCTTAAGCAGTTGCTTAGCAAAGCCTTAAGGTGTGTGAATAAACTCTAGTAACCTCTCGATCCAAAACCTGATCACTGGATCATGGAGAAATCTACAACCTGATATATCTGTTTCGATCAGAGTCTCTAAATTCAACTGAGCCTCTTACAGGTCATTTTAACCTTTAATAAATTTTTAACTAATTATAAAGATTAATTAAAAGTTTTACACTGATTCTAATGATCAATATGCACACCCATTTTTGGTTTTTACTGTTTCACAATTTAGCTGTCTATTGTTAATTTTTGTTTTCAGGAGTGTTACTTAGTTAGAGAGAGCAGGAATGGTCTCTAGTAACCTCAAGACAAACTAATTTTTCTCTAAAGTATTAAAATATTTAGGTCAACTGTGTTTAGATGTTGGTAAAATGTGTGATTACATGTTAACAATTCATTTATGACTGGCCCCTGTGCTTCTCAGGTCTACATAGCTGTGTGCTGGAGTGGAAATGTGAACTTAAGTAACCCAGTACAGGCTCTGCTATGAGGTTACTCTGGGATGATATTTCTCTGCTTCCTGCTTGTCTGTGTGTGTCACCCAGTCACCCAAGTTAACATGGGCATGATCCCTCAAGGCAAACGACACAAATACTCAGTCACACAAAAGAGTTTTCAGCACAGGAAAATTAATGCTCACTTGCACGGACCAACACACAATAACTTTTGGCAGGCAGAGTCAATGCACACACTCTCACACACAATATGAGACCTAATGAGAACCCTCTATGAGAATATATCATCTGTGCGTGTGCGTGTGCGTGAGCGTTTGACACCAAAACTGGAGGAAATAAATGGTGGTTGTGGTTTCTGTCAGTCATTGATCTGTTTTTGCAGCCACTGTAGCCTCTGACAATAAAGAGATGAAGAGTCATATTTACAAGTACATATGAAACCTACAAAAAGACACTATATGCAACACACACACATACTCACAAACAGTATCACACCTAGATATTTGTGCCAGCAGGAAAGCATGTGACAGCTCAATGTGGCTGCAGGCTCAGCTGCAAAGCAGCCGCGTTCAGAACGTGCGCCTGTGATCTGAGACGCAACCGTTCTCTCAATCTCACTTTCACCGTCTGTCTTTGTTGGAAAGCAGTGTTGAATATCTTGTTGATGGGCAGAATATGAATTGCACGCTGTAGACGGATTATTTGAAATGAGCAGACAGAGAAAACAGTCTAGTTCCTTTTCTGAAACAGACATGCATGGCGTGTCAGGAACTTCTGTGTGTTTGTCGTCATCCCGTTTATGTCTTCCTGCGTGCATGGGTGTTTGTATGTCAGTGTGTGTACTCAGTAACAACTATCTACTTGTGGAGCCTGCGGAGATTTGCCTATTAGGAGAACGACCGATAGTAACCCCTCTTTGTTCTTGCGCCTTCCACTCCTGCTACTCATTTACATTCATTGTCTTTCAGTTTCTGTCATCTATCTCTGACCTCCTCACATATTTACTGCAGGAAAAGGTGTGATTTCCTCAGACCTCAATCCAAGTTTAGCTCAAGCCCAAGTAACTTCTGTGGTTCACACTTAGAAAACAAAAGATCCCCTCTTCTTTCACCCTTTCTTTGTTTTACTTGCTTTCTCCTTTCATTCCTTCCCGATCACGAGTTGGTGACATTGACTAGTTTGGAGACAATAAATGGGAACTTGTAGTGACTTGTCTCTTGACCTATAATAACCCCTGTGAACTCCCTGCTCCTTTCAGCCTGGCAGAACAGACTTGATAGCTGCTGTTAATAGAATATCAAGGACATTTTCTCTGGAGACTAGAGGAAAATGAGAAAATATTGAACATGGACCACAGAAATTTTTTTTTCAGCCTTCAGCAAAGTAGAATTTTTGGACAAAGAAACTACATGATCGTAGTTGCTTGTTATGAAAGAAACAGTGTACTCCTGTTGTATGTTCTGACCTGTCCTCTAGAGGCAAATGCAAAAACGACACATACACACAGAGGGGAAGATAAGACTGAGAACAGCATTTAAATTTATCTTAGTCAGGCAGACGGCTAAGTACTAAGTGTCACCGCCCCTCAGTACTGCACTTGACGTCTGTGTCTAGAACAGCGCTCAAGATAGACTTTAAAATGTAGACGTATAAATTTCACTTCTCACGCTGTGAGTTACACTATATGAGACGTGAGATTCCCTGAAGGAAAAAGTAAAGAACACTTTTTGAACACAGATCTCGTGACACATGGATCATGTGACGTGCAGTACATTCAATAAACTCATGTACACAGTACAGTAGAGCTCAGAGAGACCTTGTTCTGTAGCTGAAAGCTTAAGTCATTTGGGAAAATTTCACAGACATGGACACAGACATATATATATATATGTTAAAAAGTACAACTTTTTATATTCCATGTACTTTAAGTCACCTTAACCCTCTTAAGGCTACATAGACAAAGAAATGCCAGGGCTTAGTTTTATATTTTTGCCAATTCTGAGTTTATTCATGTCTGTATCAAGTGTTCCCCATATGATTCAGGGGAACCTGTCTACCTTATTTCTGGTGCAATTTAAAGTCATCGTCATGCGTTACCTTTGTGTGAGCATACCATATTTGACAATACAAAAACACCCAGTAGAAAAAAGGTGTGTTTTGCTGAATAACTCTGTAGTCAACCAGGGAGTTTTTGTTTTTCTCAATGTTAATAGTTGCATATATTTGTCTGTTCCCCTATAACATGATTGAGAATCTTATGATTCAGACGATATTTTTGCTTGTCTCTACCGTAAACGGTCATAAAGCTATCGGTTAGCTATCACTATGCTAACATTTCTGAGCGTGTGCATGTCTCTCTCCCTCCAGCTTTCCAGTATGAAGAGTTGGAAGGATATGCGTAAGGAGATCCTGTACCTGACTGCAAACGCCACAGGCTCTCCAAACCAGATGTACCAGGCTGTGTCACGTATCGTCTGTGGCCACCCCGAGGGAGGCGGCCTCAAAATCAAGTCTCTCAACTGGTATGAAGACAACAACTACAAGGCCCTGTTCGGAAACCATGGCAACGACAGCGACGGTGAACATCACTCCGCTTACGACAACTCTTCCAGTAAGTGCCCAAAGCCATCTCAAAAAACTTTTCTATTTTTATTTTTTTCAACTTTTATAAGATTTATTTAGTCCTTGCCAATTGTAGGAGACTTAAGTTCAAGACTCAAAATGTCTATGTTTATTTTCCAGCTCCCTATTGTAACAACATGATGCGAAGCCTGGAGTCCAGCCCCATTTCCAGGATGATTTGGAGAGCTCTGAAGCCTCTGCTCATGGGGAAGATCCTGTACACCCCAGATACTCCAGCAACACAGAGAATCATCCAAGAGGTACAACAGGCCACCCTCGTCTCCTAAGACCCCCATCAGAATTAGATTTGAAGCGCCATTAAATGAGACTGAGCTTATTTGTGTGTGTCGCAGGTTAATAAGACTTTCCAGGAGCTTGGTGTGCTAAGGGACCTTGGAGGGATGTGGGATGAAATGAGGCCCAAAGTTTGGAACTTCATGGAGAATGGCGAGGAAATGGACTTGGTCAGGGTGAGTCGGATGCACTGACAACACACACGTAGACAAGTCAGAGTGGTGTTCTCTGTCTCCTTCCTGTTTACATGAATGGTTAAAATACAGTAATCTGTTCATCTCTGTGACTGAAGTATAATTATTTCTTCAAAGGAAGGACCACACAAGTTTCTGTAGGGGTCACCACCCAGACTACTTCAAATGACTCTTCACAAAATTTGTTGGGTGGGGTCTTCACAGGACGATAAAATAATTTTTACTTTACAATTGTGGAGAAAGAAGACAGAGGCAAAGAGAAGTCTATTTGTCATGCTGGCTGATGTATATTTAGGTAAACGTAAGAGAGACATAGATAATTCAACTGAAAGGGACAAAGAGTTTAGGTCAATCACAAAACTTAATTTATTAAAGCAGAGCATAGAGGAATTGCATCTGCATGGGATTAAAATGGCAGCAGTCTGAAAAGAAAAACAATCATTAAAACAGTAAATGATTGTTTTCTTTATGTTTTCAGATTTAATTAAATTTTCATTTCAAACCCTTTGTTCTCACTGATCACATCAAACAGGGACAGACAGGCAAAGTGATGGTTTTCTTGCCCATAGGACCACTTGTTCCATCGAGATTAATGGGCATAAGTCACTCTGCCAGAATGAGCCATTTACCGTCGTGTTCTTAAGAAAAAAGTCTTTAACAGCCCCTGGTTCATAAAATGGCGTTCCTGGCTAGAAATGTTGTGTTGTTTTTTTTTGTAAATTACATAAGCACCACTTCCACCTAGTGGTGAAAGGTGATACTGTAAAATAACTTTACAGTGAAGATATTTGCAGAGAGCATTAACCATATTTAAATAGTCCTGGGTTTCTGAAAAACGATTTTATACTTACATTTTTGAAAACATGAAAGGAGAAAAAACTGAATAATCTGATCAACCAACTTTTAAGACTAGTTTCATATAGTTTTAAACATTTAATTTAAAGCTCTGTTTAGTTTTATTTTGTCCCACTGGTTTTGAAAATAACAAGGTTTAAAAATAATATTCTGTTTTGTATAGTATTTGGTTAGATCTCTGTCTTGGCTAATTCAGCCAGTGTTTGTCATCAAATAGTTTTTTAAGTCTGGGAAACAGGAAAATGACTGTGATAGGTAGCGACCTTAGCAAACTATAGCAAAATGGGTCACAAAATAGGCCACAAGCCACACAGAGAGATGCACAAACACACACACAGGACAGCGTTAATAAAGGTCACACAACCAAACAAGCCTAAAGGCATACAGTGATTATTCCACATGTTTATTTTTCCACTGTTGTTCGACATACAGTTTACAGCACAAGAGGAAGAAGGTTAATAACGATTTAAATGGTCTTGTGGCAGTAAGACTCATAGCTACTTGTAAATTCCAGGTTTTTTTCTTTATCTCTATACCCTTTTCGTAACAAGTAATGGTACATTTACTCTCTATAATAAACAATATAAACCTTCACTTTTGCAGACCCTGCTCCAGAATAACGCCAGTGCCGCGTTCTTTAATGCCCAGCTCGCTGGGACTGAGTGGCGTGTCTCAGACATGTCAGACTTCCTGTCCAAGGCCTCAGAGGACCTAAGACCTGCAGGATCCGCCTATACCTGGAGAGACGTCTTCAATGAAACCGACCAGGCCATACAGACCATTTCACGCTTCATGGAGGTTAGTGTGTTAGCGCAGGATGCATCACCAAAAGCCAACACACACACACACACACAACAACAAAAAAAGGAAAAGACAACATTCTCAAATTGCAATGTGTGCTGTGATGGATGCGTTTTTCCAGGAAACATATTCGGTACATTAAATAGAAAACCATGTAGAGCGTGTCAGGATGTTTTCACATGACCATTTCAGGCTGCATGCGCAGACGTGTGAAATTACATAGTACTGTATAGCCGTCCATGGGTCTTTAATTGTGCCAAAATCTACCATTTAGGTAAGATCAAAAGAAAACCTAGTGGGGAAATAAATAAATAAATGGAAATTGCCTAAATAGGTCATCTTCCTGTATCTTTTATTGTTGTTTGATGTTCTTTGAGCTGCATTTAGATCCTGGCCCGGCTATGAAAAGTCTTGAAATCAAATATTCGTCCCCCGTCCTTCCTTCACCAAACTGAATCACTGCCATGTTCAGTGTCACTGCTCCCTTTCTCTGCGTAGTGGGTCAGTGTGCCAGAGCCAAGTCTTAGCGATAAACAGCCATCCCTAAACTCCTGCCAAATGTTAATTAATATTCATGCCCTACTGGATGGGTGATTGTTGTCTTATTCATCTGTGTCAGGGAATTTCTTGATTGAGATGCATATAAAGCACAAGATTCAGCGGTAAATGTGAACTAAAAGCTTTGTGACGTACCTCTGATATATAATGATAAGATTAGCTAAATAAGTAATGATGTTTTCTGTTCCATATGCAGACAATGATCATAAGCTGATGATTTTAATGTGGGTTTGAATCCACTTCGTGACCTCGGATGCCGCTGGTCATCTCATCCCTCTTATCACTCTGGATAATCCAATCAAATGCACAAACACAATATTTATCTTTAATCTCTGTAAACCTTAACTTGAGGTCAATTAGGTATCAACGTCACATAAATGCTAAACACCATGGAATTGAATTGACTGACATTCCTCACACAAAAAACTATGTCCACGCTTTACACAATCATAAAAGTCTGTGGCATTAGAAGGACTTGTGCTGTATTTTCATTATGCTTTCGGAATTCATTGGCTTCTCACACATTGTAAAGGAATGAGGTATAAATCAGCTTATGTTAGCTATGTACAGTATGTGAGAGTGTAATCTGTAGGAGGTCTGGTTACCCAGTTTCTCCCATAGGAGCATGAGTGTGCGTAATATGGGATAGAGTTTGTTGATGAGTTTGTTTGGAGCTGTCACCCTAAGGCTCTGGTAAGGTTCTGGTTAATTATAAACTTACCATTAAGATAATTTTACATTAACATTTAAAGTACTAAGAGATGCTCTTATTCAGAACAACTGAATAAAAAAAACATAGTAAGATAGCACTGCCTTTCGCCCCAAGGTCAGCTGGGATTGCTTCCAGCCCCCCGCGACCCTGCGACACCTCATGTAAATGCATGCAAGTTCATTCCTGGTCAGACTCTCAGAGTAAAATACGCCATTAGCCCCGCTCTCCTTATTCTCTCAGTGTGTGAACCTGGACAAGCTGGAGCCGGTAGCTAATGAGGAGAGACTGGTGAACAAGTCCATGGGTCTTCTGAGTAACCAGAAATTCTGGGCTGGAATCGTGTTTCCTGACATCGCCCATAGCAACAGCACCAACTTGCCTCCCAACGTCAACTATAAGATCCGCATGGACATTGACAATGTGGAGAGGACAAACAAGATTAAAGACGGGTAAGAGGACATGTCCAACTGTTATTTAACTAACTCTTTCGCAGATTTTTTATGTTCTCACAAGCTTACTGATTTTCTGATCTGATCTTTAATTGCAGCTATTGGGACCCCGGTCCCAGGGCAGACCCCTTTGAGGATCTTCGGTACGTCTGGGGCGGATTTTCTTACCTGCAGGACGTCATTGAGCATGGAATCATCAGAGCCATCACTGGCACAAAGGAAAAGACAGGCATCTACATTCAGCAGATGCCCTACCCCTGCTATGTTGATGATGTGTAAGTGACCACTGTGGAAAGTAAGGGACTAATTAGACCATTCACTGACAGTTACAGTAAACCTTTTTTCCCATTTGCCTCACAGTTTCCTGCGCGTAATGAGTCGGTCGATGCCTCTCTTCATGACCTTGGCATGGATGTACTCAGTAGCTATCATCATCAAGGGCGTGGTTTACGAGAAGGAGGCACGGCTGAAGGAGACCATGAGGATCATGGGACTGAACAATGGCACCCTGTGGCTCAGCTGGTTCATCAGCAGTATAATCCCGCTCCTGATCAGCGCCAGCTTGTTGGTGGTATTATTGAAGGTTGGTGCTGCCACAGAGACGCACACATACATGTGTAGACACTTTGTCATCAAGAAGGAATGTCAGCTGCTGATGTTTCTACTCAGCAATTAACTTGATAGTCACTCTGTTTCATTGTCTAGAAATGTCATCAAATTGTGGAAAACAAGTGATGTCATACCGCTGTAACCAGAAAACTATTAAAAGTTCTTTCTCTTTTTCACCCTGCCACTCTTCTCAGATGGGCAACCTGCTGCCTTACAGTGACCCCGGAGTGGTGTTTCTTTTCCTGGCGTCCTTCGGCATAGTAACCATCATGCAGTGTTTCCTCATCAGCACCCTGTTCTCTCGTGCCAACTTGGCAGCTGCCTGCGGTGGAATTATATACTTTACTCTCTACCTTCCCTACGTGCTTTGTGTCGCCTGGCAAGACTACGTGGGCTTTGGAGCAAAACTTGTAGTGGTGTGTGGAAGACCTTTAATAATACACATATAATAATACTGAGTTGTTGAAATTTTGCCCTCACATGTATGTCTAGAAATCTAATTGTTTTACTGTCAGATGACTCATTTGCATGCCCATACATCGCCAATACATCCTGTATCCACTCTCTCCGCTAATCTCTAGCTTCTCTGTTCTTCTCCCAGAGTCTGCTGTCTCCTGTGGCTTTTGGGTTTGGTTGTGAGTACTTTGCCCTGTTTGAGGAGCAAGGGGTCGGCATTCAGTGGTCAAACCTGCTGGCGAGCCCTCTGGAGGAGGACAGCTACAACCTGACCACCTCTATCTGCCTCATGCTGTTTGACGCCGTGTTGTATGGAATAATGACCTGGTACATCGAAGCTGTGTTCCCTGGTGAGTCATGGAGAGAGTTTAGTTTAAATTGCTGAATCAATGATGTGCAGTTAAATAGTGCAGAATATTCTAGTTCTTTGGAGTTGTTTTGGTGGACTGTCCTGAAAAGAAAACAATTCATTCTATTCCAGGTCAGTATGGGATCCCCAGGCCTTGGTATTTCCCTTTCACTAAGTCATACTGGTGTGGAGAGGAAGAGAACAAGAACCTCTCCACCCCTGTGACAAAGAAGGGCAACGCTGAAGGTACAAATCATAATCACTACTATTACTGTTTATTTGTCTTTCTTTTAAGGGAAGAATTTTAAGATATAAAAGCATTAGTGAAATATTGTCACAAGTTTAAAATGGAGGATAGATGATGCCTTCCTTTATGTGTCTTTTCACGCCTTAGCTTATGTCATTGCTGCTGCCCTTGTCTTTATTTTATCCCCAGCTGTGTGTATTGAGGAGGAGCCGAGCCACATCGAGCCAGGTGTTTACATCGAAAATCTGGTGAAGGTCTACAGCCATGGAAACAAGCTGGCTGTGGACGGATTGTCCTTGAGGTTCTATAACGGACAGATAACATCCTTCCTCGGCCACAACGGAGCTGGCAAGACCACAACTATGTAAGATAATACACAAATGATCCGCAGTACATCTACACTACTCCTACACTACTCCGAAGTTTAACTGAGCTGAGCGTCTGAAACTAGTTAAAAATTTAAAAAACATCTCAGCTGAGATGGTGATTGTTGGTGACTGTTTGCATTGCTGCCTGCTTTCTGATAGGTCAATCCTGACGGGCTTGTTTCCACCCACCTCTGGCACAGCCTACATCCTCGGCAAGGACATCCGCAGTGAACTCAGCACCATTCGGCAGAATCTAGGCGTCTGTCCCCAGCACAACGTACTTTTCAGCATGTACGTACACAGAATCAAGAGCTGCACTCTTTTGCACCCTTGTGGCCTCGTGCGTTTGGTTCCTTGTGTGACTTGTTGGTTTGTTGTAATTCAGGCTGACAGTGGAGGAACACATCTGGTTCTACGCCCGCCTGAAGGGGCTGCCGGAGGAGAAGGTGAAGGCTGAGATGGAACAGATTGTGAACGATGTTGGACTGCCTCACAAACGACAGGCCCGCACCAGCACGCTGTCTGGTCAGTTTGATTGTTTAAAAATGTTTTAACCTCATAGTCATTTCTCAAGTAACGGTGGAGGGGGGATTTCCATGTAGATGGTTGTTTTGAAAACTGTTGTCCTGACGTTTTCTTCATGCTGTCTT
Organism: Micropterus salmoides; assembly: GCF_014851395.1. Classification (NCBI taxonomy): domain Eukaryota; kingdom Metazoa; phylum Chordata; class Actinopteri; order Centrarchiformes; family Centrarchidae; genus Micropterus; species Micropterus salmoides. Next base: position 20,949,562 of record NW_024040263.1, read on the forward strand.
TGTAGGAGGGATGCAGAGGAAGCTGTCAGTGGCTCTGGCTTTTGTTGGTGGCTCAAAGGTTGTGATCCTTGATGAACCTACTGCTGGTGTTGATCCCTACGCACGCAGGGGCATCTGGGACCTGCTGCTTAAATACAGACAAGGTCAATAAAACTCATAGTTGGATCTTAGTCACACATGAGTAATTAATTTTGTTCAATATTTGATGCATTTAATTGTGTAATTTGTAAGCTAAATGTGGTTGTCCTGGCACCATCAGGCCGCACCATCATCCTGTCCACTCATCACATGGATGAGGCTGACATTCTGGGTGACCGCATCGCCATCATCTCCCATGGCAAGCTGTGCTGCGTAGGCTCCTCGCTCTTCCTGAAGACCCATCTGGGCACGGGCTACTACCTGACCCTGGTCAAGAGAGACTACGATTTGACACTTCAGTCCTGCAGGAATTCTGCCAGCACCGTCTCCTACAGCAAGAAGACAGAGAAGGTAAGAGAGATGTTACGAAGAACATATGTTTTTAAAAGCTATTAGAGAAGTAGTCTCACTTCCAGCGATGTTTTAAAAAAAAGTAATCTTTTGCTCTTTATATTAGCTTAGAGGAGGAGACGTTTATTATCATTCTCCCCCATTTTTTTCTCAAAAGCAGTTTTGAGTTTCATCAGTGAAAAGACAGATACATATAAGCAGTTAAATTGAGCTAAACTTTCTTTAATCAGGATAGAAAGTGACTTTCTCAGGTAAAGAGAGTTCATTAGGAATTTTATTTACTCTTGCTTTACTTTACCATTTACCCTTTTTTTCTTTGGTTAAGGAGGACAGTGTATCAGAGAGCAGTTCAGATGCTGGTCTTGGCAGCGAACCAGAGAGCGAAACCACCACCATTGGTAAGAACTGATCATCAATTGGCTACTTTAAAAGTGGACACATTATTTTCATGTAAAATGAACGTTGTATTACTCCCCCTCACAAACCTCTCTCTCTTTCTGCTGGTGTCTTTGCTACAGACGTGTCCCTCATCTCCAACATGATATTCAAGCATGTCCCCGAGGCTCGCATGGTTGAGGACCTTGGCCACGAACTCACCTATGTCTTGCCCTACCAGTCAGCTAAAGATGGAGCCTTTGTAGAGCTCTTCCACGAGCTGGATGACCGACTCACCGACCTGGGAATATCTAGCTATGGAATATCTGATACCACCCTGGAGGAGGTGAGGAGCAGCAAAGAGCATACAGACCTTTATTTGTCTGGTCTAAGCCGGTCTTTCATAGTAAACTTTGTGCAGATGTATTTTTTAAATGCTCCTGTCAATGTTTAAATCGCTTGTCTTCCATCTCTACAGATCTTCCTCAAAGTGGCCGAGGACAGTGGAGTGGATTCTGTTGAGCTTTCAGGTGAGATTAATGATACATTTTCCAGACCAACAATTATTAAAGATTCACAGCATTTACACACCTAATATCTTAGACATGTATTACCAGAATAATAAGTGCTTTTCAGGTATTGTGTGTAGGCCATTCTAGAGTTATGTTTAAACAAAAAAGATAAGTTGAAGCTCAGCTAGTTTAAACTAACATTTTGACCCCACTGTGGCTGTAGATGGAGTTGTGCCGACCAGGACTCGTCGCCATCATGCTTTTGGAGACCACCAGAGCTGCCTGAAGCCCTTCACTGAGGACGATTTTGATTTCAACGACTCTGAAGGTGACCCAGGTAGAGCTGCACTACCCAGCATGCAGTGCAATAATAGCAAAGGTCTTGTTGCTATCATTGCGTTTACTCTTTGTTTGTACCTAAAGGTGCATTTTACCAAAAATATATGTAGACCATTAGGAAACATGTGTCACGTCATTTTTTAATAGCGAAAAGGGGCACTTTCTCCTTGTTTGAAGAAAACCAGATTTCTGGTGCAAAGCAAGTAAAATTTCAATTGCAGGCATTCAGTTCTTACTAACAAATTTTTTAGCAATACTACAAAATGAGGGCACAGACATATGTTGCAAGTTTGCTCATGTGTACTGTGGCATCTGTGTCCAGAATCCCGTGAGACTGACTGGCTTAGTGGAACAGATGGCAAAGGTTCATACCAGGTCAAAGGCTGGAGTCTAAAGAGACAGCAGTTTGTTGCACTACTCTGGAAACGATTCCTCTATGCCCGACGCTCCAGGAAAGGCTTCTTTGCTCAGGTATACTGATGCTATTTTAATACACACCTACTGTAAATAACAGGATTGTGATAGCAATCTTGTGTCTCTTTGAATGAAGCAACAGTTCCGAGGTGCATCCATTTTCATGCCTGTTCATTATAATAAATCTCATAATGTTGTTTTTCAGATTGTTCTTCCGGCGGTGTTTGTGTGTATTGCCCTGGTGTTCAGTCTGATTGTTCCACCATTTGGAAAGTACCCAAGTCTGGCTCTGGATCCCAGCATGTATGGAGAACAGTTTACCTTCATCAGGTGAGATATCATTCTTCTGTCCAGAAACACGGCATTTTCCTTTTTTTCAAGACAAAAAAACGAACAAGAACATGTTGTAAATAAATGTGTTATTTCCATCTTCAGTCTTGTGTAATCATAGCAGGTTTTACTGATTGTTAGATATCATAAGTTTGTGATGATTTCTTTGTGTATTTCCACTTTTAGACAGAAAATAAATGACATGTATTATTGAAGTTTATTTTATTTATTTTTATTTACTTAAAAAGTAATGACTTACCTGAGGACCCACACATCAACAAACTACTTGGAGCCCTGACAGAAAACTCAGGATTTGGAACACGCTGTATGGAAGGAAAACCTATACCGTGAGTTTTAAGTAGAAAAGTCAACATACATTCATGAATAAGAAAAATATGGTAGTTACACATGAGCATAAATGGATAATTGACGTTAAATATGTCTATCTCTGTGCTCCAGGGACACTCCCTGTACAGCACTTGAGGATGAGTGGTCTGTCCCACAAGTCTCTCAAACTGTGAAGGACATGTTCAACAAAGGCAACTGGTCCATGGAGAATCCCTCTCCCTTGTGTGAGTGCAGCTGTGAAGGACGCAAGAGGATGCTCCCGGAGTGTCCAGCTGGTGCTGGGGGGCTTCCACCACCACAGGTTGGTGACACCAACCGATTAGAGTGACCAAAAGTCAATATTGTAATGACCTTACAGTAAGGTCACTCTCTTCACTTTTCTCTCTTACAACACACAAATACAATTCAACTGATGATGATCCACAAAAATAAAACAAAAGCTAAATGTTTTGTCTATCTTGTGTGTCCAGAGGAAAATCAGTGACAAAGATACTCTTCAGAATTTGACCGGCAGAAACGTCTCAGACTATCTGGTGAAAACCTACGCTCAAATCATTGGCAAGAGGTAACACTCCTCTTACACATTTTGTTGAAACTCTTCCTGTATATATTTTGGATAATTCTTGCTGCATTGTATTATTTCTCAGGGGTGCGTTAAGTATTGAATAATTTTTTGTTCTTCTCTTAACAGCCTGAAGAACAAGATTTGGGTCAATGAGTTCAGGTACGTTAACAGACATGACCCATCTTATGCTTATCTGTCAATAATATTGACCTGAGTGCCTCTCTGCCGTGCCCTTCGCTGATCTTAAAACGACTGCGCTCCATACAGATACGGTGGATTCTCGCTGGGCGCCAGGAGCTCTTACTTTCAGTCCCATACTGATGAAATCGATGATGCAATCACTCAGCTGAGGAGACGCTTCCATCTGGAGAGAGTAAGAGATTTCATGATTATTTTCCATGCTGCACTAAACATGCAGAAGAAAAGCTTTGTTGGTTTTAGTCGGTCAGATTAAGACACAAACTGCTGGATACAGCAACCCATTTTCTACATTTGAATGTTTTTATGATTACAGCTATAGTGGAAATAGATATGTTATTGCACAGTGTCAGTTTACCTGTTTGCTAAAGAAGACTCTCTCCCACTCCCACCCTCTTTCTCTGTCTGGCTCGCCCATCCTCCAGGGAACTGCAGCAGATCGTTTCTTTCACAGTCTCTCCAGTTTTATCCAAGGATTGGACACCAAGAATAACGTCAAGGTTAGCACTGGCACACACGCACACACACACACTAGTTATACAACAGCACGTGTCTCCGTAGTTTCATGTCAAGCTTTTCTCTTCCGCGATGCCGCTGTTACACCCCTGTGTCTCACTCACTCTATTCATATTGGGTAATTTGACTGCGTCATTAAACATGCGACTCCACACTGACACATTTCTTGCGCTTTTACTTTTTTCTTTCATAAAACCTAACTACACACTATGTATTTCTCTTTATTTGTATCAACTTGTCTTTGTTGAGGATAACGTTAATGACAAACCTTATTTTTGAATATCACATCTTCACTTTTTAGGCTTGTAGGTTATGCTTTTATCCTGCTCTACAAAGCTTAAATTGCTCAATTCTAACACAAAAACAAGAAGTAATCAAAAATGAATGAAAAGATCAAAACGTAACGTAACGTAAGTTCTTTGGAAATATTCCTGTGAATTCAGAAAAGAAATAGAAAGAACTATAGAGGTACACATATATTTATTCACTCTCTTGCAGACTTATGGCTCTAATTTACTTCCAGGCTGCTTTGTATGTCCTCTGAGGTTACAGAAACTAAAATACCTCTCTGTCTCCAGATCTGGTTCAACAACAAGGGCTGGCACAGCATCGGTTCTTTCCTCAATGTGATGAACAATGGCATCCTACGGGCAAATCTGCAAGCCGGCAAAGACCCCTCAAAGTTTGGCATCACTGCCCACAATCACCCGCTCAACCTCACCAAGGAGCAGCTGTCACAAGTCGCATTGTGAGTGTTACTGTTAATGCATTTAAAAAATGTATAACACATATACATATACCTATACCTCACTTGTCATTGTTACTACTTACATCGCTTGGTTCTCTCTTTCTCTCTCTCCCCAGGATGACGACATCAGTAGATGTACTAGTTTCCATCTGTGTGATCTTCGCCATGTCCTTCGTCCCTGCCAGCTTTGTGGTCTTCCTCATCCAGGAGAGAGTGAACAAGGCCAAACACATGCAGTTCATCAGTGGAGTGCAGCCTCTCCTCTACTGGCTGGCCAACTTCGTTTGGGATATGGTGAGACACTTAGAGCTGGACCATCGGCCTCAGTAGCTCCTCTCCAAACTGTATTAAAAATACCTAAAAGTCCAAAGTTATCAGGACACAGTGCAATTATTGTCTTTGCATAATTTTCATAGATATGAAGCATGATAAATCATACTGAAGCCTCCCCCTGCCCCCTTCTCTTCCTTTCTTGCAGTGTAACTACATCGTCCCAGCCACACTGGTCATTATTATCTTTGTGTGTTTCCAACAAGACGCCTACGTCTCCTCCACCAATCTGCCCGTGCTGGCCTTGCTGCTGCTGCTCTACGGGTAAGGTTGACACACACTCAATCTGTTTGGCTCTTGCTTTCATTATTTTCTCTACTGCTCTAACCTCTTCTCATCTGAAATGATCTCCTTCGCAGATGGTCCATCACCCCTCTGATGTACCCCGCCTCGTTCTTCTTTAAGATCCCCAGCACGGCCTACGTGGTTCTGACCAGCGTTAACATACTGATAGGAATCAACGGCAGCGTCTCCACATTTGTACTGGAGCTGTTTGGAAGCAATGTAAATAATGTCTCTAAGTCATTTTGAGTTGAGTGAGAGTAGCAGTAGATTGATTGTTGATTCAAAAATGGGTAGAAAGAGAGGTTTTTGAATGCAAGTTAAGAAATGATTGGGATTGGGTGTTTTACCCCTCATGATATTACCTGTGAATATTGACTTCATTCCTGTTTTAGGAAATTGGTGGTATCAACGACATCCTGAAGAACGTGTTCCTCATCTTCCCTCACTTTTGTCTGGGCAGAGGACTGATTGACATGGTGAAGAATCAGGCAATGGCTGATGCTTTGGAGAGATTTGGTAATTACAGCAGACCTCTTTTACCTACTAACGCAAGTATATCCTAATTTGTTTTGACAAGGGATGTAAAGACACATTTTCTAAATGTCTTTAAATGTCTGTGGTTCTGTCTTTGTAGGTGAAAACCGGTTCCGCTCCCCTCTGGCCTGGGACATGGTGGGAAAGAACCTGTTTGCAATGGCTATAGAGGGCGTGATCTTCTTCTCCATCACCGTCCTCATCCAGTACCACTTCTGCTTCAAGTCCAGGTGGGTGAAACCTTCGATCACCTCTCCAAAGTTATAACACAGTATCCATAACTAAGTTGTAGATTTTAATTCCACTAAAGCATGTCCTCGAAGTCTAACTTGAATGTGACCTCTCCTCCCTCTGTGACCTTCCAGGTCATCCACCAGTCACCTGAAGCCTATTGGAGAAGAAGATGAGGACGTGGCTAGAGAGCGACAGAGGATCCTGAGCGGAGGAGGTCAGTCAGACATCCTGGAGCTCAGACAGCTCACCAAGATTTACAAGCGGAAACAGAAGCCGGCAGTGGACCGGCTGTGCGTCGGCATCCCCCCTGGAGAGGTACAATACAGACAACATACACCTGTACCACATGTACCACCAGTAAAAGACAGGCTTTCTTTAGTACAGATAAACAATTTGGGCATTGTTAAAATAATTTTTGTTAGAGGGATTATACAGTGAATGTGCAATATATAATTTTAAATTAAACATAATGTTGCCTGATGTTGACGTGTCTCTCTCTTCATGCAGTGTTTTGGTTTGCTGGGGGTGAATGGGGCAGGGAAAACCAGCACCTTTAAAATGCTGACTGGAGACTCTGTGGTCACTGGTGGAGAGGCCTACCTGGCTGGCAAGAGGTGAGATCATCATACCTCAAAATAAACGATACTTATATTCTTAAACAGCCTGCCTGACTGGCATGAAGTAGTAGTCACAATAATGCATTCTTAGCATCAATGATGTTATTAAAGAAATAAAATAAAATGTTGATATGAAATAAATGTTGAATAAAAAAAAGCCTGTCTTACTCCTGTTGAGATAATGACTTGAAACAACCCCGATTTGAACTGGAAATAAAGTCAGCTCATTATAGGTGCTTCTTTTGTGAGACTACACTCAATGAAATTGTTTTCAAATATATATTTTTTGCTTTCTATAAAACTTAATTATACTCTTTTTTATGTATTTATCCCGCTCTAGTGTAAATACAGAGATAGATGAGGTGCATCAGAACATGGGCTACTGTCCTCAGTTTGATGCCATCAACGACCTGCTGACTGGCAGAGAACACCTCGAGTTTTATGCCATCCTGAGAGGGGTGCCGGAGAAGGAAGTCTGTGAGGTCAGCACATGAACACACATACATGTCCCTATTGGATTTACTATGAAAATATTGTATTAGACTTTTTATTGTGTTGGTCTCCTATATGTAAATAATTCTACTTTTGAGGTCTTGTTTTACTATTTTTGTTGTCCATTGAGGGACTATATGGGATATTGGCCTTGGCAATTATACAAACAGTCTCATTTATCAGTCATTATGGTTCCAGAAAAAGGATGGCTGACACTCATGAAAACTTTATCCTGTCCACTAGGTGGCAGAGTGGGGCATCCGGAAGCTGGGCTTGGTCAAATATGTTGACAAGTCAGCGGGCAGCTACAGTGGAGGAAACATGAGGAAACTGTCTACTGCCATCGCTCTCATAGGAGGACCGCCTGTAGTCTTTCTGGTCAGTGGAACATGTTCAAACATACACAAATATTTCTGAATTAACTTGCGTAAAGCAGGGCAGTGGGGTGACCCAAAAGTTCCTGAAGACAGCGGATTGTGTGTTCAGATGTACATTGTGGCAGAAGCTGAGTGTCTGTTGTTTCCTTTACACAGGATGAACCAACAACAGGCATGGACCCGAAGGCACGTCGTGCTCTGTGGAACGCAATCCTGAGCATCATCAAAGAGGGACGATCTGTAGTCCTGACTTCTCACAGGTTAGACTGGGCATCTGAATTACATCTATATATATATATATATATATACATACATATATATATATATATACACGTGTGTGTGTGTGTGTAACAACAGGCCATGAACTATTTGCAAAACATGACTCATTCTGGTGTGTTTTTTTTGCAGCATGGAGGAGTGTGAGGCACTTTGCACCAGAATGGCCATCATGGTCAATGGCAGGTTCCGCTGTTTGGGCAGTGTGCAACATCTCAAAAACAGGTGGGAATACACACCAGAATGGCATTTCACATGCTCATACACAAGTTTTTTTTAGATTCTCACTTAAACAATTCAGTTGAATGAAATGTGCTTCATCGTGTTCCTGTCAGGTTTGGGGATGGCTACACTATCATCCTGCGGGTGGCTGGCCCAGACCCAGACCTTCGGCCGGTTATGGAGTTCATCGAGCATGAGTTGCCTGGCAGCACACTGAAGGAGAAACACCGCAACATGCTGCAGTACCAGCTGCCCACCTCCCTCACCTCCCTCGCCCGCATTTTCTCCCTGCTCTCTACGAACAAGGAGGCGCTCAGCATAGAGGACTATTCCGTCTCTCAGACAACTCTAGACCAAGTAAGCAAGTGCACCCGAGGCTCTGACTAAAACTAGATTGTGACTTTAATTTAGGTGAAGTCTAATTCCTTCTTCTCCTTCTTCTTTTCCCTCCTACAGGTGTTTGTAAATTTTGCCAAGGACCAAAGTGATGAGGACCATTTGAAAGACGTCCATCTGAACAAGCGGGACGCTGTGGTAGTGGACATTTCCCAGGTAAACTCTTTCCTCACGGAAAGCAAGACGAGGGAGAGCTGCGTCTGATTCCACAACATACTACCAGTGGGAGTTGCTATGCTTCACCCCTCTACCCCAAACCAGGAAATATGGACCACTAACCTGCGGGGGAGACAGACTATGTTCATTTTTTATTAGTTCTATTTTTTAGTCTTTTTTAATTGTTATCATTTCTCAGTGAACCTGCACTTCAGCGCACAGCCTCTTGAGACTGCAGGTATTGTGACAGACACTGAAACAATGAAAACTCAATGCAAATCAATGCAAGAAATATATATAAATATATTTAAGATGAGAAGATATTCCTGTGAGGGTTGGAGACCGGTGCTTCTCCTTCACTATAAAGAAAGAAGACTCTTGACACTTGAAGTGATGGCAGGATGATAATTCTGCGTTAGACTGGAAAGCTTGTAGCCCTGCTACTCACGCAATGGATGCAGCATCAGGGACAAAGGAAATATCTCTAGTTTTTAATCCCTGTTCCTAAAAGTAGTTAGCAGTAGTCAGTGGGTCTGTGTACGTGCTACTCTGTATCACGACAGCGTAACGAAGATCTAATCATTCACTGCCAACAGCTAAAAGACAGACTGACTACTTTTTTTATTCGGGGTCAAACCTCTCAATCTGTCTTCGTTACCAAGCGCAGTTGTTTTATAATGTTGAATGGTGAAAAGGCATTTACAATCCAATTGATTTCAGTCATAAACATGCAATCATGCAACATATTAATTTTTGACTAATTTGATTTTTTTTAATGTAATTCTAATAGACAAACACAATCCCTAAGATGGAGTTTTTTGTCTTTGTTTGCATAACAATTAATATTGATAACTAAGTTGTTTTTTTATTTGTTGTTGTTAGTGTCCTTGACATTGTCCAGCACAGTGCCTATACTGTATCATGGTGGAGAGAGAAATCTGAGCACTCCATTGAAAACAACAACGTATGTAGGCTCCAAGGAATGTCTAAGACAGATACCATCGTGCATCAGAGCACAAAAAAGGAACTTTTAGTGAAGACGATGAATGAGACTTGACTTTTCTTTTTAGAAATTGTGTTCTTCATTGTCAAAAACAAACAAACAAAAAAATCTTGTGTTTGCTTGATGTCTGTACACGAAGATGTAGTCTGCTATACTGGCTTGTTTTAACTGCCCTGCCCTCTTTAAGTGGAACTGAAGGAAGGCTAATCAGAATGGAAGCAAGGTAAGCATCGCAAACTGGCAGTTATGACTTCAAGAGAAAGCTGAAGATTGATTAGGAATTTGGACTGGTTTTTGAAAGTTCATTGGAAATATATACTGCATGCTTTCTACTGGGCATCACACCTGGACCATCTGCACTTCAGCGTGTGGGCCAGAGCATGCCGCCAGATCAGTGTGTAAAGGACTGGAGACAACTGAATTGTACTTCATTGTTGTTGGATTACTGGCACAGATGTATATGTGGAGTTTAAATCTAAATTCTGTTACAACAAAAAAAAAAAAAGATCTATATGAAAATGTGATTTTAGCTATGAATCAGATGGAAATGTTCCTGCGGGTCAAACCGTAGCTCCCACGCATGGAGAAGACAGTTTCACAGCTACTCTGCTTGTGTGGGATCTAAAGACAGTAACTTTTCCAGTTACATGCGCTTTTATTATATGCCTGTGTGAGGGCACGATGGGAGCGTTTTACACCGGAGCCAGCACTGATGTGGATATTATGTACAGTGGTAATTTTGTGATGTTGAGTAAAAACAAACAAACAAAAAAAAAAAGTTACCAGTGGAGTGAACAAACATTATCTGTGCCAAATGGAACTGTGTATCTTTGATCAACCAGCATAATCTTGAGGAGGCAACTGGTCTATAAAGTTTCTAAGTTGTGCTGTAATTTTTTTGCTATTTATCATCAGCTCACTTACAGAAACCCTCCTCTCTCATTGTCAGCAGCTCAAAACAAAAAGCAAATATTACTTATAATTTGTGTGCCCTCATTCAGTCACCATCAGATTGCAAGTTTTTTCTATCTTCTGGTGATGTTGCCAAATTCGAATCTTTCTGTTCGTCCACATTAATAAGCTGCCACACTTTTCTGTCAGTAACTCAATCATTATACGTGAGGTTGAGGTACTTCACACAAATTCATGTGTTTCCAGAGCTAGTCAGAAGGCCAGCCTACACCTAAACAGGGACCAGGAGTCGTGCTTGTAATGCTTTATAGTCCAAAACTCATATCCAGGTTTTAAATTGATGACAGATTAGTCATTATAGGTGCTCTGTGTCATATAAAATCTTGTAGGTGGTTTCCGTTATCTCAGAAATATAATCAGTGCTGTGGGGCTTCAGACTTACCCTCAGCTACATGTGAGCACTTTATAGAATTCATAGCCTGTCTTTTCAAAGACAGATGTAAGGATTTGGCTATGGCAAATTACACATTTAAAAACAAATATCTGCAGTGGAACAGATACAATTCAGACAAACTGAAGATACACCACTGCATTAAAACATTTGTTTGACTCTTGAAATAGAGAATGAAAGCTTACATGTGATTGAGAGAAACGAGCGAGACGGTGAGAAGCAGAGATAGTAGTGACAAAGAGAGAAACGCAGGACAGCAGGAAGGTGGTGATTTTTCTCTTCTCATGCTCAATGTTATGTGTTTACATTTTTAAGTATTAAACAGCTGTTTGAGTCTGTTACTCATTGTGTATAGTTACTCTTTGCATTAAGAAATAAAAGAATTCATACATTTTGAGAAAAAAAAGACTCCCAGTTTGATTTTATTTTATTTTATTTGTTTTGCTGTAGCAGTTGTGTGTAGTTGTGTAGCATATACAAAAAAAAACAAATGTGGATTCGTCACATGGAAGTTTGTAGCTAATGATGGAACAAAAGATGTGTTTACTGTATGTGTGGTGGCAGTGTGTGCTGACGACTATGAGTTTCTAGAGCGCGCATGTGTTTGTGTGTCTATGTTCACCTGCTGTGTTCCCACCCCCCTACCCCCACCCCCTGCGCACACACCATAAATTTATATTGCCAGTGAAAACAGACACACACTCAGAGGTTTCTGTTACTCATCCACCAATATGACTGGAAGAGTTGTTTTCCTGGGACTCCTGCTCGTCTGTGCGGCTGCAGGTAACAAAGTAAAAAACACTTAATTTGAGGCGTGCATGCGTTGTTGTCAGAGGGTCATTATAGATGAACGATATAAGACTTAAAATAGATTTAAATGTATAGAGCGATTTTGAATGATTTATGCCATGATGCCGTACAATGAAACTTGCGTTGCCTGTGAAAAGTATTCATGTTTTTATTGCCTTACCATGTTGTGTCAATGGAGATTGAATGTGGCTTTTTTGACACTGATCAACAGAAAAAAAGAAACATTGATGTATAAGTTTCTATAAAGTGAAATTGAGAGAAATATACAAATTTGAAATAGAAAAAACTTGTTGCCATGTTTTTATAGGCACTGTACAGTAACATTGTGTGGCACTCATATTCTCTACCTGTATTTATAGTGTGTTAACACATTATAATAGATCAGAAATATCAAATAACAGGGACAATAATACTGACATTAACATTCCATTATAAATTCATGCAATTCCAGTCTCTAGGTGTGCAGTCAGTTAATGATATTTTTGTTTCTGTGGGCTGCTTATGTCTTTGCTGGTAAGCATGAACTTAAGAGGTATGGTGTCAATTATTTATGCATTCATGGTTATAGAAGTCATCTGCTTTCTTTACAGCTGCTGAAAAGAACTCTGGGCTGCTGAGAAAGGTGCTGCATCTTTTTAATGGAAACGTGAGACTGTGTGTACATACAGGAGGGTGCTATGTGTGGACAGTGTGCATGTTCGTGTAAGAGAGAGAATGCTATAAAACAGTATGTGATTGTGTAAGTAAGTGTGTTATTAAGGAACTGTATGGTTATACTGTTAATGGCAATGGTAACGAAAGAAGTGTTTTCTTGATGTTTTTTTTTCTGGCAGCCTTCCTGTCCTGACATGGAGGAGAAGATTGTGGCATGTCCTCTGAACCTGGCTCCTGTGTGTGGCAGTGATGGGAACACGTATGCCAACGAGTGTACCCTGTGTGCCCAAAGACAGTGAGTTCACACAGCTGCTCCAGTCTCAGGGCATTCACTCATAAATTCACAAGTTGACTTTATGGGTGAAAAAGTGTCGCACCCTGGTGGTGAATGTATGTAAAGACTGCAGTCGCAACACTGAACTCTGATTTGCTGACAACATCAGCTGACTCAAATGAGTGGAGGCTTTCCAGTGTGGTCTATTGTTCCTCTCTTGGTCTTTACAGGAAATGAGCTAGTGGTCATTAGTTATTACTAGAAAATGATCAGATGATTCCTACCTCTGGTGACCAAATCTTGAAAAACCAAGAGATTTGTTTGCAGTGCACTGGATGGCTTGAAATGGGCCCCATTGTCAGAGCATGTTTTTTATCTGGGACAGAGCTTGCTGATGTCATCTCTAAACCTCTTCAAATCACACATAAGCTTAACGACAGGAAATATATGTTGTGTTTTTTTTGTCTGCTGGAACTCTTTTTTAAAGAGTTTTTTTGTTTCTATTTCCCTGTCTATTAAAATTCAGTTTTTATCCCAATAACACACAACTTGCTGTATTAAATATCCTCATTTTTAACACTTTATCTCCAACTATCTCCACACTGTTGGTTGACTTTACTTCCACATTCAGACACAGTGGGTTTAAATGAGCATAAATGAGGTTTGTTTGCCCAGGAAAATCTTTTGACTGGCTTCATTTTCAATCATCGATATTGATACGAATGAATCACAACCGTGTCATGTCATGTCATGATCCTCTCTGCAGAACAACCAAGATGGACATTTTGATTGCCAAAGAGGAGAGCTGCTCACCTGCATTACCCAACATGGAGCCTGCGCCAAACATGTGAAATGACAGTCGGATCTCAACTGTCCTCAATGTTTGTGTCATTGCAATGAGTAATAAATGTCAATCAGCAGTACAATAACTTTCTGTTTTTTTGAATAAAATCCAAATCTCACTAGGTCTGAGATTAATAAGAAGTCTGGATCATGTATGTAAGAGGAGTAAGCAGAAGTGTGGACTTTAGTCACATTACAACAAAAATGACTCTGACTTCAAATGGACTTTTAGCCTTTTGACTGCAGCTAACTTGACAACCTTCCCAAACCCAAATATAAATTATGATAATTTAAAAAAATGTGTGCAGCCATCAACACTTGCTAATGAGACTTGTTGTGTAAACCTGCGCCTCTGCCTTTTTCTGTACATTTTAACACTTTGTTCAAAGTTTTTTTATTTTTAGCTATTGTTAAAAATATGAAATGGTAGTAAATTTAGTGAACAGCACATTAGGACTTGTTCAAAACTCAAAGTTTAGGATTTGAGACTTGACTTGGGACTTGAGTGCTAAGACTTGAGACTGACTTGTGAAATGTGACCCACATCTGGGAGTAATACGGATGCTAAAAATAAAATAAAATCAGGAGAATTAAGCTTTTTTTAAATTGGAGGTGATACAAGGCAAAGGAAATGGATGAAAACATTCCTTCATAAGAGTGAAGGCAGGAGGTGAATGATCAGTTGGTTATCGCTCTAGGAGAACCAAATATTTACACTCTTTATAATGAGTAACACAGTGGTCACTAATGTTCAGGTGTATGTATGCACATGTGTGTGTGATAGACAAACTGAGAAAGAGTAATTAGCAAAAGAAGAAAGAAAACCGGGGGAGAGGACATGAAAAACTGGGAAATAAAGAGTTGTCCTGAGGTCAAAGGTCAAATGTGTGAGTCACATGGTTGAAACCAGGAAACAGAGAAGTGGTATCAGTCCAGCAGTTTCCTTAAAGCTGAAACAGAGCTTCCAAGACTTCAATGAGGCAACTTATCAATGATGATAAGAAACCAAGAGGAACAATTGTAAGTAAAAACTGCAAACACTACTTCTGAATTACGATACTTTGTTACTAGCAGCTGTTGATTGCTGTCGGTTATAAATTCTACTGTTACGCAACCTGATTCTAGCAGTTTTGAATCAACAGAGCAACAGTAAACCTCAACCTGAGCTTATTGATGCACAACAAACTCATAATGTTAAGTATTATATTAAGCATTTTTAACCTTGTGTAGTTTAGTCCATCCCATTCAAATTGGTTTAGTTTATTTTGTGCCCCTCTATTCCTTGCTGCTTTGTGTCCCTGCAGTTCACATCAGTGAAACTATGTTTTCTCCTTTATGTTGTCGTTGTTTTACCAAAGGTTGTCCACAGTCCAGGACTGTGAAAATGGAATCTCTATGGACCTCTTCCTGCACCTTTCACTACTACCAGCAGTGAGTCTATTTAACCTAGAATGTCAATATACGGCTGGAGTAGACATACTTATCAGCTTTCCATAATTTCCTTCAGATACAAAGATTTGTTTTTATGGTCGCTATCTTGTGAAAACCATGTATCTCTAAAAACAGTTTGAGAACAGTTTTGAGCTAAGAATGACAGCCGTGTTTTCAGCTATGATCAGCTAACGCAATGGGTTTCTTAATGCAATGGTTTACTTAGTTTAAGAAGAAGGAAACACAATGCAACTAGTAGCAGAGTGCATACCTGTACTACTACATCTACAAGGAATGCACAGGTAGGCACGGCCACTTGATCAAAACTACTACGATAGTCCACTTGCAAAGCTGGTGATGCACAAAGTGTGAGGATCAAATGTGAGGTATAAATATGAATCAACTCATTTCCACTTTCACGACAGTTGTTGTGATGAAAACAAAGCATTGTCCCTACCAAGTTAATTTATGTATTTTGTATGGATTTCTTATCTTCCAGGTGATGATAACAGGGGTGCTCTCATTCCTCCACAAGAGATCCAAGAGACTGGCCATCGACCACAGGCTGCCCTTCCTGTGCGGACGTTTTGCCATTGTGGTGTAAGTCAACAGCAGCAGCAATAAATATGAATGTCAAGAGAAAACAGTTACAGCAATATGTTTTTCAATATCACAACTGAAGGGCCTGTAAGTACTTAAATTTGTTAGAAGCAACAGTCTGAATTATGTACCATCTATAGATACTCTTTTTAATCTATATCTTCTCATTACTGTGTCCCAGGCCTTTGGATACTATAGGCAGCCTCAGTAATCGATGGTCCTATGGGTTTGCATTTGGTGCCGTGTCCTCCAGCGTCTTGCTGCTCTTCTCTGAACGT
Organism: Micropterus salmoides; assembly: GCF_014851395.1. Taxonomy (NCBI): domain Eukaryota; kingdom Metazoa; phylum Chordata; class Actinopteri; order Centrarchiformes; family Centrarchidae; genus Micropterus; species Micropterus salmoides. The sequence continues at coordinate 20,965,571 of NW_024040263.1, forward strand.
TACATCCCCTTCACTTACCCGCCCTGGGCCAGAGGTACTCCTACTGTTTACAACCTGTTTACCTTGCAGATACAGGAAATAAACATGTTTACTGATGCACTGTTTCCTGATTAATTTCTTCAGCTATAGTGTATCTGGTTGGAGCATTAGAGGTGGGCCTGGTCTATTTCCCTTTCTTTGCCTGTCTGTCCACACCTTTCAGAGTAGCTGGGGCAGTGCTGGGCATACTCTACTCTCTCTCCTGGTAAACGTTAATTCATATTATATTTTATACATTATATTTTGAGACATGCAGAATATGTGTCAAAATTGGATTAGTACAACAAAAGGTTTCTTTCAGCAGTTTGTGTCTTTTAAAGAACATTGTAAAGGCATACAAAAAAAATCAATATGACAGTTACTTCACACAAAGTAACAAAAAACATTTCCAAAATATATCTGGACAGATGATTGGTTTGCTATGTGGATTATAAAACTGTAATATCCTTAGAAAATACTTTACATGTCTGTGTACTTTTCTGTAGGATCATCGTTACAGTCTGGAATACGTTCACCTGTCCCAGTGGCGAGGTAGGTGAGTACTAAACTCATCATGAAGGCCAGTGTAAATGTAACGTGCCTGTTGCAGTGTGGCTTCAACCCACACCTAAATAAATAAGCCTCTACAAAACAGTCATATATGAAGAGTTTAGTATTAAGTTGAAATATCATGTAAAAAATAAAAGAATGAGTAACTTTGTGTGTATGATTTAATTTTAGATTCTGGGTAAATACCAAAAGGTGATTACCCAGTGGCCCAGCATCCTCTCCCTCTTCTTCCTCTTGGGACGATTTGTCAGCATCCTGGTTAAAGCTATTCGAATACATCTGCAACTGGAACAGGAGGTCAGCATGTCTAATGCATAAAAAAATTAAAATTCTTCTTCTTCAGTGTATTTCCCCTAAAACCCAATGATCTGCAGACTACATCTGATTTTATGTCAAATATATAACCAAATGATGTAAAAAAAATGTTTCATTTGTTCTCTTTAGATAAATACATTTTTAAACAATAAATTGGCAACTTGCTGTACATTAGGTTCTGCAGTGATTATGTGATTGTTTTATTCTGATTGTCTGAATAATAAAATGTATGAACATGCTGAATCTACTGCCAGGACCCTGTAGAGCTCATTGAGCAACACCAGATGCTGCACGTTAAGAGACTGCTGAGGAAAATACCTGCACCCAGGTAGAAAACACACACTCGTGCACATGTGCACTAATGCTGCTTTCAAGTGTTCTCAGGGATTTTCAGGTCTATTGCTCGTTATAACCAATTTACCAAAAATTGGGAGCACTTTAATTTAAGAGTTTTCAAAAACACAACATATTTTTCTGACTACTTCTCAGCCAGCCACTATTTATCTCTCTTTGAACGGAAATATTGAAATCAGCATGCAGAGCTGAACAGTGGGATTTTGGAGTGAGATGATGATCCAAGATTTGGGAGTCAGCTTCTCATATGCATTGATCCCAGCTGCCACAAAACTTGTTGTTACAGTACCAGAATTCAGACAGCACTTGAAGGCAGCAGCACACAATCATGGATCCACACACGTAGGCACATAAATATATACACACACAATGGTTTTGACCCTCCTTTCTGTGTTGCAGCAAGCCCCTCAGCTGGTTTGAGAGCAGAGTGTATGAGTGGGACCCCTACTTCAAGTTCCCCAACAGGATCATCGGCACTGCCATAATATCCCTTATAGGCCTATATATTGTACAGCAAGAAATATCTTTAAGCAAAACCAATTGTCTCATCCATACACTTTGTGTACAGTTTTACAAAAAAATTTAATCTGTGCATCTGCTGTAGGTATTGATTTGTCTTTTTGTCATTTCTCTAGATGACCCTGACAGACTACAGTCTCAGCGATGTGGCTTTTGACGGAGTAGACAGGTGGAAGAACATACTAAAACAGCTGGTTACTTCTTGTAACCAGACAGAAGCTCTGGGAGCCATGATACCACCGCTGGAAGAGTTCATTGTCGTGGCTAGGAGTGAGTTGGTCTACATCACACACGTTTAGGAAACATTTACACCAAATTTGTCTTTTAATTTCCTTGATTCTGAACATTTCCCATTACAGAAAATCCACTCTGCACTGATACACTGAGGCCTGTTAAATCAGACAGCTTGAATATTTTTGTTTATACAGTATATCCTTTGGACAGAAAGATAATCCATATTCCAGCCTTTACCAGGGATAGATTGGCCAGCAAAACCCCATTATTTGTAGATGATTATTTATGACTGTCAAGTGTATGTAAAACATTGAGTAAGGTTCTTTCTTTTATTTCAGAGTCTTGGTTAGCTACGACCATCTTTGCAAGTCTCAACTCTGTAGCCTACACCTTCCATGTCTTGGCATGTTACAGGTAAGAGACCTGAAAATAAGTAAAATATACAAAACATATTGAAATTTTAGCTAAAAGTGAATAAACAGATTTAGTTTGTGGAGAGTTAGATGAAATTTCCAAACCATTTATCACAAAAATTTAAAAAAAAAACACAGAGGAGTGACATGGTGTCTTGTTGCCACAGAAAACACTTGAAGAGACTGTGGAAAGGGCAGAAGGGTTTTCTCCCTGAGAAGTTTCACAACCCTAGCTCCGCTGTCAGTGTCGTAAGTAACACACACACACACACACACACACACACACACATACATACAGCAGATGGCTGATGATTCCAGGACAAATCAGATTTCAGCTTGTGAAATTGGTCCCAGTTTAACTGTGTCATGATGTGTGTGTCACAGTGTATGATCTACACACTTCATAATTATACCAATTTGATTCTGGCACTCAGCTGTGCAGCTCTACCAAACGCACACATTTACAAGTATCGGGGATATTTAATGGTGTGAACATGTGATGGAGTGAATGTAGAGCATATGGGTACTCATTGTTTTTGTCCTCTTATTTTATTGCATGCATTTAGTTCAAGCACACTTTTGATCAACAGACTTTATGAATGAACATGTTCTCTCATTGAATTTTCACAGGCTTCCATTGCAAGATACTCTGGTTGGCAAATAGCGTTTACACTGTGGGGTAAGGATTTCATCTTCTGAAAAACACGAAAAACATGCTTTCAGTACAAAACCGGCAGCTGACCAGATGTACATCAGGACATCCTGTGTTATGGGGCTGAACCCAAAAAAGGTTTTTTTCCTTTCAGTGTGATGCAACAAAATGCGTTTGCAGGGAAATATTTTACTCAACCATTGCATTAGTTGATGGGAGCCGTGTTTAAATTTTTTTCTGCATGTGTTATTGTCCTATCGCACAGAAAATAAAAGCTTTGAGAATGGATTAGAAAAATGGAAAAAACAGCAGCAGACAGTAACAACGGCACTGCCCCACTACATGAGTGCAATATTTAGATAAGCAACATGAATATAGATGGATCGCGTGAGATAACTGGATGAATCTTCTGTATTTTCTCTTTAGGCTACCTCATTGTCCATTTTGTCCACTTCCTGTTTGCTCTGTTGTTTGTCTATTTGCTGGTTCTTCCTATACAGTACGGACAAGTACTGAACATGCTCACCAACCTGGGAATTATAATGTAAGGCTGCTTTCCTATGTGGATGAGGATTTATGAATGGCTGGTCAGGATTGACTACTAGATACACATACTGGTTGTTTTTTCTTGCATGTCTCTCAGTCTGACCATCGGTCTGGTTGTCGCCCTGGTGATCTTCCAGATAGTTCTGGTTCAGATCTTCTTCCTTCAGGACAAAATATCTCCTACTGATAAACACAAACCTCTGGCTCTCAACAACAGGTAGGTATATTTCAATAAATATATTCTGCATGTCCTCTATTTGCCAGCAAACATTGACTGTTGAAAAGGGAAGCACTGGTGATGAACGGAAAAAAGTAAATTATTACCTGGAATGAGGAGAGTGTGACATGATGTGATGATTAAGCCATAAAACATGCACCCACTTCTTTATTAACCAATAGTGCAAAGTAGCTTCAATGACTTGCAGAAACAATCAGATACACAACATTAGTATGTGATGGTGTTTTACAATAAGCTCCCCTTAATACCCATATGTCAAATGTTAATAGGACAAGTAACAACAATTCAAAGCTTAAAAACTTCTTGAAATCAGTTTCTCTTCCTCTTTAGGAAGGCGTTCCACTGCTTCAACTACTTCTTCTTTTTCTACAACGTGGTGATGGGGGTAGGCAACTGCATACTGAGGTTGCTGTGCAGCATTGTGGTGGGAACATGGCTGGTGTCCCGCATTGACCGGACCATTATGCAGAGAGGATATGAAAACATGGATGCTGGTACGCTTAACTTCAACCGACACATGTGTGCGAGATAAAAGTGGAATATAGAAGAAGAAGCAATTGATTTCCAGATTTATGACCACCATAAAATATCATAGCCAAACCTGACTTTACCTAACCTGGTTTATTGGGGTGTTATTATAGATTAACACTTTCATTCGTCGGGATTCTAAGTAACGCCGGTGTTAGCCTGCCCGTGTCCACATCTTCCAGGAGATGGCAGCATTTCACAGAGCATCAGCGGAGTTACTGTGGCCTTAAGACAACATTTATTTAAACTGGATAATTCAGTTTAGGAAGTTTCAGTCTGGATGTTAATTACATTTAATCATCATCTGTCTTGGAAACTTAGAACTTAAGTATTGTCTTTTGTCAGACCTGTGAGACCAAACCATCCAAAAAGTAGCCATCATTTATAGCTGGATTGTCATTTTATATCTGTACCAGAACTAACAACCTTAGTTTCATTTGTTTATCTTGACAAGTTAGCGTGTGAAAACCTTTAGTTTGCAGTGTATAATTTGTATGCATAAATTAATTAGCAGTTGTTTCCTCTGTTGTGCATCCTCCTCAAAAATTTATTGTCACAAAAACACTGTAAATGTTTTGCATATACAGTGTTGTTGTGTGGATCAGACAGTGTTTCTTGCATGTTCCAGGCTACAGTACTTGGGTTGGGATGATCTTTGCTGACCACTATCATAACAATCCAGTCATGGTGTCGTTCTGCCAGCTGCTGGTCTCCAACACGCTGGAGAGACACACAGCGTCTGCATACTCCACATTCAGCAACACGCCAACTGGTCAGTTGTGTGTGTGTGTGTGTGTGTGTGTGTGTGTGTGTGTGTGTTTGTGTGCAGCTCTTACATGAACAATTGTCCACTAAATACCTACTGCTTCCACCTGCCTGCTGCCAATTTTCTTTGCACATATTTATATGTTTTATCAGAATTAATGATTTTTGTTGTTTGTATGTTTGTTTGTTTCATCATTAATAATTTCTTCATTTACAATTTATGAACATTATGAACAACTTTTTTCAGCATCCCCTTTAAATAGCCGGGCCAGGATGCGCTGGATGTTGTTTTATACCTTACTGAGGAACCCTCATCTGATCCTGCTCAGAAAGCACCACCTCTCCTCATCTTCATCATTACGGACACCATCATCTCCCCAGTCAGACGGAGTGTTGCAGGCTTGGGTCATGGCTTCTCAAACACAGAGTGGCAAAGCTGTGTCACAGTCATCACCAGAGATCATCGTCACACCAGCAGAACACTGTTAAAAAAACATATCCATATATTCTGATCATGTAAAAACATTATGAGTTGGAATGCAAAATTGTGTGTCTTTGAGTGGTGGGCCTCCATGTTGAAGAAGTATAATGGTGTTTTCAATTAGTCTTTTTCAAAGGCTGTCATTGGAAAAAGGAAAAGTCTACTACTAACATCTGACTGACTATAATCTAGTTGATGTGATCAATTATTAGGTCACCAGAGGGAGCGTCCATCTTTAGTAATTTACTATTGTGGGATTTGACTTGAAGAAACTGTGAGAATCTGTACCACAAGCGTTGGTACCACAGATTCATTGTATGGAATTTAATGTGTTTCACAAATATGTTGTTGTCTGTAATACATACACTTTTATTTAGTCTTGTCAACTTCATGCTCTCCCTGTCACAGAATGGCCAGATCCAATCATTTAAGTACATTTTTAACTGCTGTACAGTATACAGACACAGTTATGGTTAACCGTGAACCTATAGTAACAACCTCTGTAGCATATTCTGCTAAAATGGTGCACTAGAGCTGGCCATTTTTCTTTCTAATAATGTTTATTTTATTAAAATCATGTAAGCTACCCTACATTGCTAATCTGTCTCATTCTAGATTTGTGTTATATAAATGTGACTGGTTAGAAATGTGTATATAGCTGCTGTATATTATCATTAAACATTTGGTGATGATGCAACTTGTAGAGCTCTGCACACATTTGCCCTGTGCAAGTAAACAAAGAAAGCTTCCGCTTTGTATTCGACAGTTGTAAATATGGCTTCCCACACCAGCAAATGCTTTTGACTGGAACTAAAAACCAAATCAATGGTAAAGGTGCATTCACTCACTATATACAGGAGACCACCCCCCAACACTGCTGGTACTCAACAACTGACAGACGTGCTAATGGCCTTTATGACCCCACAGTCACACCTTTCACACATCTCATAGCTGTCACCCCCCCCCCCCCCCCCCCCCCCCCATCTCTGACCCCTCATCTGCACTCATGATCTGTGAAGAGGACGTGAGCCACCTCTTCCAAAGGCAGAAGATCAGGAAGGCTCATGGACCTGACGGTGTATCACCATCCCGCCTGAAAATCTGTGCAGACCAGCTGGCCCCCATCTTCACACAGATCTTCAACAGATCACTGGAGCTGTGTGAAGTTCTTCTTCAAACACTCCACAATCATCCCGGTCCCCAAAAATCGTCCATCTCTGGACTAAATGACTACAGACCTGTCGCCCAGACATCTGTAGTCATGAAGTCCTTTGAAAGACTGGTTTTAGCCCACCTGAAGGACATTACAGGCCCCCTGCTGGACCCCCTGCAGTTTGCCTACAAGGCTAACAGGTCAGTTAATTTGGGACAGCCTCCACCTGTCAGTGGATCACAAACTTCCTGACTGACAGGAGTTAGCAGGTGAGACTGGGGAACATCACATCCAGCACCCGGACTATCAGCACTAGTGCCCCCCAGGGGTGCGTGCTCTCCCCCCTGCTATTCTCCCTCTAGACCAATGACTTCACCTCAGGGGACCCATCTGTCAAACTCCTGAAGTTCGCTGACGACACAACAGTCATCGGCCTCATGCGGGACAGTGATGAGTCGGCCTACAGACGGGAGGTTGATCAGCTGGCTCTCTGGTGTGGTCAGAACAACCTGGAGCTTAACACGCTCAAAACTGTGGAGATGACTGTGGACTTCAGGAGGAGCCCCCCCACTCTGCCCCCATCACCATACTCAACAGCCCTGTGTCTGCTGTGGAATCTTTCAGGTTTCTGGGTCCCACCATATCCCAGAACCTGAAGTGGGAGTCCAACACTGACACCATCATCAAGAAGGCCCAGCAGAGGATGTACTTCCTGCGCCAGCTGAGGAAGCTCAACCTGCCTAAGGACCTGCTGATCCACTTTTACACAGCCATCATCCAGTCTTTCCTCTGCACGTCCATCACTGTCTGGTTTGGATCTGCCACCAAAAAGGACAGGGACAGACTATAACGGACAATCAGGACTGCAGAAAAGATCATCGGTGCCAACCTGCCCTCCATTCAGGACTTAAACATTTCCAGAGTTAGGAAACAGGCAGGAAACAGCACTGCAGATCCATCTCACCCTGGACACAACCTGTTCCAGCTTCTCCCCTCTGGTAGGCGCTAAAGAGCACTGTACACCAAAACCAACAGATACAAGAACAGTTTCTTCCCACAAGCCATCACTCTGATGAACAGCTGATTTCCGACTCACAGTATCAGGAAAAGCTCCTGTGCAATAATCCAATAACTCTGTCTCTAATCAGCCACCTGTTTACTGGTTATCACTTATCATTTATTCACCATTCTCTATTTCAGTGTTGTTAATACTGTTATATTGTATATACATCCTTTGCACTATGCTCCATCGCACTGTGTACATGTGTACATGTATGTGTATGTGTACCTTTATATCACATTCACCTCCGACATATACATAATAATGGTAATAATATTTTACTCCTGCATCCTTTACACTCTGCTCACTGCACTATTTGTCAATATGTCTATATTGTTTTTGTTCATAGTGTGTATATTTGTGTTGTCTACACTGTAGCCTGATTTATTTTATTATTGTGTTATTGTATTGTTGTATGAGTAAGCACATCGTGAGCAATGCACAATCCTGAGTCAAATTCCTCATATGTGTACACATACCTGGCAATAAAGCTGATTCTGATCGGAGCGATTCACTGTATCATGTCAAGTGTGCCGCGCTTAAATTTGAACCCTGAAATTACCGACAGCACTTAAACGCAACATATTTGCAGCATTTTGTTGAAGAAAATATCCACCGATCGTTTTCTTAGAAAGTGATGCATTTAACGTTAGCTAGTTAAATGTTTATTAGCTACAGGAACACTAAGTTCAACTTAATACAGCCCTGCTAAATTCAGATTAGAGTTCCGAACACAGCGGCAGTGACCTTTTGAGCTTGTGGGCGTGGTGAACGTGTTAGTAATTTTGAATGTGGTGACAGACGACCTTGCAGCAGGTTGGCTAGCACAGGCAATGAAAACTCTTCTATTCGTCATTAAATTCGCGCTAACGTAATTGTACATTGCACTTATTTTTGCTGGGTTGTAAGGGGGCAACTGTGAGCCGAGGTAAGTAACTCATTTACTTTTACCGCTAGCTGCAACCGAACAGTTAGCCGTTAGCTAACGTTAACGCCCACATTGTTCATCATTCGTTAACTCAGCAGCCAATTTAGCGCTGAACGTCCGTTGAATGATTTCACGCTCCTCAGCGACAGTTTGAAATGAAATGGGAAATAGACTCACACAACTTTGCCGTGTGGTTTTCGTCACATTTACTTTATTTCGCGTGTGTCGACTCAGGCTGCGGAAATTCACGAATGTATTGCGTGAAAGTCTGAAATAAAGCTTACGAAAACTGAGGCCGTGGCGGGCACAGACCTAGGTTAAAGTTAGCTAACGTTAGCCCCCACCGTTGACAAGTTGACCACTTGTAAACCATTTAAAAACTGTTTTTAAATTCTACACTCCCTGTGTTAGATGTTTGCTATCGCAAATAAAGTGAAGATGCATGTTTTCTGTTAAAGCCAGCAAACAGGATCAAAGTCTCTGAGAGAAAATAGAAGCGAGCACCAAAACCCCCATGGTAGGCTCCATGGCTAAATACTTTTTCAATAACTAACTTATTAGCACTGAAAACACATTTTCCATTATCAGATTTTGACATCACAGCTTGCATTGTGTCATAAATGCTTCAAGCGTATCCCTTTCTAACCTTATGTGCTTTTAAATTCACTAAACTAACGTTATGTTATGAGAAATGTAGCTCTTACAGGCTGGGCTTTTCAGGGGGTAGAAATTATGACACATTTTGATTGATTAAGTTAGTTAATATTAATCCTTAAGATGTTTCTGGTGTACAGTGCATTTCTAACCCTGCTGATTTTTATTTCTGTGTTGTTTCTGTTTCAGTGCCTATTTACTAGCATGTCTGACAGCGAGTCCATAAAGAAAATGTTGCGGTCTGTACTTCAGTCCAGCAAGGTCGGCGTGTCTATTGCGAGCCTCCAGTCAGAGTACCGGTCACTGTGCGGAGAGAGCATCCCGCTGAAGAAGCTGGGCTACTCAAATCTGGAGGACTTCCTCCGGAGCATCCCCTCCGTGGTCCAACTGGAGTACCGCATGGGTGAGGTATGGGCTCTTATTTTTTTCTTTTTTAGGCCATTGTCGTCTTATGTAGTTGTGAGTACAGACTTTGACATTGCACGTTGTGATTTTAGAAGTGTAACAAAACATCTGCTCTGTAGTTGAAGTGCTTTGCTGCAGTGTGTCGAGAGACAGCCCACATTGCTGAGCTGGTGGCCAAGCAGAAGAGCTCTAAGAAATCTGGTCACTCCCAAGTCGTCAACTGCAGGATGAGATTCAAACCTTCCAACCCATACATGCTCAATGGTAGGAGACACAACAGCTTTCAGTGTTTCCCACAGATTGACAGTGTAACTGTGGCAGGGGGGCAGTTGACTGTCACAGGTGTTATGCCGAATTTTGCATGCCTGCCGAGAATTGTATGAAAATGCATTAAAGTTCTGCTTTTAAACAGTATACTATTCTTTGTGGGGTTCATCAATAGTGATAAATGATCAGTATATATTTTATGAACGTTAATCGTTAATACCATTTCTTGAGATTCAGCAAAAACATGTGGCGTTAACCACGTTCAAACAGCAAAGTGTCCTAAAAGGACCTTAAGAACTGAATTGTATAATTCAGCGAGAGAGAGAGCGACCGAGTAAGACGATGTGCGGAGCAAATATGCGCTGCGCAGCGCTGCAATCAAGAATGATTTTAAAATGGGTCGCCAAATTTACTTGGGCGGCTGTTAATCTACCTGGGCGGCCCACCTAAGTAAAGCCTATGTATGGGAAACACTGGCTTTGTTTCTTATAGGGCTGCAGCTAACGATAATTTTAGTATTGAAGCTTCTATAGATTATTTCAACGATTCATTGATGCGTCCTTTAAGAAGTACTTTTGCTTGACAGCAGCGGCACACGGGAAATGTGAAACGGAAAATAAGCAATCCTGCACACAAAACAGTTGTTTGTTATTATAAAGATGGGTGATTATAAAGAGAAATAATATGGTTGAAAGGATGGATTATTGGCACACACAGGTAGCAGAGATTGTCTGAGCTAGAGAGAGCTGCAGGGGAGTTAAAAGGTGCAGCTCCCGACACCCAGTTAACTCCTGACTGTGAGGTTACAACTCAAGGCCCAAAAAGAAGAACAAACGCACGTGTGCACACTTTCAGCTGTGAACTGCAGCTTACTTTGGCTTCAACTCCACAATCAATCATGATTTCAGTTAAGTGCTAAAGTTGCTATTACTGTTACCTTGTCTGTTGTCCGCTGGCAGAACACCGGCTGCTTTCTGATAAGGCACCGTAAAGTTTCGTTTTACGGTAGATGGACGGTAACATGACAGAGTTGTTGTTGTTTTCTTTAGCTTGAAATAATCCCATACTTTGGACTGTTTCCTCTCTCTTCCCCCACTTTGCAAACAGCTCCATCATAATCACGTCGTGTTCACAGCGTAAGCGCGATGTGCGACAGTAATAAATGTCCGTGCGAAACACTGTGCTGTATAGTTACATGGATTAAACGAAGCATCGATGCAAAGAATTTGTGTCGAAGCATTTTATTAATCGATTTAATCCATGAATCGTTTCAGCCCTAGTTTACACCAGGGCTCTATCTCTCTAAAGGCTTTCGTATTAGAAGTATCAAATGATTTTAATGAGTCTCCATCCTAGCATCAGTGTTTGTTTGTTTTACCACTTTATGAAGACTTAAGCCTAGTTCACACTACACGGCCATCAGGCTGTGATCAGGAGTAAATCAGCGGATGATCGGCAGTCGCCAGTCGTTATGTGTGAATTACTCAACGACACAACGGTTTCCTTACACATCGCCGACATCTGCCAGATATCTAGCATGCCAAATATCTGGAGGGGTCGGCCGACTCGACATCCACATCCAGCCAATGAGAGCAGGCAGCTACTTTTTCACCATAAAACACTTTTTACTCCCCTCCAGCTCTCTCTGGCTACGTTCAGACTGCATGCCGTAATACTCAATTCCGATTTTTTCCCCAGATCTGATTTTGTTTGTTTGACAGTTCACATTATTGTATGTGATTGTAAATGTGGCCCATATCAGACTCCAGTGTGAACTGTCCGCAGCCTGAAAGTGACCCGCATGCGCAGAAGAATACCACAATCATGTCACAAGCAGCACGCTGTTGCAGGCTACAGAAGTAAACAAGGAGCAGCATAGCTCCGGTTAGCTCGCGGGAGACTCCCGTTTTTCATTGTCCTCTCATGGGTCACATTTCTCCCGAATTATGATAAGTGTTCACAACTTTCTGTTCTTTTCTTTACGGTTTCTGGCGCTGTACAACGCAACTGCCCAACAACTCACTCACTCAGTCTCTGTCTCTCCCCACTGTGTCCGCTCGGACAAGTAGCATGCACTTAACTAAGAAGAGAGCTCACAGTACGATGGATTTTAGGTATAAGAAAGGGAATTTGTGAGCAGATGATGGCGAGGTAGAGAAGGAAGAGAGCCACATGTTTAATTATGGCTTTTTGTGGAGCTTTTTCGTTCAGCGCCGCTCCGTCTACAGCAGAACAGCTGCTCTACAGTGACGTCAAAGTTGCATCAAAGGCGACCTTAGTGTCCAGACTCGGGTCGCATTTAAAAAGATCCGATCTGTATCAGATTTGGACTACATATGGAAGTGGCCCAATTCCGAACTGGAAAAGATCAGATTCCATGTGACTTGGCCTGTTCACACTGTCAGAAAAAGATCAGATCTGAGTCACATATGGGCAAAAAAATCGGATTTGGGTCACATTGGCCTACAGTCTGAACGTAGCTTCTGTAGCTCAGACGCTACCTGCGTGTGCTAATCCATTCTTTCACTCATTCTTTGTCTTTATAATAACAAACAGCAGCTGTTTTGTCTGTAGGTTTGGGGCATTTCCCGTTTCACATTTCAGGTGTGTTTTCTTGACAAAACATGGTTTGGAGACCAGCATCGGGTGACAGCTGCTGTCAGCTCGTGGAGTGGATGACCCCCTGTCACCAATCAGTCACGTAGTGTGAATGCTACGACTTCAAGACTCCCGTCACAAGACGGCAAGTTGTATAGTGTGAACGGCGCGGCCATCGGCCAACGCTGAAAGTTGTGTAGTCGGCACAAGCCTTTACCTGCTTCAAGGGATTGATGGGGCTTCAGGTTCATTGTGTTATATTGCCCTCCTCCCAATGTAAACAGGTTAGGGTGGGGGATGTAAACCTTGAAGATCCTTCTTGAGGATTCCATCGTTCATCAAACCTTTCTGTTTCCCACATTTTTGACACTAACCATCATCCCCCTTTCCATACTTTTAGTGAGGCCAAGGTCCTCTCTCCGCCAACCCTCAGCTGGTGGTGCCTCTAACTGGCTGGCAAACCGTTCTCGGTCCCATGGTGGCTACAGAGGAGGCTTCAGCGCCTCAGGAGACTACAGGTAATCAATACCTAATTTACAGTTTTTATAAAGAAATGATGAGCACTAGCTGCACTTATAATTTGGGTGAACAACATTGTCTATAGAAATACAATCCCAGCCTCCATACAGCAGTCTAATTATTCAGTTTTTGTCAGGTTATAGTTGTTATTTTTTCTCTATACAGCAGTTTGTGGAAGCTCAAGTGGGATTTGCTTTCTGTAACTGATAATCACTCTTGTGTAGGAATCTTATTGAATTTCTTCTTCTGTCTGTGTTTCATCTTAAGTGTATTCTCCGAATAAACCAAAGTTTTTGTTTGTGTTTTCAGGCAGTCGGACCAAAAGTTAAGCTCCATCACACCTGTCGAACACAGACAGCCGGCTCCTCAACCAGCTGTAAAACAGTGTGTCATGCCTTACAGGTAAAAATACATATGTAAACAATCCTTATGCAGCTAAACCTGGTTCTTAGATATATAGCATTAATTTTGGACATTTATAGATTTTGAGTGTATGCTAACAGTATTTTTTTAATAGTACCTAATTCTAAAATATGGTTCATGGGCAATTATATTACTACTACGTGTGTGCTTGTTCTCCTTGTGTTTAACTATGGTGTGAAACCACTGGAGCACTGGCAATGAAGACCCTACTATCTGGAAATGGCATTGGCCTTAAAATCTTGTTAAAGCTTTTTAAAATATTGAAACGGATGTTTTGAAAATTTGACACATTGAAAACACTGATCACTCATCACAAAAAACTTGTGACAAACCATCAGCACCCACAAAACCCATGCCACACCTAATATAAAGACTACTCAATAGTATGTCAATACTAAAAAAATTGTCATTTTATGTATTATATACTACACGGCTCACCATTAGTATAATATTAATTCCAGTTGGACAAAACAGAAGTTTCATATTTGTGAGTTGTTTGTATTCATTAAATCTTTGTGCAAGAAAAATGGCCTACATTGGTCTCTTAATTTGTTAATGCTACTATCTCAGCAATAATCAGAACCATTCATGAAGGAGAAGTGAAAGTTTACTGTAGGACGTCAAACCTTTTTTATGTCCCGCCCCATCTTTTAGGGGCGTATGCGAGCAAAATGGTCGCACTGCATAAAAGCACAAAAAGTTTGAAATTTTCCAACCTTTATATGTTGTATATTTATAATAGACCAACCTTTATTAGCTTATTATTGTATCATGAACTGCAGCTGCGTGTTTGTATTGAATGACTGCTTGTTGCTGTGAAAAGCACATCATGTTTAAGAATGCCATGTTGTCAACAGTGAAAAGAAGAACTTGGCAAACGGCCAGAAGCCTAGAGGTATGTGGGATGGGTTTTTTTTTCTTTATAATAAACAAACAAATTATAGAACAAGGTGATTCTCCCTTTGAGAATTTTGTTTGTTGGTTGGGTGGCAAAAAACCAGCACTGAATTCATAACCATCAGACGCAAACAAGATAAACTAACAGCCTGTTGAATCATTCTGGTGCAGGCTGTTTACTGATATCAGCACTTGCTAACCTTTCCTTCTTACTTTGTACAATGTTTCACAGAGAAGCCTCCTGAACAGGTATGCAGAAGCAGCCAATCCCAGGTACAGAAAACCCAACTCTTTTGTGCTAATACTCATCTCTTCTCAAAATGACTTGCAGTGCATTGGATTTTGTGGTATCCTAATCACTAATGAAATGTATGTGCAAATGGTGACTCTAAATCAATAAAATCCATACTTTATGGCTTTGTCCTACTACTCTGTGTTTCAGTATAACAAAGGGAGAAAATGGCTCTGCTTTCAACTTCATATTTAGTCTCTACCAGCCATGAGCAAAAGTTCACTGAATTCACATTAGACCTCGAAGATTTTCTTTTTATAAAATAAAATGTTTATAAAATATAACATTGTATGAAGAACATTTGTCAGTCTTTGCCTTATATGTGAATTCTGTGTTTATGTATATAGCATTTAAGGCACAGGGACATACTTGTAGTGATAGTCATGTTAAATCTCCCTGTGCAGTGTTGTCTGTATGACCTAGAGCTGGTGCAGAGCAGAATCACTCAGCTCCTGGAGAAATACTGCTGTGGATTGTGGATGTCGAAACTATCCGGGGTCTACAGTGAAATGTTCAGTCAGGAGCTCCACCCTCAGGTGCTCACAGATCTGGAAAAGTGGTCACACATCTGTATGGTGAGTCAGTGATGTATTTGTACATGTACATACTAGGGGTGACCCCGAACAGTTGGAAGATTTGATGATTCGACTACCAGTCACAGTCGAATCTTCGCAGAGCCGTTACAAAACGAGGATCATGCCATTTTGGCTATATGGGGGCGCTCAATGTCTGATTTTACATAGAACTGTTTTTCTCCCATGAAGTTATTATACACTATATAACAACATAAATGCTATAAATTAACATGTGAAAAGAAAGATGTTTTGATAAATCTTTTTAAAGTGCGTGAATAAATCCAAAAATGTAACTAGGTAGGTAAGGGGGGTGGGTGTGTAAATGCTCCGTATTTGTATAGCGCCTTTCTAGTCTTTTCGACCACTCAAAGTGCTTTTACACTACATCTGCATTCACCAGTCAAACACATTCATACACTGAGCCTAAGTGCTCAAACAGAAACTAGGGTTCAGTATCTTGCCCAAGGACACTTCAACATGCAACATGGAGCCGGGGATTGAACCAACGGCCTTCCGATTAACGGCCAACCCGCTCCAGCGCCTGAGCCACAGCTGCTCGTGTGTCTGTGTGTGGTGGTGGAAAATGAAAATATGATTTGTTTTCATTTAAAATTATATATTGCTACATATTTAAATATGTTTCAGTTACCATAAAAGTTTGAATACATGTGCACTCCAAATTTAGGTGCGGCTTGCTTAATCGTCTTCTCAGAAACGAGTGACACAAACACTCAAAGCGGTTGAGACCGTTTATTGCCTTTTCTAAGAAGTCAGCCACAGATGGAGTGGATGTGCTAGGAGACGATTCAACGGAACAGTGTCTGCAAACGGCGATTTTTGTGTCTTTCTCGGACACACAAAATGCTTCCACACTGCCGACATGTCAACATAATTGTTCGGTAAAATTTTATCGGCCTTTTGACTTATTAGGCTGAACACCGAAAGTACTATTTTAGCTTCTTTTGGCCCATTCATTTCGTTGGCCGTACATTCAGTGCATCCCTAATGATAGCAGATTTGATGCGTTCACTGATAGCAGTACTGATAGTAAAGTGATCCAGCACAAGTGTGCGATCGCACATGCGCAGAAGTGATCGGGCAGACGGCACAGCACAAGTATCTGAGAGCAGCACACACTTTTGAATCATTTGAGTTCGATTTGTCAAGTACTTTAAATATCTGCACTTTTTAAATTTTGTTTGACAATAATGCCATTTTTTGTTTGAGTTGTAATTCAAATAACGACAAACTAGGGCTGGACAATTAATTGAAAAGTAATCAAACGAAATTCATAGCCTCTAACAGACCAAGTTTCCCCATGTCAATTATTCGGTTATTGTGTGTGTGTGTTCGTTCATGTACTTTCCCCTTAAAACATCCTACCGCGTGTATAGTCATGGGACAAATTTTGTGGTGGTGCACCTAAATGAAAATTTAGGCATGCTAGTGCAACCAATGCAAAAAGTATTATTATAAAAAACAAATTTAATAAAATATCTTCCGGCAGGCAGGGCGAGGGGGCTGATAGACCCACCCCAATTCCCCCAATGTTGGGGGAAATGCTGCCTGTACTAACCTTAACATATTCATAGTTGAAATCTCTTTCCTTTTGTCTCGTCTGGCCTTCACAGGTGGAGAAACCTGTCAGCACCTCCCGAGCCGACCGCCTGATCTACCCTCCTAAGCCTTCTACTGTCTTTAAACATAGCACCACCAACACTGGTCCAACATCATGCACTGATTCATGCACTCTCACTACACCCATTTCTTCACGTCCCTCAACACCTGAACAACCTTCCAACCACCTCCCTCCTCCCCCTTTTCCTAAACCTAGATTTTCCCCCAAAAGCCCCTTGGCTAAGCCCACATTTGTTTTTCCTCCACAACTTGTTCCTGCTTCATCAGGAAAGCCTTTTACCTCAGTCACATTGCGCAGTCCTGCCCATAACCCAGCTCTTGGTCCCCAGTTCCCCCCCCGTGTCAGTCATACAGTCAATGCCAATGGTAAACTTAAAGATAATCACAATTTCCCTACAACTACCCTCAACCACATGCAACACACTCAGCCCTTAGCTACTACCCGGGCTTGCCCTGCATCGACCAACACTCCTTCATTGGCTTCCTCCCTCCAACCAGGGCCTGACATTTTACCCCTTTTGAAGGTCACCTTCTCCCCTACCTCTGAATCTGCCCCTTGTCCTCCTTCAAAAACTTCTGCTGTGGTGTCAGCTCAGTTGCGTCAAAGAATAAAGGAACTTCTGTCCAAGTACAGTCATGGTCTGTGGGCCCATGCCTTGCCCAAACTTTTTATTGACACATACAAGACGCAGTTCCCCGAACATATTCTGGACAACTTGTCTCTTTTGCTGGATATATGCACTGTGGAGTACCCCATACCGCATGACAAGAAGAAGGTAAGTGAACGGGATGGCACAGTATATACCACAGTTTAAACAACGTACCAGTTAGGGAAGTATTCAAGAATAGTGTGACATTACTTTATCCTTGTAGTGAATGCTAACTCACATGCCAGTGACAAGTGAACCTTGCTCTTAGGCAGGTGATAAATTGGAGTGATGATTGGTGTGGAGGAAGCGGGGATTGTTTTTGATAAAATGATATCCTTACACCTTCCTGTGGTCAGGCCATTTTGTCCAGTAGAGCAGATATGGAAGCCACAGTCAGTCAAGAAAGCCAACAGTGCAAAAGCCATGTCCTTCCCTCTGGTCTGGAGGTCCTGGGCCCTGTGGTACCTCCGTGTCTGGTTGTGCCCTCAGAGCAGTACCCCTCTGTGCTGATTACTGGTGCCAAGGGCAGCAATGCTCTTACTGTAAGGTGAGATAATGTATGATTATTCTTGTAGGTTTTTTGTAGGGGCGGCGGCACTTCGCACAACAGTAACCATGATCGATACGCGTACAGTAAAGGCAATGAGTCACCTTACAACCGAAATGTATAATTTTTTTTGTTATTTCTGACCATTTATATATATATATATATATATATATATATAAAATTAGTATATTAATAAATATTATAACATTAGATTGTAAGTATAATAATATATTTACAGGTTAAACTTTATTTGGATAATCTGCCTATAGATAATTTATTAGTTGAGATTCAGCTGTTTCACAAATAAAACCCATTAGCCTACACCACTGTGGTTAAGGTTTGATTATAATGTTTGTATACTCATTATAATTTCAGATAATAGTAGGCTGTTGTCTACTATAGTTTACCAGTAGTGGCCTATAATATTAATTCCAGTTGGACAAAACAGCAGTTTAATTTTTGTGGGTTATTTTCAGTCATTAAATTATTGTGCAAAAAAAATGCTCTGAGAAATTGAGAAAGAAATTGTGAGAAATACAGGAAGTCATGAGCGCAAGTTTTGTAGCGGAGGGTTCAGGCGCAGTCAAACCAACCAGCAACTGGTTTATTAATTCACCGCCTGCTGCATGTGTGTGCTACAGCGACTGTGGAGGAGACTCCTGAAAGTTAAGACTTATTTAAGTTTATGTTCTGCTTACAGTTCAACAGTTGTTTGATAAATGGCTATTAAACCACATTCCCCCGAATGTGGTTTAATAGCCACAGGATTTGAAAGGTGTTTTTTTGTTTGTTTGTTTTCTTTTCAATTCGCATCATTTGGGTGCTGGTGATTTTCCTTTGGCGCTCGCTAAAACCTCTTTGGGGGTCACCAAAAATTCCTCTACGCAGGAACAACCCCATGTAGTTAATTGTCTTTAAAGCACACATAACAGTAGTGTGCAAGTTTTAGGTAGGTGTGGAAAAATGTTGGTTAAAACAGTCTGAAGGGGAAAATATCAGCAGAGCAATAACTTAATGCACAGCAGACTATATATACATTATGAACAGTCATTAAATTATGACGTTAGTCTCATAGTTAAGGCTGAAAATGTCTGAGACTGAGGCTCTCAGGCATTCTGTGTTGTTTTCAGATATGTTTCTTCTGTAGCTTAACTTTTCTCTTAATATCATCACTGCTGAGGCAACACATGATTCAGTTTTCCCCCCTCTTTTGTGTCTTGTTTGGGGAAGTAACATAAATGTGATTGTGGCACCTATTCATGTCAATGATAAAGTCATTCATTTTAATTCTGTTATAAACCTTTGGACTTGAATAAATCCTGTGTTTCAGCAGGTTTTATGTTCATGTTCAAAACTTTCTGCGCATTCAGGACCTCTCACATATCTTTATTCCCTGACAAGTTGAGAAAAACGTTGTAATTTACGAGACTAACGTCGTTATTTAGTGAGATTTTTCTGCCCTATACTCTGTGCTGTGCATTATGTTATTGCTCCCACTGGTATTATCCCCTTTAGACTGTTTGGAAACTGAAACTAACACTTCAACAACACTTCTGATCAGGCAGAAATCTTCAGCACCTCCAATAAAGTGCAGCTCAAAGCAAGCAAGCACTTCGAGTCTTGTGATTTTTATATTGCAAAACTCTACCAGTTACCTTACCAGTCGATCACAACTAAGAGCGGGTTCACCTGATTACTATCACAGCGTACACCGGTGTCACATCAACTGAGTCGACGTCATTTGTTTCTCACTGTGTGGAAAAATTTATGTGAGCGTGTGAAACATGTCAACTGAGTGAGTCTTGTGAGAAAGCTTTCAACCTGATGAGAAATCTCATCACATGTTATCTCACACCCCCAATTTTGTCAATTGATTAATATAATCTATTAACGTGTCTATTTTTGAAAGCCTTCTTACTTTACTGCATTATTTTCACACCTGCCTAAAACTTCCGCACAGTACTGTACGTACATTTTATTAGGTAAACCTGTTTAATTGCTTGTTTACACAAATTGCTAATCAGCCAATCACATGGCAACACGATGCATTTAGGCATGTAGATGTGGTCAAGACAACTTACTGAAGTTCAAATGGGGAAGAAAGGGGATTTAAATGACTTTGAAGGTGGCATGGTTGTTGGTGCCAGACGGGCTGGTCTGAATATTTCAGAAACTGTTGATCTGCTGGGATTTTAATGCACGACCATCTCTAGGGTTTACAGAGAATGGTCTGAAAAAGAGAAAATATCCAGTGAGTGGCAGTTGTGTGGACGAAAATGCCTTGTTGATGTCAGAGGAGAATGGGCAGACTGGTTTGAGATGACAGAAAGGCAACTTAAGATAACGCAAATAACCTCTTGTTAAACCAAAGTATGCAGAAAACAATCTCTGAACGCACAACACGTTGAACCTTCAAGTAGATGGGCTAGCAGCAGAAGAACTCTTGTCACCTAAGAACAGGAAACTGAAGGTACAATTCACACAGGCTCATCAGAATTGGACCACAGAAGATTGGAAAAACATTGCCTGGTCTAATGCGTCTCATTCAGATGGTAGGGTCAAAATATGGTGTAAATAACAAAAGCATGGATGCTTTTCAACGGTCCATGCTGGTGGTGGTGTAATGGTGAGGGGGATATTTTCTTGGCACACATTGGGCCCCTTAGAACCGAGTGAACATCTTTTAAACACGACAGCCTGCCTGAGTATTGTTGCTAACCATGTCCATCCCTTTATGACCACAGTGTACCCATCTTCTGATGGCTACTTATAGCAGGATCATACACCATGTCACAAAGCTCAAATCATCTCAAACTGGTTTCCTGAACATGACAATGACTTCACCATACTCAGATGGCCTCCACAGTCACCAGATCTCAATCCAATAGAGCACCTTTGGGATGTGGTGGAACGGGATATTTGCACTATGGATGTGCAGTCGACAAATCTGCAGCAACTGCGTGATCGTATCATGTCAATATGGACCAAAGTCTCTGAGGAATGTTTCCAACACCTTGTTGAAAGTATGCCACAAAGAATTAAGGCCGTTCTGAAGGCAAAAGGGGTCCAACCTGGTACATGTGTACATGCATAAATTTCATTGCAAAATATCAACTTTTATCAGTGATGTAGGTGGCATGTATTAAACCAATAAGCTTCTGTGAGTGTAGGTCCCTTGCTTAGTCTAAACTGTTATTTCTGATTATGTACTATTGTTATTTAGCACCACATAAGAGGGGATCTGTTTTTTTGCTGAAAAGCATCTCTTTCTATCCCCTTAATATTTATTCACAATTATCAATAATTTCATGCTTACTAGGTTGTGCAGAATAGTTAATTATCTAACTGCTTAATCTCGCTGTTTTCAGATAATGTGAGCAACCGCTTTGTTAATGGGTTTTTGACAACAACCATGCACAGATTTAGAAAAGCTGAAATAAAGTTTGACTCTCTGTCCAGGTATGTAGGTGAGAACTACTCCAATGCCCAGGAGGCTATGGAGGAGGCCATGCGCTCTTTCTATAGCCAAAAGTCTACCCACCATCCTCTATCAAACCCCTCTGTTGGTCAGCTGGTAGCAGTCAGAGGGGAGGATGGAGATGAGCTAGCCAGAGCTCAGGTCATGGAGGTTACGGCCACTGACAAGGTCAAGGTAACTCATTTAGTTAAGTTGTTTTCACTTTGAATAACATAAATGTTTAATGTCAAAAAGCTTACCTTCCGTCACGAACAGAAATCAGAAGTGCTTTTTTTCTTTTTTTTTAAACTTTTCATGATATATTTGGTTCAGAAACATAGACGTCGTATTCAGCCCCTCAGCAGCTTATGGTGATTTTCAGTGTGTTACATAAAGACATTCAGTAGCTACAGACTGGGTCTGTGTTTCTGCAGCAATAGAACTGTCTGTTTGTCTGTTTGCTAGGTATACTACGTGGACTATGGCTTCTCTGTAGAAACCAACGGGACTAATCTGCTGGAGCTGCACCAGGGCTTTCTCTCTCTGCCGTTCCAGGCTACTAATGTTCGACTTGCAGGTACACAGAAGATTTGGAGATCTTATAGATTTGGTTTTACACAGATCTCACAACATAACAGACAAATGGTTTACATTGACCAATGGATGTACCACATAGGTTAGGGGTCACTAATAGCCCTTCTTCTCATCCTTATTTTTCTTCCTTCTCCCAGGTCTAGAGGCATTCAGCTCCCATCCACTGGTGCTGTCCTCTTTGGACAAGTTGGCAGTCGGAAAGATCCTTCTGATGGAGACATTAGAGCCGTGTAAACAGAATGAGGTACCTCTGGTAGTGATGTATGACACTTCAGAGGATGATGACATCAACATCAACTCCACCTGCCTGAAGGCGCTGCAGGACAAGACTATGAACAACCCTCTGACTGTAAGGAAGGTGGTGCTACTGTGATGCATGATATCAAGGAGAGCCCTCTGTTTGAGTAAAACTTAAGGTCCTCCTTGTGATAAGTTGCCCCTGTATTATCTAACATTAATCTTTCTGTTGCCTGTAGGTAAATGCTACCTATCAGGATGTGTGTGTGACAAATGTGTGTGCAGATGGTATAAT
Source organism: Micropterus salmoides (assembly GCF_014851395.1). Taxonomy (NCBI): domain Eukaryota; kingdom Metazoa; phylum Chordata; class Actinopteri; order Centrarchiformes; family Centrarchidae; genus Micropterus; species Micropterus salmoides. Next base: position 20,988,393 of record NW_024040263.1, read on the forward strand.
TTATTGCCAGCTGCCCTCCAGAGGAACCGCAAGACTCAGCAGGTTACTGGAAGGAACAGAGGGCATCTTCATCTCCCAGGTAGACTAAACCTAAAACTTCATGAATGCCTCCATTTGCCTTAGCACGTTACAGTGTAGTACATTTTAAATTGTACAGTGATAGTATATCAAATATCAGCAGTATCATTTATTCATTGGCACCCTGTGTGATACAGAATCAGCTTAAAATTTTTATTTAAAAGCACTTAATGTGTCGGCTTAATGGACGCAAATATTCGATCGTTGGGTAGGCATTAGATTTTAAATTTTGGGCATTCAATATTGAGGGGTTTTAGCCCCATTATTTAGAATAAAATTCAAATGTGGTATTCAAGGATGTTCTTTGACATCAGATGTCCCTAGTTGATTTGTTTGTTTTGGTGTGGTGTTTAGTTTTTTTTTCCTTTTAATAAATGCAGCGTTCCCTGCAGCTGCTGGGTTTGATTTTGTACACAACTCCAAAAAATCCTCTCTGGAAAGGTAGTCTGTCTTTATAGGTGTGTCTCTGTAATTTTCCCTACCAGATGACGTCTGAGTATCTGGTGTCCAGACCGTTCAGTGGAAAGTTCTGTTTAGCCCGCTACAAAGGAAAGTGGTCCAGAGTGGAGGTAAGAACAGAATTGTTCAAATGTAATTTCTTGAGAAGCTTATAATTTTGGACATTGAAAGTATTAAGATGATAATATTGTTAACAAGGCAGTTTCAGGTCATATTTCTTTGGCACCAACTTAATGTGTTTTTGCTCTTGTTTTCAGATCACCAACATGTACAGCAACAGAGTGATGGAGATCTTCTTCATTGACTTGGGTGTCTCAGCAACTGTAGAGGTCACTGATCTCCGAGAGATCCCCCCGCTTTTCCTCAAAGACTTCTCCGTTATCCCACCACAGGTCAGGGGTGTGTGTGTGTGTGTGTGTGTGTGTGTGTGTACGCGCTCAATTAGGAATTGTTTAATAGTTTGGGGTTTTTCAGAAATTTGTACTTTTTTTTTATTTGAAATTCAGGCAGACGGTCGGTGTGCTTGCAGTGATGTTTATTCAACCTCAATAATTTTGTGAAATACTGCAGTGCATAATTACACTGATTGTCTTCAGGTGACAAGAAAAGTAAGACTAAAGGTGTGTTCACACTGAAAGCAAATCCCGCATTTTGGGCAGCCTGATTACATACAAAGTCAATGCAAAGATGTGAATTTGCTCCGGGCGGCACAAATTCAACTTGGGCAAGAAATGTCAAACGTCACCAGTGGCTTCGGAGCGTTGTTTGGAGAGGACCAGGTGAGTGGCGTAATGACAATCCGCTGGCCAACGGGGAGCTGCTAAAGAATGGGGAAGTGTACGGGGAGCAGCGCTGCAGCTTTCGGACCAATAAACACCCGGAGTTCCTGGATTATGCTCCAGCAACTATGCCCTTTACCCGCGGGAGGAGATCAGAGTTAACTGCTTTTATTAAATGAGCTTTTTACTTTAGTTTTTGGGATTACAACTTGATTTATCCTCACTCGTGCTTCTCGGCAGCTAGCTTACACATTCATACACTGGCGGCTGTTCCACCAGTGTATGAATGTGTGTGTCTGTTAGTTTCTGTTTGAGCACTTAGGCTCAGTGATTGAATGTGTGTGAATGGTGAAAGGCACTATTCAAGTACAGAGCATTTCAGTGTGAACACACCTTTAGGAAGCCAAGGATCTTTGATGTATTGTAAATGTAAATTGCTGTTTTGTCCAACATGTCTTTCATTGGCTTGTACATCAGCAAATATTGTTTCTAAAATGCCAATGTTGACAATATGTCTAAAGGTGGTTTTTCTGATTTGTAACACAAGTAAACATGCTTTAGTTTTTGTGTAATGTTGTTCTTCAGGCTATCAAATGTCGCCTGGCTGACCTCCCTGTTCCAGAGGGAGACTGGAGCGCACAGGCCGTTCTGTGGGTGAAGGAGGCTCTCCTTGGCTCCGAAGACTGTAAAATGAAGGTAACATACTGTAACATCTATAACAGTAATTTAAACACATATCTATTTGTCCTGTATTTCCTGCTGCTGCAGGACTAACATGCAATGGCAAGAAACTACAATCAGTGGCCGCTATTAAGCACTCGTATTCCTGCTTGTTAATGCAAAAATCTAATAAGCCACTCATGTGGCAGCAACTCATGCATATATACCTGTAGACTTGGTCAAAAGGTTCAGCTGTTGTCCAGACCAAACATCAGAATGGGGAAGAAATGTGATCTAAGTGACATTGGCCGTGACTTGATTGTTGGTGCCACATGGGGTTGTTTGAGTATCTGTTCAGTGTACTCTAGTGGCCTCACAGTCATCAGATCTCAGTCCAATAGATCACCTTTGGGATTTGGTGGAACGGGAGGTTGTCGGCATGAATATGCAGCAGACAAATCCGCATGAACTGTCTCATGCCGTCTTGTCGACATGGAGCAAAATCTCTAAGGAATGATTCCAGCACCTTGTTGAATTCTGGCTTTTCTGGGAGCAAAGGGGGCTCTACCTGCTATTAGAAAGGCGTACCGAATAAAGTGGCCACTGAGTGTATGTTCATGACATGACAGCTTGAAGCACACTGATAGTCTATAGTGTTCCACTAACTCCAAATATTCCAAATATAAACACTGAAACAATCACAGAGACATGTCACACATCATATGTGTCTTTGTTTTTTTTTTCTCCCTTTCTTCCCTCATGTTAGATCTTGAAATTAGACCAGCACAAAGGGGACTGGCTGGTCTATATGTACCTCTTCAATGGCGTTGATAGTCATCAGGATTTGGACAAGAGTATCAACCATCAGCTGGCCCAGTCAGAGTTCTGGCAAAAACTGACAACACACAACAACATTAGCGTGGAGACAGGTAATACTGCCAAGACGTCAAAGTCCATTCTGGGTCCGGCACGGTTTCCACCATCAATCTGCATGTATCTACATGAACAACTCTGGTCGAACTTTACACATTTTTAAGAGCGTTTTTGTTCTTCAAACCGTTCTAACATGTGAAGTCAAGATACTCTGTTGTTTTGGATTTGTATTGAAGCATGTAACTGTGTTTTCCAAATGTCTAGGTCTCAGTGCTCTAGTGGACAAGTTGACACTGAGCAGCCCAGTCCCAAACCCAATTGTCAAGGCACCAAGGGGACCTCCTCACCAAGCAGAGGATTCATCTTTTCCAGATACGACCACCAAAACTGGGATGAAGCCACTTCCTATGCCTCCCCCACTGGAGCTCCCCCAGGTGTGTGGAGAGGGACAATCTTTCTCTAGGGGGCTCAGTATGTCTGTCATAGCTTGCCTCCAGGCTTCTAACAAATCAGATCAAGCCTTGACACAGTTCATCCTGATAGGGAAAAAAAACAGTGGAATAACTGTACCTATAAAAATAACAGAACGCCCTACTCATCCAAATAGAAACAAATATTCAACAAAGCCTTCTGGTAACTCACTGGTAGTTCACTTTATTATTCTCCTCTTCTTTCAGCCTGGTCAGAATATGGATGTGTTTGTGCCAGTGGCCTGCCACCCTGGTTACTTTGTGCTGCAGCCATGGCAGGACCTGCATAAACTGGTGGTACTGATGGGGGAGATGATCCTCTATTATAACCAGACACAGAAGACCAACACAGCCACACACATCCAGAAAGGAGAGGTCTACGCTGCCAAAATAGTCAAGAAGTAGGTGATTAATGTATTTGCTCCTGATGCAAACCTGGCACATCAGACCAGTTAATATTCCTTCATCATGGACAATAATCTCATACACAATATATATCCCGAGAGAGAGGTGTGTGTGTGTGTGTGTGTGTGTATGTATATATATATATATATATATATATATATAATATATATATATATATATATATATATATATATATATATATATATATATATATATATATAGATATATATATATATATATATATATATATATATATATATAGAATATTTTTTGTAAATTCAATGACACATGAACTCAACTGATACCTGCCTCTATCCAGTTGGCACCGTGTGCAGGTGAAGGGGATTCTGGCCAACGGCTTAGTTTCTGTCTACGAGTTGGACCACGGTAAACATGAGCTGGTCCGTAGTACTCTCCTCCAGCCTCTGATAGAGGAATTCAGACAGCTGCCTTTCCAGGCTATCACTGCACAACTGGCAGGTGAGTTACATCGTAACTCTTTCAGTGGCTTTCGTGGGTGATTTACATTAAAGCTATGTTATTTTATATGTAAGAGATAGTGTTATGAATTGCTCATTTTAATTTATTTCCAAACCAAGTAATACATTTGTAGCCCTCATGTTTGATATTTGGTTGTTCCACAATCATTTGCCACCACACTCAAAGCGTATTGTGTAATTTAATTCTTATTAAAAGGTAAAGTCCGTATTTTTCAACCTGCATTCTGTTTTCCCATGTTTTCATTTTGTATTGAGTGAGTGTCGAGCAGTCAGTAGTAGCTAAACAGAACTGCAGTGTAATCAGGGTTCCCACGTGTCCTGGAAAACAGTTGACCTATTTTCCAGTCATGGAAAACGCCTTGAACATGAGAGAAAAAATAAATGTCCTGGAAAATCTTGTGTTGTCCTGGGAAATTACTTTAACGTTATGTTGCGGCAGTGTTATACCCCCGAGTCACATCACATAGTAGCACAGTTTGGATGACATTAAATTACGTCACCGAAACTCTGAGTGATGTAAGTTGCATTATCCTCTAAAGGTAATGTTTGTCACTGCTGCCTGGTAACTGTGGCAGGTTTTATTAAGATTGTAGATTAACGTTTTCTTCTCAACCGACTTGTTTTAAATGTTAAATTGGTTAACGTTCAGATGCTGAAATTCACATGCTTGCTAGCTTGATTTGCTTGCAAAGTTTTAAGGTTTGTGTTTGTTGAAAAAGTTTGATAATAATGAATAGGAAGCTGGGATCAAAAAACAATGAATGGAGCCCATCTGTATATGTAAATACTGGCTAACAGCACTTCTTTTACTTTTCCTGTATTGTCTCTTCAAACGGAATGCTACGTTAGGATAAAATGAACCGTAACATGACATGGACCTTAGGACCACAGTGACTTTCGAAAAGCTATTATTTGTGGTGTTGTATCTTTACAGTCAGACTTCTGCAGAGAGGAACATACTAGTGTATGATGTGATCTCTGTCTGATATACCAGCTAGATCATCACTGAAAATGTCCTGGAAAAGGTGTTTTTAAACACCAAAGTCAAATAATAACACACAAAAACACAAACATTACACAATAACGCAACAAAGTAACTGATCAAGGCAGCGGTAGGCAGTAACTCTAATGTTGAGTCTGGTGGCTTTGAACAAAGCAATATACTGGCTATTTCTGGTTAAACAAAAAATAATCCCTGTCTTAAAAAAAGGTCTGTCTCTGTAGGGATCCTTTTCATAATGTTGCCAGACATTAATAACAATCTGAGCCTGTCAGTGGTAAAAACAAGTACTTTTAGTGGACGTACTTGACAGTGTACAATTGCCCACAAGGATTACGCTGTAGTCCTGTTTCGCTATTCCAAAAAAATGTTGTCCCTATTAGTCACTTAGACACACTAACATGGGAAAATAGGGTCCAGGCAGAAGAATATTAAAGTTACCTTTTAATTTGTCAATATTAAACAAGCTGACCTCATTTCTCTGGATCAGTATGCATTGGTTCCATACTCATTCCATTGCTAGTTGTTATGATACATTACTAAATTGTTGTATAAGGCTCCAACCAATGATTATTTTCATCAACAATTTATCGGGCAGTTGTTTTCACTAGGGCTGAACAATTAATCGTTTTCAAATCGAAATTGCGATGTGAAAGAACGCGATTAGCTAATCATGAAGACGCCGATTAAAATTTAGGTTAATTATACAGCACATCTGGCCTGTTTTTAAACAGTAATGCAGTTAAAAATTGCAATCCTTGTGTGACAACGGATTTCAGATTTTGCTTATCCTTAATTTTTGTGCTTCTACTATGGTTAAGAAGGCTACGTAGTTCAATTGTTTTTGTCTGTTTAACTGTGTTTATTGTTGATGTACAATCGAGACTCTGCAAAGGGTGTTTTATTTTGAAAATCGACCGGATTCCTCCTGCCATTACGGGTCTGACTTCCTGCTTGTTTCTTCTGCTCTGAGCTGCTTGATGCGGTTTAATAGACTGGCAGTGAACATTGAACTTTAGCAAAACTTCATTAAAAAAATACAAATCGAATCGTAATTGCAATTTTTTTCCCCCAAAATTGTTCAGCCCTAGTTTTCACAATTAATGTATTATCCACCTTGATAACACAAGGTAGAGCAGCTTGGGTTATCAGTTTGATCACTAATACTTAGCCCGTTCATTCTACAGGTATGACGCAGCACCAGTGGTCAGAGCAGGCCTCCATGTTATTCAGGAACCACGTGGAGGGTCGAGCGCTGGTAGCCCAGGTGGAAAGTGTGCAGGAGGTGTCGGAGGTTAAAGGTGAGCAGTGGGAACGTAGGTTGACAGTTTACCTGGTGGACACTACGTTGGAGGACAGGGACCTTTGGATTCACAGCATCATGGCCGACATCGGCGGTGAGCTGTCTTCGGCAGCCTAGGATGTCTCCCCATGCATGTTGGGAAATTAACCAGCAAGCTGACTCTGTGACTGTTCTTTTCATTTTCTAAAAATGGTGAAAGTGCTCAGTGAACTTTGGAAGCCAGAAGTCACTTTCTCTGCCCTTGGTTCTTTTGAGATTTTCAGCACTCTGGATCGTTTTTCCAATCAAGGACTAATTTCTGTGTCATTGTTAAGGGCCATGTCAACTTGACAGTCATGATGTTGTTTTTGTTGAGTAGGTAAGCTTTTCTCAATGTTAGGACAGGAAAAGATTTGTCTCAGAGGCACTATTGAGTGCATTTGTACTCAAATTAAAGAGGAAAATGTGGAAAACTTGAATTCATCAACGCTTATTAGTTCCTTCAAGTTACCTGTGTGTTGCATGGTTTGTTGTCTAATATTTGATCCTTGTTTCTCCCCCTCATCAAATTTGTTTTTTTGTTTGCTGTGCCTCATGCATGCAATGGCGTGGCGTGGTAATTGTTTTACTTTTTACTTCACTCTAAGTTCTTAGTAGTTCTACCAAAGAGTGAGTTCCCCTCCAGGCCTCTCAGACGGTTTCATTTAAATAAATAAATAAAAAGACTAGAGAAAAGTGCCAAAAAGTGTAAGAGACTTTGTTTTTTCTTTCTTCCTCCACATTCATCATCTCTTTTAGAGTTTGTCTTTTAGAGGGCCCAACCCTTAGGCTGCGAACCACTGGACTAAACTTTCTAAGTTCATAGAAAGTGGGTAAAACTAGTTTCGCCTTGCCCAGTTACAACAGTAAAATGCTGCATACACATTGATTGGTATTAAAAAATCTAATGTTATTCAGTCAAAGGGAACATTTTCTGCTAAAGGAGTAACATCACTTTACGCTTTGGTAGTAGGAATGGTTTGATATTTTGGAAAATATGCTTACACTATAATATATCACTAGCCTGTCTATCTTTATACCTTTATGTAAAGTAATACTTGAAATATATTAATAGGCAGAAAAACTCTTAAATTATTTATTTGTTCATTCCCTGGCTGTAGATGGGTACTGTTCTCGTATACCAGCCAGCACCTGCTTAGCTTAGCTTAGCTTAGCACAAATACTGGAAATGGGGAAACGATACTCTCCAGTACAGTAAGTATACTATCCAACAGTAACAAAACACAGCTAAAGCTCACTAATGAAACAGATTATATGCAATTTATTTAATTTGTTTTAAAACTGAAGTGTAAACAGTTTGCCTTTTTCTTGGCAATTACTTCCTGGAGTGAACCAGCAAACCAGCTGCTGACTATATGTAATGGACAGATCTAAGGCCAACCCCTCTGGTAGGGAGCCAATGAGCATAAGCTGATTCCCAAAATGCTAAACTGTTTTTAATTTTCACTTTGAGTACCATTTTATGTAACATTCTGTTAGTATGTGACAACATGGTCTGCTAGGTCGACTGGGTCAGGTTTGAATGCACAATATAAAAGTTAGGCTATTTAGTGGTCTATGAATGATGGAGAATCAACGTGCCTGATAATGGATGTAGATCTACTTTATGACATCACTGGAGTGACAGGGCAGCCGTGTTGGGAGGAGGAGGAGGAGGAGAAGGAGGAGGAGGATCTCTGCCCATAAGTTTACTTTGCCCTTTGCGGGAGATGAGATTCAGCCTCCGCAAACACGCCGCGAGTCGACCAGGGACGGGGGAGGAAACTTTGTGAGCACGCTGAAATCTGCTGGAAATTCAGGATTATCTGCGGGTCATGGACGGTTTCGTCTAGTGTAGTTTGCAGATTCCCGGTTGTGCGCCTGCAGCAGAGCGGACCGCGCAGTGCGACTCCAGGCGGCTCTGAAGGAAACCATATCTGGTCAAAGTATTCGTTGCTGTCACCCAGCGGGACCGTCCGGCTATAAATAGCGCTGGAGGAGGTACGGAAATAAATGCAAAAATTATACAGCATGCTGTAAAACTGTCCAGTCAAATTATTGAAGATAACATATCAAGGTCAAAATAATGTACAGGACAACCCTTTAAAAATTAAGTAATCCGGAAGTTTCCATGAGGTCACTTAGAATAAGAGTCTTTTCCATAAAAACTGAGGAATACTTAATGTTTTCCTCAGTTTTCCCTCCTGTTAGAGAATGTTTAATTGGCTATTGTGATGTTTGCTCTTTCTTAAAGTCATTGCACACTGCAGGTCCTCACACAGACATGGATTCTAATTTACAGCAGCTACTTGTGCATCTTAGATACAGAACTATTTCATTTAAAAACGTTTTCTGTTAGGATTAATTTGATGCTGGTAATCCATTTGAGGAATGTGTAATAATTATTCTGCTTCATAGGGTTACTTATGTATACCTTACCTCTTAAACTTTTTTGTATGAACTTAAGTTTTAAGATTTAAAATCACTAACTAAAAAAAATATCTTTAGAAGGGTGAAGTAAGTTGGTTGGTAAAAATCTGTATCATATCAATAAATAATGCATTATCAGGATTTCAGTCAACAGGTGCTGTGAGATGCAACAGTTGTCTGGTGACATGTTGGTCTCAGTTCCTGTGTGACCTACATTCACCACTATGGAGTAAAGGCAGCCTTGTAACCTTAATTACCTGGTAAATTTATGGTTTTGCTCTTAGTTTTTTTTAGTATAGAAATACACCATCTTTGGTCACTTATTGTTGCAAACCATTTCATCATCTAAAGAATTCATTTACAAGTCTGATCTTCATCTCTTGGACAAGTAATGTATCGTATCAACAGCTACCTTGAGATGACAATCATTAGTGAAGTGACACATGTGGTAACACACATGATATTTTGACCTCTGCAGAATGCACAAATGGCCTTACTTCAGGTCCAAGGCAGTAAGTGAGCTGCTAGGCCCCTCATACAGATCATGATATGTGACTCCATACTGGTCCCCAAAGTGGAGTCTAACAACACAGCAGCCATCACTGATGGGTTTTAGTTTCCTCGCCACTAAAAGTTGGAAGACTGTAAGAGAATGTCTAAAAATGACTATTTGATCATGGCTTTCACTCTATACAGTTATCTCAACTCCACATATAGCTGTAGAATAAATGCTAACTACTTTATATATATATAAAATAAACATTCTATAGTTTGCTATTAAGCATCAATGCATTGTATCAGTGGTCATCTTGAAGCCACTGCAAGTGGATGTCCTTGCAGTCACAGAAGAAAATCCATATACACACACTGCTTATCTCTCCCACAAGCACCGTTGCCTCTCATCTGTTTTCTACTGGGCCATTTCAGAGACTTGTGCTGTTCTAACAAATGCAGTCTTGCAAAATAGTTCACAGACACTATGCAGATGTCACAATAAAGCTTTCATTCACAGGAGATAAACAGCATAAAGTGTGCTGGAGTCACATGTATCACTATAGGAGAATTGTGGTTATTTTTGTTACCAGGAGATAAAGGTTTCCTAATAGAAACATAGTCTAACTACAGAGCCACATTCAAACCAAACTAGGACATTTGTCAATTGCAACCTATTGTGCCAATTTAAATTTCAAGATATTGGGAGGTTTTAGCCTTCATTGTGTTTTTATTTGTATCTGAATCTATAAGATTCTGTGGAGGAAAGAACCAAGCCACTTAAATTCAAGCCCCTACTGAATATGACATGACCTTTGAGGTGACAGCAATATATCTTGGACTTGCCAAGTTGAGCAAATTGTAAGTGAAATTATCACATGCCACTTACTGTACATTGTTTTATGACAGTGTGAGCTGTTCAAAGACATTAAGCAGGAAGGCATCCGGCTGAAGCATCTAAATGTGCGCTGCTATGCTCTCACTGTGCTTTATGTGCTGATTTATTAACTGAAAGAGCTTTTGGCCACTCTGAGAGCATGTGTGAGAAAACTCAGGGTTTATGTTTAACATCTAACTGAAAGATTTAAAAAGAAATGGCTGTGAAAGCAGGCCACTATAGTTCTTTTACAGGAGAAGCTGGATTGTGTAATTTGGGTGGAAAACAGATATTTCAATCATGAACTCTCATGTTTAATGTTTTCTGTGGGAAAGACTTTGATTAGTTGCCATTTAACATCAGTTTGAAGGTTTTACACTTGACTTGATTAATGATCCTGTATCAGTGCTGCTATTCTTAGAGGCTTGAGGACTGGACAGGCCTAGTTTGGAGGGCAAGGGTCAAGTCAGGTGTTTATGACTTTAGAGTGTACATTCTGGCTCAGGACAGGTTTTGAGTTGTCTTTCCTTTCTGCCCAGTGAAGATCGCCCAATGGAGCAGAAGCTTGTAGAAAGATATAAATACAGGCACGGGTCTGTTTGATATCATTGGAACAGGTCAGTCCTCTTCCAGCAGACTTGCAGCGTTATTCGGAGTTCAGCCCAGTTCTTCATCTTTGGTTTTGGAAACTTGTCTTGCCATGGAGCTTAGAGAAAGCAGAACAAAAGAACAGCATGCTTGACCCCACCTCTTAGGAGGTTAGCCAAAGCAAACTTGCTGACATACTTAAGATCAAAAAGAGATGTTTGCACTCACATTTGTTCTCCTTGAATGCAGAATTTTCTGCACTTTTTGAGTTTTGAAGCTACATCTCTAATTTGAAAAGTAAAGATTAAAGTAATTATTGGTGTTGTCATGTGGTCTATCAGCAGCAGCTTGCAACACATTTCAAACCTTGACTCATAGTTTAAAGGAACCAGAGCTTAGAGATCTATGCGGAGCGTTTGGTGCTGTGACCCACAAATGTTCCACTGCCGCTCATCCGTCATCAGTCATCTGGTCCAACAGCCAAGACTGTCTTGAAATGTAGAGAGAGGAAAATAGTCTGTCCACACTGCCGGCGGAGAAGGAAAGCACGAGAACAACACATTTCCGGACAAGATATTTGGTTTATCCAGGGTTGACATTTATACTTTTCTGCAGAGCGCTTTGAGAAAAAAGGCAGAACAGCACTTCTGACAGTGATTCATGGCAGACGGATCAGCAGCAGGATATTATTTTGGGAGGAAATGGAGCACTAGCTTAGATAGACAAAAGGATAAATCAACAGGTGGAACCCTGCAGTGCTAGCTGAAGGCTTGTCCGCTGGTAGAATCACAAACAGGGATTGGTCCATATACTTTAGCTGCTGCAGCAAGCCATGCTTTAGCAGTCTGTAGTTGTTTAATGCATGTTTTTCTTTTTCTGTTGGTGATCTATCCATCTGTTGCTGATAACAGTTGATTTGTAGAACATCTGCAGATTATTCTGACTTCTGTAAGCTATCTAGTTGCAACTTTCAGTGACTTGAAATGTTTTAAGCCTATTTATTTTCTTTACAAATGCATTTTTGTGACACCTTCTATATTACCTAGTAGATTCGTCAACTCCCAACCAGTCTCACAGTCAGAAAATCCTTGTGTCCTCTGTCTGTTTCCTTGTTTACCTTTTTAAAATGAGTAGCCTTACATGAGGCAAACATCAGAGGACCTACACAACTGCAAGAAGCCAGTCCGTAAATAATGCTATTATGGCACGTAAACCAGGTTTTAAACACATGTACAACCTTGTTGTGTCTGTTCACTATACAATATAATTTAAAAAAATCAATTTCTCTTTCATCTTAATTAAATTGTCTGATTTTGTATACTGCTCACCACAAAGAAATTATCAAAACTCTTACAGAACCTTGATATTGGCAGGCATAACTATAAATTACACAATGTAGTAATTTAAGGACCAATCCCAAAATGTTACATCTCCAATTTTGGGAAAAACGCTCCATTGCGAGATGGATGAGATGATCAATACCACACTCATATCACTACATTAAAATATTAAGCTACAACTTACAGCCAGTTAGCTTAGCTTAGCACAAAGACTGGAGATGGGGTAACCACTAGCCTGGCTCTGATTAAAGGTAACAAAATCCACAAACCAGCACCTCGAAACTAACTCAGTAATTTACTTGTAATATAATGTTTGTTTACTCTGTACAAAAACCCAAGTGAAAAAATAACAACTGGCCGTTGTACAGGGCTTAAGTAGCCAAGAAATAGTCCTGCAACAACTCTGTTAACATTGATGGTGGATTCTGTTAACTTTGGACAGGGGAAGGTTAGCTTTTCAGTCTTTAAGCTAACTGGCTCATATTGGCTTCATATTAGCTTTACCGACATGACAGTGGTATCAGTCTTCTTGTCCGATGGCAAGAAAGTGAATAAATCCCCATCCTGGTATTTCCTGGCATGGTTAAAATGAAACAAGCTGCCTTATCAGAAAAGTTGGAATTAATCTTGTAAAAGCTAGCCAAACGATTCTACATGCAATTTGACTAATAGAGGAATGTGAAGTGGAAAAATTCATCTTCAGTGCATTTGCAGTGAAAGCAGCATCAGTTGCCCTGTGAAGATTACGTTTTTACACAAGGATTTCAGATATGGTAACGTTAGTTCAGTGAGAAGCAGATAAAAACGTTTTTATGAGATTTCATAAAAAATTCAAAGCACAGAATGGAAGATTTTCTTCCTTCCAGCCTTCTGTTGCTACCCTGTCAGTTACTTTAGGAAGAAATGAAGAGGTGAAAATAAGAAAGAAAAAGCAAAACAATATGATGCTTAATTTCTCCATAGATAACTTTGTGTATCTGTTTCTTTCTAATTTTGAGAGCTATTCATCTCTTCTCTCTGTGCTTCTGCCTCCTCCAGGTCTCTCTCTTTCCCAGGAGCGCTACGGCCACTTGGCTGCCTTTGCTGTTATTTTACCCCTGAGCTGGGGGGTCAGTGAGGTGAGCTACATGACATTGACATTGACCATCACAGTCAGCTTTGCTTTGCTTCTGGTCCTTCAAACACAATGTTATTTCAACATTCATTTTACTAGCGCTGTCTCGGCTGTTTTCATCCACAGATATAGATTTTTTTTCTCATACCCCAGGGTCTTGCAGGGTCCTGATCTACATTTTGTCTTTCTCGTTTGGAGGGGTTATTGAGGTGAGGGAATCATTTGAATACCTCTCAGGTCCGTTTTGTGTGTTAGCACAGTATAAACTTATGTTGCAGCACTGAATCTCACATCTCAGAAATCTAAACCTTGCTTAGAGAATACAAGAGATTACGATGATTGAAGTAAAAGTTTGGTTTATTTGATTATTATATCACCACATGCAATTTTGAAGTACAAGAAATTTAAGCGTGAGATCAATATTGTATGATACCGTGATTCAATTTTGCAGATATGTTATCCTCGCCTAGGTTTTAATTTTGTGTATGAGCTTTTTTTGCAAGAGTTCAGGTGCATGTCAAGTTGAGGTGACATTATCCATGCTTTCAGGTGTGCTGTCCATCATGTCGGTGTTGAAGAAGGAGATGGAGAAGTACAGGGACATAGACGAGGACGAGCTGCTAAAGAAACTGTCAGAGGAAGAGCTGCAGCGATTAGAGGATGAATTAGAGGAGCTGGATCCGGATGTAAGTTTATAATATAAATTCCATATGGAGGAGGTTCACTATGTTGGTGTCAGTGGAGAGTTATGTGGTTATACAGGCTTAATAGAGCCGCCTGATGTAATGTATTGCAGTATACCGCGTATTGCTAGAACTACATGTCCTTGTATTTGCATCTGAATTTCTGTTAGCTAATGTCTGTTTTTAGACGGTCAAACTGCGTTGAGTGCAAAACATTTGAATGCCCTTGAACACACTTATGAGTAAAGGCTGTAATGTAAATAATGGTTTCCACAGTATTACTACAGTGGCAGCTGGTGGACTGTGCTTTGAATGTCGTGTAGACAAAACCAGCCAATCCAAAGTCTGCTGACTAACAGATTCTAGAAAACACTCTGCCTTTACTGTATGTGACTAATTTTGTAATGATGCTAGCTTTGTTACCGTTAAGTCACATCCTTCCAGATCATTTACAGTAATTCTCTGCAGTACATGGGTGGCGGGGTGGTACAGTACATTGGTGTGTATATATATTATATATGTGTTTAGTTTCTGTTGCTTTTTTTATGATGTGTTTATTTCTGCATCCACTACCACCGTTGTACCCTCAGTGATTTATCGTGGGTTGAGGTGGTGACAGCAGCTGTAAGAACTTTCTGATGAATGCCTATCTGCTCATAAATAGGCTGGATTCCCCCTCAATGCCATGGGGTTGACTAGAAGGGTATAATGTGCAGGACCGTGTGTGTGTGTGTGTGTGTGCGTGTGGGTGTGTGTGTGTGCGCGCGCGCGTGTGCGTGTGTGTGTGTGTCACCGAGACTGATGCCAGCAGTGAGTGACCAGAAAGACTCCATGACGTAAACAGAAGGAACAGTGAGAGCCAATGCGTGCGTGCTTACCTTGTTTGTGCCTCTTTATGAGGGTAACCCGTTGCACAACAGATAAGTGCCAGTTTGCTTTGAAACACCCTGAAACCTTCTCAGCAAGTCTTCCCACACCAGTTCCTGTAAGCCAGTGACCCATCATGTTGGACTAAAAACAACAACATATCTGCCAGCTGTACTGTGATTATAGGAGAAATTTATTGTCAATCATCAAGAGAACATTTTGTGTATTTAGTACAAACAGTACCGCCTCACAGTCATACAGTGACACACTAGAACTTCTGACTGATCCATACTTTTTCTAAAACACAGTGTTCTCACCCTTGTGGTTGTAACGAGACATCTTTGGATTAGAGCACTAACATCTTTATTATATCAGGAATAGGTTAAAACAAATATCAAGGACCTAGATTAACATTTCTCAAATAATGGGAAGTTCACTCTTACATGAAAATTTTGTATTTATTTTTGCTCACCTAAGTAAACATGACTTTGAAAGTCATCAGATTGCTGTACCATTGACACTACACAACTTTCTATCTTGAAGTTATTGTGCTTTGCACACTACATGACTGATTAATGACAGGAGGTCACGCATTACAAGACCTTTCACCAGGAGGAATCCCAGATGAGTCTGGCTAGTCTCCAAACTATGTTTTGTCACAAACACATGTGAAAAGTCACACAGAACTGTAGCTCTGAGAGCTCACCGATGCCTCGGAGACACCTGAAAGATATCAAGCAGGCTAAACAGCTTGTCATGCTAGTTTCTATCAGATTACATTGGTATAACCTTGTCATCCTTGCTGAACCACAATACAAGCAGGCAGATGGATGGTTTTCATTGCAAAAATTATTTACTTATTTACCTCCTGTCATTTCCTGTGTCACTTCTCGCGTGTGTTTTCATGATAGAAAAAAGTTTGGAGACCAGAAAGACTCGTCTGGGATTCCTCCTGGTGAAAGATCCAAGTAGCCAGAAATAAAAAAAGTTATTGCAGGTGTAAAATGAAAATGTTGCAACTTTTTACTCACTCACATATAAGATAGCCTCAGCCATAGAGCTATGTACTATACGTATTGCCTTCATGTGCTCATATATGACTTCTGTGGCTAGTGAGAGGAAGAGAATGAGAGATAGACACTGAATGAGGAAAGGGGTGACAGGGAAAAAGACCAGAGCAAAGTACAGTTAGAAGGTACAGGGACAGAGAAGTCTCATGCTGGTAAAAATAACATGTTGGGACTGGGAGTGTGCATGTTATCTAAAGCTGAAAGAACGTGTGACAAAAAAAGCTTGGCAGTGATGGCGTGATATACTCCTGGCTATAGTATAAATACGGCTGTAAGTTGAGTGAACATTTATGGACCGCTAGATTTTCAAAGATTTTGGCTGCTTTGGCGATATTGTTCTTTTTCTCAGCTTTGAGAGAGACTGAAGGCAGAGGAATACGGTTGAGAGGCAAAGACAGCTGGAGAGACGGAGAGAGAGGCCTCGGAGTGTTGAGAGGACTGATAAGATATGAAGCTATATGTAGCCCTTGTAAGAGCTTGGTCTCGAATGTTGCTTTAGGTTGAAAATAACACAGTGGGCAGCAAAGCTCTGGGAAATTTGCTGGTCCTGTGTTGGGCTAGAGTAGAGATAGTAACTGTTGTGGGAGTTACATTTACCAGAGAAAAGATACTGCACCACCATCTCTATACCTATCTCACTGTGCTTTAATACTGTGATGCTTTCCGTATTATTGTTGACCTCTTCCCAAAAAAAATCCCCTGAATTGTTAAAACAATGTAATGCAAATGATACCACATCAGTGTTGGGCATATATTTTGTTTATGAATACCTGCAAAATGTATGAAAAGGCAGTATGTATTCTCCCACTGGGGTTTGTATGCTTTTGTTTTGTAAAATGATTTCTTACTAATTACTAATGTGCCCTGCATTTCTTGGCCTATTTTATGTATTTGATGAGTTCTTATCATATTTATTCTTATTTCCATAGTTAACTGGCAACATTTAGAGGACATATGGCATTATGCCATTTTTAATAAGTTAAAGGTGTCTTCATTTTCAGCAACCTTTAACTGTTAATTCTCTGTTAGGTCTCACAGGATTTGTTCCTCAGCCCTGACTGAAGTGCTGCTCAAAAAAGAGTGCACTCAAAGGTGCTACTGATACCTGGAAGATATGTAATGGAGATTAGTGATTTATTCATTAGCATTACTGTAGCCAGGAAGAAATTCTGGAATAATTAATTCTTTGTTGTTCTACACTGATGTTGCAAGGTATTAAAGGACTTAACTACTACGATAATAGGAAGAAATAAGTGAGACAGATTCTGATAAAAATGTGTGGGGTGGATTTCCAATACGCAGCACCAGTAAATTATGTCAATTCTCATCCTTGTCTAGAACGCGTTGTTGCCAGCTGGGATGCGGCAGAAGGACCAGACAAAGAAAGCTCCGACAGGAGAGTTTCAGAGAGACAACCTGCTGGCCCATCTGGAAAAACAGGCCAAAGAACATCCTGACAAAGAAGACCTGGTGCCCTTCACAGGAGAGAAGAGAGGTCAGAGCTTGGTTTCTCATAGTAAAGATGATACGTGGATCTGCGTGGCTCAAAAACCAGCTTTTATCAAATGATAACAGATGATTGGATGTCAACTGTTTGGTTTCCCGAATATCAGAGATAGGAGAGGTTAGACCCACCAATCTTGGATATATAGCGGGATTGTAAATGGATGAATAATGTACTTGTTTAAATACTATGCCTGGAGAAGATTAAGATTAACTCAAATTAACACAAACCTTCAAAGGTATCTCAGGAACCCCTAAAGTCATAGGTCTGTCATGGCAAACTCAGGTCTCCATGAGTAGGTGAATTTTTTTTTTATTCCCTGAAGGGTGATTGGTTCCACAAGACCACCCCTCACCAGGCCGTGTTAGGCCTGTCAGCCAGCCAGCACCAGTGATGTGTGTGATTGATGGTGAGAGATACCAGACATCTCTATGAGAAACTCTAGAAGGTCTCCCTGCTGTCACTTTCATCATGTTCTTCACACTGCTGCTGTTGTTGCTTTAGTGCACTACTTAAAAGACGCACTGCATTTCAATTTCATTTAACAGACCAGCTGTAAAACTGCAGGTGGGGAAAGTGAATGACTAACAATGTCTCCTCCCTCACCAACTGCAGTCAAGGTACCATTGAGAAAGCCAGTTGGCTGTGAAACAAGCCCATTTACATTTTTGTTCCATAGCCAGACATGTAACAGGTTGATTTGTACTTGTAACATCTTTAACCAGCGTGGCAAACTATGTTGAGGAATTATTGGGAACGAGGGAGGACATAGGTGACTTTAAAAAAGCTACTCAGCGCTCTGAGCAAAATCTCACCACTCTGCTGCCATCATACTGTTTATGAAGGGGTCAAAAAATATCTGCCTGAAACTCGAGGAGCTGATCACACACACACACACACACACACACACACACACACACAGCAGACCTGCCAGTAAAGAGACAAATGTCTGGGTCTTTACATCCAGACACTGTGACAACAGCCTGCGGTCAGGTGTAATGTGATGAAGGGGTACTCACCTCAGATGGCTCAGCTGTAAGAGAGCTGGTTTAGACAACAGGACCGGGTCGGAGATCACTGTGTGATACTTTGCCTTAGTTTGACATTTTGACATTAACATTTGAAACACATACTACGGGATATACTTTATTTCAATTTGAGTGAGAAAATGGTGTTCATTATTTCTGTAATTTTTACTGAGGAAATCATTTTCTTCTGCCTATACAAAGGTGAAAAGCAATGACAATGATTTATCTGTCATGGTTTGATATATTTTATATGTACTAATTGAACTGTGTCAGTGTAGCTCTGGTGCCATGTTCATGTCATATCGGAGTTATCGGAGCTGATATGTCTGACTCGGAGCTTCAGTTTCAGGGTCCTGGTATTGTAGATGCTGGCTCACTGTTATGGCTTACTAGGGCGCCATGTACTTTTCAAGTCAAAAATGTCAGAAATATTTTTGAGTTTAGCCATTTTTAAGTTTGTTGGAAAAGAAATTATAGAAAAACATGCTTATATTCAGCAAATTGTTAAAAATATTGTTCAATAACCACAGGTATCATTGTGTCGCTGCTACTGAAATATTTTACATCTATATTCAATTTAATCTAGCTTTATTGGCATGGATGTAAAACAACAATATTACCAAAGCTACAAATAAATTACAAATTATTATTATTATGTTATATCTCAAGGAATAAAGTGTTTTTACATCATGTCATGACGTGTTTAAAGGCCCACACACCTATTGTCCACCCACACCACTGTTTGCTTGCCAGATCAGACTTACATCTTCATCATCAACCTTGAATTCACAAAATGTCTTCAGCTTAGGGTTAATGTGTATGTATGTCTATGTATGAAATCTCTTCACTGGTGTTGTAGGGAAAGCCTTTGTGCCTAAAAAGAGGGTGGACCCCATCATAGAGAGTGTGACTTTGGAGCCGGAGCTAGAAGAAGCCCTGGCTAGCGCTTCTGATGCTGAGCTCTGTGACATCGCAGGTAACAAAATCACACTCACTCCAACCTCCTCATAGTCACATGTACTATATGCATTAAAGCTTATTGGTTTCAGTTGTTTCTCATATTACACCAAATATACAAAATTTAAAAGACAAAACATTTTTACTTGGATTTTGTGTTCCTTTTAGAAGAGACTACATTTACCTCAGTTTTTTTCAGTTAATAGAGTCCTCGTGGTGAAGGCAGTTTAAACATACTTCCAATAGTAGAGAGTGAAGAGAAGAAATAGGGAGAATATTGCATTCATGTTTTGTTTTATCTAATTTTCACATGTTCATAATATAAAAAAATACATATTTTGATTTTCTTTGAAAACTGGTCTGATCTGATCTGTCCAATGTGATCAAGTGCAGCTGTCTGATTATTCTTAATTTTCATCTTTTCTGACTAATGACTGTAAACACCATCATGGCCTCAACTTCCCCTCATTAATTTCCTTAATCCAAATCTTCTCCATTTCCTCTAGCACTCCTTCCCTCCACCCTTCCCCTTCATCACATGTCCTTCCACCTCCTCCATCCCTGCTGGATATCTCTGTTCACTAGCTGAACACCAAACAGGGTATCTGTAGATGGCACGCAGTGTTTGCATGGAACGATTCTCCTGTCATGTCCATATTGTCAGCTTGTGTTAAGGAGACATTTAGCAAAACTGACATTCTGACTGTTCAGACAGTCACATGTATGTGCTGTATATGTAAAGAGTTATCTAGATGGACCTCTCCATGTTCTGTAGTAAAGCACACAGAGGCATCGCCTAACCTTTGACATTTGCTGAACTCTGTCTTTATGTCTTTATGTAAAAACATATACACCTACGTATATTTAGTAATCCTCTTTTTTCCATTAACCACACATCTACTTAGATCAGCTGGGTAGCTTGTGTTCCCTGTTTGTCTTTGCAAACAGTTCTGTTCTCATGCCCTCGATCTCTGAAAATAAAATGAGGTGAAACTCTCTATCGTTTTTTGTTTTGTTTTTTTAAAAATATGTAGTATCTTCAGAATAGTTGGTCAGTCAAAAAACATATTTCAGATTCACAGTTGCCAGGATACAAGTGAGTTTCCTCAAGTTGAAATTCTTAACAGGCTAAAACATGGACATCCTTTAGTCACGATGCAGCAGGTGGAGAATCAAATTGATCTGCAGTCAGCCAACAGAGGGCAGGACCTCCTGTGGCTGCTGAAATCAAAGCCAGTACATAATACCAGTGAAACTACTGAACCTGACACGTTACACCTTACAACTCACTGATAGTGTCAGGTTTGACTTGCTTGTGATGCTGCAAGTGCTGATGTGCTGTCTGTATTAGCATGTTGGTCCGCTGTATGGCTGTAACTAAACTATCAATAAATCTGTTTCTACTATTTTTCAGCATCCCTCTCTCTCTCTCTGTTTCTTCCTCACTCTCTGTTCATTCCCTTTGAGGGGGGTTTTCCACTCTCATTCAGTCTTCTTGCTGTCTTTCAGCCATCCTGGGTATGCACACCCTGATGAGTAACCAGCAGTACTATGAAGCCCTGGCCAGCAGCACCATAGTCAACAAGCAAGGCCTCAACAGTACGCACTCACACGCTTGCACACATGCATTAAAACTTAAGTAACTGAGTCTTTTAAATGCAGAAATCTGCCAGTTGCATGACCTGTCTTCACTTGGTTCAATCACAGATACGTCTGGTACAAGGAACAAGTAAAAGTGTCCAAAAATATAAAGCAGATCTCTCAACTAGTTTAAATAAAAGTATCACCTCATTGAAGAAAAATGTTGAAGAGAGTTTACTTGGACTGGAGTCAAGTGGAATGATCTCATGTTGGCAGAATGTTGGTTTATTTAACCAAAGATAATAGGATCAGTCATTTTTTCACTCCATGCATGCACATATATAGTTACAGAGATTAAAAGTGAGTCAATAAGAAGATTAAATGTGTAAACAGGCATGCAGGCATGCATAGCCCTATAGCTCCTGCAGTAATAACGCTGATGATTCATCTTGCACTACAAAGTGTAAGATATGGTGTTCTGATATTACTTTTATCCCATCACACACACACACACGCTAATGAACCACTGTTTATCTTGCATGGTGGCTCATCCTATAGATTCTTCTCCAGCTCTAAACAGTCCAAAAATGACCGTCTCACTTAAAGAGAACCAGCTATAAACTTGTAATCCGCCGAAGTCAGTTGCTTTGTCTTTAGTACTGATACAGGATGATACATAAAAGTGTTTGAATAATGAGCCTTTTTTCATTGTTGAAGACAATGAAGATCTGTATTTGGAAAGCAGACAGTGAAATCTTCGGCTCTTACCTAATCTGAGACTCAGAAATCCATAATATGCTGTTAATTGGATGTTGATCTAAATTAGTGTCTCAGTGTTACAGAAAGTATTTATACTGACTAAAATGCTGGTTCAACACGATTGTGTAATCACTAAATCTCAGACGAACAGCCTTCATAAATATAACATAAAATAAACACACATTTATTGCTCCAGTAAGCCCAAACAATATGTATTTTTACATGTTTTGTCTCTGCCAAGCATTTTCCAAACTACCCTTTCACCACTGCACACAATAAATATCAAGGGACTTGAAACTTGCTTGAGTTACGTAATCCATCACACTCAACATCACATCTGCTGCTGTGCTAGTAAAAGGTACAATATACTTGTGTGGCAAAATGACTTCATGTGCTGATTAATTGACCGTGCTGTGTTCTATCAAAGCCCCCACATTCAGTTTGATGGAAACCTACATTAAGAACATAAGAACAAGTATTTTTGGAACATTACCAACAGCCTGGAAAGTGGGATAAAAAAAGTAAAACTATACATATGAACATAAAGCATATATAGTATGT
Organism: Micropterus salmoides; assembly: GCF_014851395.1. Taxonomy (NCBI): domain Eukaryota; kingdom Metazoa; phylum Chordata; class Actinopteri; order Centrarchiformes; family Centrarchidae; genus Micropterus; species Micropterus salmoides. The sequence goes on from NW_024040263.1 coordinate 21,010,789, forward strand.
GAAATATACCTGACTAAATGGGTTGAAATATGCAAAAACATGATGCTGTTAGTTTTTTTCTTTTTTTGTGCTGTGTATATACATCAAAAGAAAAACTTAAAAAAAAAACAAAGTTAAAGACTGATTTGAGTAATTTTGGAAATGTGGTGTTTTTCTCCTCATTTGAAGGCTGTCATGCTCCTCTGTAGAAACTTCACTGACTGTGGAGAAATGTGCTTTCATGAACAGTATAGAAGGCTAAGCTTTGTTTGGCAAGGATTATAGGCAGATGCATCAACAGAGTCTCAAGCAATCAACTGTCTAGATAAAACTGTTCTGTTGGAGGGGAAAGGGCTACAAACGTGTTTAAATCAATGCTGTTCCCACAGTGAGTCTAATTTAATGAACAGTCCCAACTGTCTCCTGGTGCACACACATGTGTTGGGTAAATGTGTTGTAGGTGTGATCCAGTGCACCCAGTATAAACCAGTCCCTGATGAAGAGCCCAACTCCACTGACGTAGAAGAGACCCTGTTGAGAATGAAGAGGAACGACCCAAACCTGGTTGAGGTCAACCTCAACAACATCAGGGTAGGACTGTGTGTGTGTGTGAGTGGGTGCATATTCTGTTGAGGATAAAGAGAGGATATGGTGTTTAATCCTGTATTTTCAAACTCAGAACATTTGATTTTGATTTATTTTGGATTTGGACAGCCTGCTTTAACTGAAACTCTGTTAATTATAGTCTGTTTTAGTACTTGCCACAGAATATAACTGGACTTTGTCACACTATAATACACATGTGTGTAAAACACAACTTTCCCAAAGCAGAAACAGTTTTTCAGATGAAATTGAAAAGCTATTTATCAAGAAATAATCTAATCTAATCTAATAATAATCTATTTTACGATTAGATTAAATAATATATTTTGTAAATATGCGATAAATGAATTTCTTGGTTTCATTTTGAGAAACTTTTTTTTAGGCATTTTAATGAACAAAATTATGTAATGTTTTTGGATTGGGAAAATTTGGGATTTAGCGTGAATAACATATATTTTATGCCATAAATCAGTTTGTTTATGATATTCATAAAGTAACATTTTTCGCCTCAGCGATTCATTGCAGATAAATCCTCCTCTGGAAATCATAATTTCAATGACTGAAGTGATGAAATAAAAACGCCAAAACCTTAATGACTTTTTTTTTTTTGATCTAAGAACATTTAGAGAGCTGTAATGTTTTGATGTTGTGTGTTTTTTGGTATCCAGAACATCCCCATCAAGACTCTGAAAGCGTATGCTGAGGCCCTGATGAAGAACACTGTGGTGGAGAGGTTTAGTATTGTAGGAACCCGAAGCAATGACCCAGTAGCATTTGTAAGTCACATCTTTAACATTTAACGCATAATGTTACACAGAATCCGTGTTACTTTGCTCCATTAAAAAGATGCTTTGTTGTCTCTTTTTCTGACTTTTTTTCCTTTAAAATATTCCACCAGCCACCTTGTGTTTGTTGTTGGTTATTGTGATAATGGCACTAATAAAAACCAAAACTGTTGGACAGCTGATCATTTTTTGATTGGTGGGATTTAAATTCCTAATAACTCATGTTATCTCTCTACCACTTTTTAACTATCTAATAAGACACAAGCATAAAGCAGTCTCACAAAGACTCTTCATTTTGGCAACCGTTCACTGGAATAGAAGAGCAAATGAGTGCAAACTGCAAAGCAGTGAATTAATTAAGATACGGGATGTGCTGTGCATTTCCTCTCAGGCGCTGGCAGAGATGTTGAAGGTGAACACGACGCTGAAGAGCCTGAACGTTGAGTCCAACTTCATAACCGGGACTGGAATCCTTGCCCTTATAGAGTCACTGCAGAATAACGCCACACTACAGGAGCTCAAGATAGACAATCAGGTACCAATTGACACACGCACACACTCAACCCATTTACATAGGGTGCATGAAGACTCATACACACATACCATGCATAAAAATGTGTGTGTGGGTATATGTGTCAGGTAGGGTACACAGGCCGTCTTTGCCACTGCAGTGTAATGCCCCCACATTGCATTGCGATGTGTCATACTGCATAGTTGTACATGTGTGACTCACAGCGTGCTCATTAGTTCAACTTGTGAATGATTCATAGACTTTCTTTCTTTACTGCACCTCCCATCTTTCTTCTGGCTTCCTTTGCCGTTTGCCTCCATTGACTGACTGACTGATTGAAATGATCTAAAACCAAAGCCCCCTGCCACTTCATCTACTGTTTCCATGGAGATCTTATCTGTAGTGGCACTGGTGTTCAGTATGTAAAGAGGATGGCAGTGATTTTGTATACTCCTCCTATTGTCTTTCTTTTCCCCCCGTCTCGCTACAACAAATGACTTCCCTTTACCTGCTTTTAATTCGTCTCTACATCTCTTCTTGTATCTCCTCCTCCGTCTCCCACTCTCTCTCTATCTCTCTCTCTCCCCCTAAACTCCAGAGCCAGCCGTTAGGCAACAAGGTGGAGATGGAGATAGCCAGCATGCTGGAGAAAAACACCACACTGCTGAAGTTTGGATATCATTTCACCCAGCAGGGCCCTCGCCTCCGAGGCTCCAATGCCATGATGAACAACAATGACCTGGGTGGGTTACAGACACAGAAAGACGTGCAGAGATGTCTGCAGTGTTGAGTCCTGGAAACGGACACATAAAAACACACTTTTTATACCTGAGATACTGATTTGAGAACATGGCAAGGTGTATACTGATATATACTGTATTTGATGACTGCTTCACCCCACTGTGCTTTAGACAGTTATGTAACTCGTACACAGTCTGTCATTAGTATTGCGTTTGGCAGCGTTGGTTGTTAATGTGCGTCAGTGCTGACACTTTATCTTCACTATATCTCCTTGGGGTCTACTTTAATCAGACTGTAATAGAAAAATCTATTGTGATATCATCAGCCGGTAACTCAGTAGTACGGCCAGAAAGCCCCAGCCAATCTAAACAGCTGCTTCTTAAATTATGACACAAGTACTAAGAAAAGACTGTGCATGAGAGAGAGAGAGAACAAAATTAAACGGGTGGAAGAAATGGTTGGGCACTAATTATTTAGGTAAGTCTTTGCACCAAAGAGTTAACGCAACTCCTCTCTGACAGCCTCAACAAAAATATAACCTTAAAAGCTTCACAAAATTAGTTCTTGTTCAGTTTGTGTGTGAGGGTGTTTGTTCTTGAACATAATCTGAGAAGCAGTTTTAGGTTTAGAGGGTGAGGGAAAGTGTGAATCATTGCCACCTTGGCTGTCTTCACCTCCACCAAAGGTTAGTACAGTATTCAGGTTAAAATTATGACTATATTTGGAAATATTTCATGAGACTTTGTGTCTAATTAGTTTTCATATGCTGTGTCATAAACCACCAACCAAGTCTATGTGTCATAATCTTGTTATAACGTTTTCCTCCCATCGTCGCCAAGCCCGGGTCGTCAGGTCAGAGTCGGACGGCTCCTTCACCCTCACTCTGTCTGTCCCTGAGCTGGAGAGGGCCTTCGGGAAAAAGTTCAAGTCCAAGACAAAGTAAAAAAAAAAAAAACAGAAATGTCGCACCGTTTGACCGCTCAGCCTTGCCTTTCTTCTGCCATCATCACCTGGTTCTTTTCCAGACCTCCGGAAAGCGCTGCCACCACCTGTCGCACAAGTTTCTCTTGCTTCTCAACAGCACCTATAATCACTTTACTTCTTTTAATCTTTTAGTCATCTCTGACACTGTCTCCCAAATTTAGTTGATGTCGTTCTCCAGTCCCCACCATAGTCAGAATAGTTTTTTTTGTTACCACAATTATTTTACAATTCCCCAAATAGTGTTTCAACATCTGCCCGACAAGGCAACAAACTAGACAACATTGAAGTCTGGAAGATCCAGAAACATAACAGGGAAATTACTTACAGGATAGAGAGAGCACTCGACTTTTGCTCAACAGAAGTAAAAGAATGAAAAGTAAACTTTTCATTTTCACTCACTGGACAACAGCATCCCCTGCACACCTCTTCTGTCTTCGAAATCTGATTGGGCTGGATGAAACTGCCTTTCTGATGAAACACTTCTTTTCCTCACTTGAGTAGTTTAATCGTCTTTTGGCTGAATTGTGAAGCTGCAGAAACCTTCATGGTCTTCATCTGTTGTTGGGGGCTTTTTTGCACCACTTTCCCAGTAATAAATAGGTGCTATGGTCTATTCTTTGGCCACTTTATTTGTGTTTCTCCTTGGTCTTTTTACTCATGTCCTCTCTTCTACTGCTTTAAACACTGCTCTCAGAGCTGGATTGTTAACCTGGCAAAATAGGCAGCTGCCCTATGGTCCCAAATCCCTCAATGGCCCCAAAAGTTTTTAGGATTGCTCTGTTTGTGATAATTTAAAAAAATGTGGACTTGTTTAATACTGTATGCATTGCTAATTTACAGTACTGAAAGGATAGGGGCTCTAAAAGGCAAGTGTGCTGATTTTACACATCAAACTCTATTTACATGAGCACTACTCCATACATGCCCTTTAAGCCCTTGGTGGCTTCAGAGGGAGCTATACAAAATCTGATCAAATTGCCTCAAGCGATGTTACTTTTACTGTGTCAGTTGGGGCTGAAAACTACGAGTTTTCAAATGTAAAAATCTGGGGATGTAGAGTTAGAAAGAAGCGAGCTTACCCGACCTCTGTAGCCCAGTTAGCAATCTGCTTGAGGCTACGTAGCCGCTACTAGCATAGCACACCTGGATCTCTGACCAAACTGTATTGTGGGTAATTTAGGTAGCAGGTTTTTACAAGAAAGGAGAAAGTGGGGAACAAAACAGACAATATCTCTTGTTTGACAGTGTTATATGAGTGCAATGATAAATGAGTAAGCTAAGGCTTAGTTTGAACTTAGCTTTGGCCCTCATTGTTTCACTATACTGTCATTACCTGGTGCACTTTGCTAAAAATAATTGTGTTGAATCAAGTTACTACAAACGAATTCCTGGTAGTATATCTAACAGCTACATACGCAATATGGGAGGAAAGGAGGGTCAGTAGCGGCCCACATCTTCAGTGGCGTCCCTGGGCACCATAATGGGATAATGCAGCTCTGCTCTTATCAGTGCCTTTGTGTTGTTTTGTTTTGTCCTTCAAAAGCTCCTGCTCTCGTCCTGCTTTTTAAAAACCAGTACCTTCTTTCTTTCAGTTGCCTCTCTTTGCTTTCTCATGTGAAGCAAATAAGGCAGGCCAACTTTGCTCTGCTTTAGCTAAAATTGATTGGTTGTTCCAACTTCTTGCATTCTGTTTTTTTCTTCTAATTTTTCTCTTTCTCCTTGTTTCCATTCCTTGCTCCACCCCTTACACCTCTCTTTTTTTCTTCATCTGTCATTCTTTTTCTTCTTCCTGTGTCCCTCTCATCTCCTCTCCCATCTACAGTAAGAAAGAGAAGGCTTGAGGGAGGACCCATCTTCCCCAAGTGTCGGACGAATGTGTAGAAACCAGGGCTTCCCTCAATCCTCTGTTCCACTTCGACCCCTACCATCTTTCCAACACCCGCCTTGTAATCTTCTTCAGCCTCGCACCCTCCGATGGCCTACCCAGAAGACCATGCCCACCACGTCAGGTTCAATTGTTTGGGGTTCAGAGACTCTCTGAACTCCTTTTACCTTCCAGACTCTTTTTAAAGTAGATATTAAAGGATCCAATGGGATGAATCAGCATCGCCTTCTGAGCTTTCAGTGCATGCAAAAGGTGAGATTGTGTACTTATTTTTTGTGCTCTGAAGTTTGAATTTAGTCTTGGGTTCCAGGCTTGAAATAACTAACCAGGCAAGGCCTACTTTGTCATCATGAAACCTTGAATATTAATAAGTGTCTGGATTACTTAATAACAGGGGCTGGAGGTCTGATTTTGAATGATGAATCCCTGGTTCTACTGTTGAGCTGAATGAAATCTAATTATTATTATTATGCTGTAAATGAGTTGTGCTGTCATTACTGCTGTTCCCAAAAGTTTCTGATGTAGCTCCAAGGTCGACACCAAAGCCAATGTCCTATTTTAATTTAGACCTAAAAAAAATCCGTAATGTTAGACTTTGATCTAATCATGAAAATCTGATGTTATGGTGTTTTTCCTATTCGGTCTAAACAGTATTATACATAAAGATTCTTCAGTAATGGACAGATAGATTTGTAAACCTGGCTACTGTGAGATTTGTCGCCATATACAGAGTATATTTATTTGTGACAGACCTGGGAAAGAGTCAGAAGCCATTCATATACTTGACATAACTTTTCTTAATTATGCTGGATGGTGTAATAACCTGTGTAAAAATGTTTCTGTAAATGAAAATGTACACTATAATTACACTTTACATTGCTACATTATCCAGCTTTTATTATTACCCTTCCCCGCAGAGCAGTCCTGCTAGCTTGGAATGTCAACTTCCAATTCAAGTTTTATTTACTGAAATTAGATATTCTATGTAAAATCTCCTTTGAGCATCATCTTGTTATAAATACTTTATTGTCTTCAACTCACTATGCAAGTCAGACCAGAAATAACCCAAAGTAACTCTAAGTATTTGAATGTACTACACTTTCAACCAGGTCTGGTTTGTTGATTGTTTGTGTTAGTTTATTTTTATTTACTGGAGCTAAAACGTGTGGTTTAACATGAAATGGGTGGTACTGTTGAGTGACTGTTTATTACAGGTTTTGACATTAACGCCTCACTCCAGGTTTGGAGTATTTCAGTAATGACTGGTAGACACAGATTTAAAAACACAGGAAACCTCTAATGTCTTTACAGCTGTCAGATCCACACAGATCCATTTTATTTAAATAAAACAAATGTTAACAGACTATTTGCAGTTTCAAAATGCTTGTTGGCTGTGACGGGTCATAAATCACCCACTGAACATCTGAAATATGGTATCGCACTCTGATCCTGGACTGGTCTTTTAAGACTTCAACGTGGTAAAGGTAATTCTCATCAAGGTCAGACTGTGAATACATGCTTATGTCCTTGTTGCCAGTTCAAACTTCACAACTACGTAATGATAAACACGGCTGTTTATTTCGCAGCACTTAATGGGATTTCTTCTGATATTAAAGTTAACAGCACAATAAGAAAAAGAAGGGTTAGCAGCTATCTAACCAGGAACTAGAGCCAATTATGTTGCTGTCTGAAAAGAACAGCTCCAGTAAAAATCATTAGAAATGGTCTGCATTCTTGTGTGAATGGCTCAAGGTCTGTATTTACTGCTTAAAGAAAATGGGTAAACCTACCAGTTGCAGACTCGCAGGTAAAACTAACTTTAGTGTACCATCCGTGTTTCCTTGATGTTGAGATAAAAATGACAGCATGTTTAAGGGTTAGATAACCCATTTAATGTTATTTATCACTGCTTTGTTACTTTCTTCTTAGTGCTATGGGTGTTGCTCAGCAGAAGGTGATTATGGATGTAAACATTTGTAAAACAATAAGGAATAGAATGCTAAAGGTAAAAGAGGACGAGGACTACTACCAATCACAGTCATCTTGTGTCCTGTACTTTTCTTCTGTCTTGTAATTTCTGATATTTTAGTGCTTGAATCTTTGTTTTGTTAGATAGTACACCCTTTTTTTGGTTGAATTTTTGTTTATGAAATAAATCAAGCTTGAAAACAATGTCTTTGTCTTAAACATTTGGTTGGATATCTTGCTCGACACTGCAGTGTTCGCCTATATAAAAACAACAGTGACACTCTGTGGCAAAATGGAAGAAATACATAAAGTCTGTTGAGGTGGGCTCTCCATCTCTTACTATGTTGCCCTCTTCAGACCAACAATAGTGAGACTCTCCTGCTAACTGTGTAGTAAAGCTGCAAATGCAGTGATCACAACATAAACCACATTTACTTTTAAGGACTTCTGGTTCTCGGAGTTTAATTGCTTTTCGATGTGCAGAGAGCCTTTTACTCACCGTATTCTTAATCGTGTTCCCAAAGAACAAAATTGATTGTAGACAGCTCACTCACTCCGTTAAAATATTCAGAGGTACAAAACAGTGTGAAGTGACATGAAAAGGGACACACCAGGTTGGTGCCTGTTGTTTGCCACACAAATAAATAAATTTAAATGTTTAGAAGCAAAGATAGTTGAAAATGCAGCTGTGTGTCAGGGTGTGTGAGTGCAAGGTGGGACACTCTACAGTATGGAGGGGGAACAAGTTAACAAGTTATGGTGTTATAATGGACTCCAGTTCCATCCAACAATAACAGTGGTCTCCCTTCTATAAAAACGCAAATTTCTTTCAGTGTGTCATCTGAAATTTTCAATCTCATGTCCATGTCACATTCACAAGCAACAATTTTACATGTAGTACGTGTCTGACCATGTAGAATATTACAGTGGGTAGTAGACTGCCTAAAATATATTGTAATCTTTATTACAATGTCTTTTATTGTAAGATTTGATGCTCTGTGTTAAAAAAAGAGTGAGGATTTTATTGTTACGATATTTTCTTTGTCGTGGGGGTGCTTACAGCTAAAAATGAAAATGCATACAATATTATGTAGCCCAGTACAAATAAAGTACAGTCTCAAAAATTACCCTTACCTTGGGCATTACATTTTATTGATTTATAAACTGCACAGTTGTTCCTGCTATTTAAAAAGTACGTAAGTCACTAATATCTGATGTCTCTGAGTAATCAATCTGAGGGTTTAATCAATCCAGTACATTCGTGTTTAATTCAACCCATGACCTTTCACAGCTCTAGTCTGCTTTACAAGTAGTCTCATCAGTATGGCAGGGTGTCTGTGGAGTATTTATTTTAATACCAGTTAAAAGTCAAGGATTAGATAGAAAATATGTCTTAAATGAAGAAATGATTAATCAGACACAAAGCTTGTCACAATCTGCCATTTTCACAGCGGACATCTTGACTTGTCATAGTAGGAAAAGCACAGGTGCCACTAATAACATTAACAATGGCTCCGTTCTATTCGAGTACACACCAATAGATCAAACATTTTGTTATTTACACTTGTGCCTTTTCTACTGTGACATGTGAAAAAAAGGTCAATAACAAAGTCAAGGTATTTAACGTGTGAATATATTCCCTAAAAAGTATATTGGCTACTATATCTTTCACTGGGGTCCTTTGTTTCCCAAATTTATATGGCACATAGTGGAAACATGAGTCCTGTGTTCCCTACTTCTAGGGTTAGGGGGTTAGGGGACTTAGGATCCTGGGAACATAGATATGCTTTCCTTTCAGCTGCTTTTTTTCACGTGTTTTGAAGCCAACTTCACATCACAGAGAACAGAAGATGACACATTTTTTACATCTGTGAACAAGGTTTTAAGTTTTTATTGAATCTCAGGCAGAAACATACATGATAATCCTTTATTGCTCATGACATACCACGCAGCCCTCAGCGGCTCATTCTCCCATCTAAACCAACAATAAGTAGAACTGAATCAAGCATCGCGTCATCTTTTATAACACTTCTGGTTTTGGTATGTAACTAAATCAGTAGCCAAACTGCAGTATTCACTTCACTGTGTGCGTGTGTGTATTGAGGGAAGGTGGTCTCTTTCTCGCAAATCTTCACATGGTGCAAAATCCATACACGTAGTCCACTTTCAAGTTATTATAGCTTAAAAATCATGAATACATATGTCTTATTTATTCATACAGATTCATTCAGTACTCTCTCGCTAGTAGTAGATCCTGAAAGTAATAGTATATAGGCTATACTGTAAGTTCTGGTTTTATGGCTGAAAGCTTAAGGTATCGGCTACACGGTCATTCTTCATCATAACAATGATACAACAAAAAAACAAAAACCCTGCAAACCTGTAAATTAAAATTTCCTGAATGCATATATCATTTTTTTATTACTGATATTATTCATGGTTATATTGACATGGTGAAAACACACAAACTTAGGAGTTATTGCCTTAATATTTTTTGCATGATAAAGAAGAGGATAAAAGGGCTGGGGGGGGGGGGGAGTTGATACATATTCACACAACAAACTTTTCCAGACAAATGGCATGCAAGACATAATAAGGACGCACTAAACAGGGGAATAGAAACATCTTTTAAACACTACACTACATGAATGTCATCACACTTTGATGTTGGCCATTGGGGGATTGTGTAGGGGAGACAGACAATAGGTCTGACAGACAATGTGTAACACTGTGTGCAAAAGTTTTACATAAATTTCAGACATGGTCGAACACAAAACAGTAGCTTTAGGAGCACACCACAGTAGACTTTAAATTTCCTTTTTAAAATATGGCTTATCAAGTTATCACTTTTTTTTATTTTAGAGACAGACACACAGTATAAGTATAATAATTTCATATAATATTGTATGATTGTTTGCCACCTTGAGGCTGTAATGTATTCATTTATTTATGTACAAATTGAGTGAACAGGGATATTATTTTTTAGTGCTGCGAGAAGAGCTCAGCAGCCATCGCAGAGGAGAGAAAAGGGAGTTTAAAATGTCTCAGACTAGAAGGATAAACCATCTAACATTGTGTTTTTAGCCCCTCTGCTTGCTGTTAGCTTCATTAGTGTAACATAGCTAACGTTAACATCAGTCAACCGGCCACTGGGTAAACCTAGCTTAGTCTAATGGCTACAATTCACAAAACTGGTTTACACTGGATTGATTTCCCCGCCATAAAACACCAGATTAAACTTAATTTTATTATGAGCAAGGCCCATATCTGTCATGTGGATGGGGGGACCTGATTTAAGCCAAACTTGTAAATGTAGCCTATGAACTAAGCTAGATAACGTTAGCAATAGGTAACGAGCTAGCCTACTTCTTCAGCATGTCTTGCAGTGGGCCTGGCAGGTATTTCATCATTGTGTCCATGATGCTTTCTTCTTCCTCCTCGTCGCCGCAGCCGGCCGGCACGGCCTTCTTGGGTCGAGTCAAGCTGCCGGCTGCAGGCTCCTCCACAGCTGCTGCCTCAGCCTCGGCCTCCTCGCGCTTTTTCAATCCATACTGGTGGTCAAAGAAATATTTGGAAGTTAGAAGAAGAAAAACGCTGTAATTACACAATTTACATTGCAGTAACAGAGTGGTTCTCAAACTTTTTCTGCAATGCCCCCCCATCCAGAAGCCAAAAAAGGTTCATGCCACCCCACCACACTCAAACTAAATAATTTTTACCAATCATAAACAATATTGGGGGAGCAACAACTAAGGGAGCCAAGTTCAATTGAAATAAAATAAATGATTAAGGTTAGCATGATAGCATCAGCAGACTCAAACCATCATGTTTATCTTAGGTTTACTCCATAGTTTTCCCCTGGTCAGCCACACCCTCCTTGCAGTGCCTCCATATTCATATCCCAGCGTTGTTCCTTAGATGTTTTTTGGTTTGTTGTGGAGTTCATCTTTCCTCAAGAGGCCAAAAATATCTATTATTGCAGTTTTAGGGACTGAGTTGCCATCTGCCCTGAAAAGCTTGACAATAGCTCTGCTTGTAGCATCATAAGCACGGTATATAATCTTTTTATATACAGTCTATGGATATAATACAGATTGGTGTGTGTGTGTGTGTGTGTGCTGATGCACAGGTGAATATACTGTGAAATGATATAACGCTACATCCATTAAACTTGGGTTTAATTATATTGAGTAATGGTCTTTGGGTGAGGTACCAAGTCAGGTATATATGCTGTTTCAGGAAGAGTTTTCAAATTGTAATTACCACTCAGATGTGAACGCTCTTTATGAGTTGGAAACTTGCGATTACAATAACTCCAATATAACATTAATGTGGCGTAATGCACTGTACTGTACTGCTCCTCATCCATCCTATTGAATAATGAACTTCACCCGTCCTATGGAGCCTTTCCCCTTTTGAGCAGCTGTTAATCCTTCATATTTCTTTTTCTCTCGTTCCTGTCTGTCTTTCAGCTTGGATTATGTCAAGAACAGTAGATGTCTTGTCAGTGCTCACACTATGACAGTACATGTCAAACATTTGTATGTGCTGTATGTATTTGCGTGACAAAGGCACACACAAAAAAAAAATTACACCAGTTTTGAAAGCTGTTGCCACCAAAGCTGCACTGAAAAGAAGGCTGGAATTATCAATCCTCATAACCAGAAGAGCAGAATTTAATAGAGAATATAGACTGTGTGCTTTTATATATATCATCATTGTTAACTTTCATGAGAGTTAAGCGAAATCATAAGAAAAATGCTCTCCATATTGAAATTGTTTTCACGTCAGTCAGGTGGCATTTCTCGTAATAATGTCAATGTCATTTAATTTCCCAATTGGATGAAACAGCTTTACACTATTTGCTACATCATCTGTCACACCCTAGCCTGAACATGCGTAAAGTTGCAGACTTCAGCTATAATATGTTCATGTCTTGCCGTACCTGGCACAACGGGATAAAGCTGTGGAGGAAGCTGACAGAAACCTTTCAGTAACAAGCATTTTGGGAATTGTTCCTCGCTCTTTGTTCTCCTCTGGGAGAACTTAAGAAGAATAGAGGAGGTGAGGAGCCAGTTGAGGAGTACTGCTTATCATAGCGCTGATTCACAGTATTCCCCTCAGACCTGCACCACCCACAGACTGCCTGTCTTTCACACTGTCTCTGCAGTGAAGTGCACAGCAGCCCCACAGCCTGACGTGTGTGGAGAAAGGAAGTTAAACACTGTCTGAATGTACACTAACTGCAGCTGTGCTCAGTAAAGTAAATAAAATACACATTATACGCAAAAGTCTTCACTGGATGTCACCTTTTAGACAGAAATCTAAAGCATAAACATGCAAAAAAAATATATAAACCTGGATGGTTTCATAATTCATAAAAAACATATTATACCTTGAGCATTGGAACAGTTAACTGAGCATGTATTTAACTTCTCTCATTTCTATCTAAAAATTCAAATGTATTCTTTTTAATCATGGCTCCTCATTTTGTTCATCTACTTCTTTCTGCTTCTCTCAGTTCTGTACAACTCCTTCCTGATGCTCCACTGATCTATTTTATAATTTCAGAAAAAGCTAAAAATAACATAAAAGCAAACAAAAAATGTGTGATAATAGACTATTTCAAATACAGGTCTGTTACAAAAAGAGCTTTGCTGTCACGCAGCCAAGATGTGAAGCCTTTAGAAGCTACTTAAACATCAAAAGATAGCGCAGCATCCAAAACCATCAAAACTTCTCACATGAATGTGACACAAGACTTACTTTTGCTTGTCTGTTTTCTTTCTCTCCATTTTAGTTTTTACAGTTCTGTTAGCATCCATTGTTAGCTTTTAAAGATTAATTTTCTGAGTTAAAAGAGTGCGGGACTTTTACATATAAATGAACGTCCGTTGCATTCAAGCTCTTGCCAACTGAGTGCACACAACGCTGATTAAGCCAGGTAAATCTCTCTGTATTTCACGGTTCACAAGAGTTTTTCAATCTGGTGTCTGTGGCAACAATGCAAAAGTTTCAGATGCTCCAGATAAAAAAGTTCAATGGAAGCATTTGGCTACAGTCAAAAAAAGAAAGTGATCGACTGACAAAAATGGATCACCTTTGGTATACCTTTGGTGTAGAAATGTCTCTGTATTTTTGTAACTGAAAACAAGCCTGAGGCGAGCCCACCCATAGGCACACTCAGCACCAGTGCTTTTGTAATTACTCTCATTGCCAGAAGGGGGAGACAAAAGTACACATGTTACATGTGTTCCCTGTTTGTCTTTTCTTTGTATTTGTAGACCTGAGGACTCACTTGGTCCCTTGTGCTGGGTAAATGAAAGGTTATTTCACTTTGTCATTAGGTTATTAGACAGCATATTGGCTGTTACTGTCACTATACCTTGTCCCTGATGCCTTGTCTCATGCTTTCCCTCTCAGCCTCCATCTTGGCATATTTGGCCTTCCTCTCCTCCTCCTGCTGCCTCAGCGCCTCCTGTCGCTCCTCCTCTTTCTTCGCTGCATCAGGGTCCTCCTCCTTCTCCTCCCCACCCAGCATCTTGCCCACATCAGGAGGTCCTCCTGAGAACGAGAGAGAGAAAGCATTAAATACATACATGAGACACAATGACAGCTCTACCAGGCCACAAGGATTAAGATGTCAAACTATCAAATTAGTCGGGGAGACACAGTGAGATAAACAAGTAAAGGAAGATTGAAGTCAGTCAAGTATTTTTTTTATTTATTTGGATTTGGATACATCAGTAGGACTCATCAGACATTCATTTTATTCCTGTGGTGTTTTGCTGATGTCTCTGCACTAGTCAAATAATTGCTGACCCCTGTCACTGATGACAGTACAGTGACAGTACTCTTAGACTCTGGGATATCATCATTGCCATTGTATATTTTGCATTCACTTTATATTTTATATATATACTACTGTCAAATTTCACCAACTTTACATATATATTGACGTTACACTCATTGTAAATTTTACCCTTATGTAACTTATTGTTACATATCATATTTACTCTTTTTTTTAATTTAATTTAATTTTTTTTACATCTGCTCCCTTTTAACTACCTCCACTACTTCGTATCTACAGAAGATGGTAACAAAGCATTTCACTGCACATTCCACTTGCAAGATGTAGTGTGTGACAAAAGCTATTTTAATCTGATGTTACAAATATCTGACTTAACATTGGATCGATGACCCCACCCTGTTGAGAGGCTGACTGGAGACACAGGTACATGCCCAATGTCCCCTCCACTACCTGCAATGCACCAGAATGCCTATTGCTGCTCTTTTTTTTATTCATCCATGCAAAACAAATGGTTTCCAGTACCATAACCAGGATTTACTGACTATGAGAAACAATGAACTATCCATCAATATATTTCTTTAACTTAAAATAGAGTTTGTCAATTTTATCTCTGTACGTGGAGGTCTAAAAGGTGTTTCAATAACACTAGGAATACTGACCCAACAATCCACCTTCAAAAATCCCCATGTATAATTTGTATATAACAACAGCGGTAGGTGGCACTTTAGCTGTAGAAATAGTTCAAAATTCCCCACTGCCAATCTATCACATACCTGTTGGTATGTTTAAATGATCAGATCAAGCAATATGTATTGTTTTCATAATGCGTCTCTCAGAAAAGCAGACTGGCTAGTGTTGACTTGGTGTGTTATCAGTATGGTTTAAGACGAAAGAATAAAGGAGGGTGGGCGATGGGACAGAGTATACGGTATGCAAATTGCTTTAGCCTATTATACAACAAGACACGAGCCCTGGAATATGTCTTACGCAAGCCTTCTTACTGTCCCTGTAGGAGTTATACATCCCATGAAATAATTCCTCATGTGCCAAGAGAGAACTGCTGAGTGTTGCAAACTAAGAGTAAAGAGGGAAACCTGTCACCAAGGATTAACAGAAATGAAAAGGACAACGAGAAAAGACAGTGGTCGGAAGGATTTGACCGAAGCCAGGAGCAGATAAGTAGTGAGGAGGAGGGGAAAAAAGAAGAGGAAAGAAGGACAAGGGAGAGAGGGAGTCAGTATACTGCAGAATACAAGACATATTTAGGAAAACAAAGAGAGCACGAGTAGAGGGAGAGAATCTGTCAGAAACTATTGAGTCCAATTAGCCGGGCTGTTCCAGTAAGTGGGATTACCCAGCAGTTTCTGTGGGACCAGTGAGAGAGACGAGGAGAGGCAGAGGGAGCGAAATGACAGATGAAAAGAGGGAGGGAGGAAAAAATGAAGAAGTGACAAGAACAAAATGACAAACTGAAGGAGGAAGGAAGGGGAGGGGGGATTTAGGTGGAAAGGAAAGGATGAAAGGAAGAGTGATGTCGGGAGGAGACAGTGGAGGAGGAGGGGGGGAGGTTGAGAAGCAGACAAAGGGCATCTGAGGAGAGAAAGCAAACAACCAAGAAAGAAAGGACAGAGTTCTCCTTCAGTCTGCAGCTGCCCCCGGTATTGTTAGTATTTTGGCTCATCAGCATGAAAAAAACCCTGAACTGCAGCAAAATGCGGAGAGATAAAAGACAGGAGAGATAGAAGAGGGGAAAGGATGGAATGGGAAGGGATGAGTGCAAAAGCAATGAAGGAGAAAAAGGAAAGGCGGAAAAAGAAATAAAAGCATCAGGGAAAACTGCAGTCTATAAACGGAGAATGAGATTTGTACAATTACAAGTTCTCAATTTTGGACCTCTTTTTTGTTATACATTGTGGTGACTATGCAGCACTGTATGAAATAGATTTTCAAGTGAAATAATAAATCATTTTTAATCTTGTTAAATATGCAAAGCATGTATATAAAGCTGCACCCCCCCCACCCCCTTTAATATAAACAGGGCTTTTGTGGGCTTAGTTTTGTGCTTTTTACACTGAACAAGTAAACAACTGAAATAATGACCATCAGAAACAGCGTCATAATGTCAGTGCGTTATTAATAGTGAAATCAGAAATGCTCCAGAGTCTGTCTCAGCCGGCTGGAGGGGTGTGTCTGTGTGTGTAAGTTTGATTGACAGCAGCTGGCAGGCTCAGCTCAAGCAGGAGGATGAGAGACAAAGTAAACAAACTTGTGCTGGAGCCTACTGACACTACAAGAGCACTTTCCCCCTGTGAATGTTTGTATAGTTGCTCGTTTAACAAGCTAAGGTGTAGAAAGGAGGCGTTAGCAGAAGCAAGCTAATGTGGGTTGCTGTTCAGAGTCTGTGGCTGTTTGTCAGTGTGACCATCTGTCTATAGGTGTGTTTCCATCCACCTGTTTTTAAAGCCTGAAACAGACTCAACCAATTAATCATAACATGAAGCATGAAGCTTATGCTCCACTGAGGAGATGAAAATTAACGGCTCACTAAAACAACAGATCTGTGTGGTGCGATGAGCAGACTTTAACGTTCCTTGAATTTATACACGAAACAAACACAGATGCTATATTTCCATCATATTTTCTACATTGTTTTTCACGCTCTCTTTTTGTCTTCCTTACTTCCTCTGACAACATCTTCTTCAGTCTCTTCGCAGCCTCTGCCATGATATCCATACTGAGAATACCGAGCTAGCTTCTTTCTTCTTCTGACAGCAAACTAATTGTATTATCGGATCAATTAAAAATAGGGGGTGCAAAAAAATGCTATTTAACTTCAGTTGGACTTTAATAGAACATGTGGACATTATGGATACCAAAAAAGATGATGGTGTGCACTGGGTAAGCAGCTTTTCATTTGAATGGGTCACAATCTTTGGACACCGCATCTATTGATAAATACTGTACATCCATGGTTTGGAATACACAACAATTGGGACAGCGTGAGAGCCAAAATGGCTGAAGAGACAAAGAAGAAGAAGATGGCCAGCGACAGATTTACTACTACTACTACTACTACTACTACTACACTGTCTCTGGGAATTGCCGAACACACCACAGCAAATAGGTTTCAACACTAAAAAACCAAATCAATCACTCACATTAACGAGTCACTTGGATTTCAGTGACAGAGCAGAAGGAAATTCAAGGAGAAAGAGAGAAATCCATAATAAACTGAGGTATTGCTGCATCAGCACAGAGAAGCTGACATAGCAATATCTGCCCGGCCATGATACACTATCTTTGCTTCTTACGTGTGTATATGCATGAGAGAGAAACACAGTGAGGAAGAGACGGATGAGTAGAGCTAAAAGGACAGAAACCAAATACATATACAGTCATCTACAGCTAGTGTCCTTGTGTGCACATGTGGATATTAATAATTGCTTAATTCTATTTTAGGCTCTCATGCATGAGTTCTTGTGTGGCTGAGCAATTACCTTTCATGTGTGTTCAAAATCGTGTGCATGTATGAGCATATGTGGCTGCGCATTATGCAAAATATCTGGTGTGACTTTGCATTAATGATAGCATTTACACGCAAATAGTATTTGAAATAGTGGCTCATATCCCAGTTAAAGTGTTACTCTGGACTATTTAATGGCAACTTTGATCACCACTCGCACTGCATTTATACATACTCTATAGAGTCCATTTCATCTTAAATGCGTTGCTAGGAAATAGCCTGCATCCAAGTTTATTTCCTGTCAGCTGCTGATATAAGCAAACACTGCAACAGGTATTAAAATTGGACCAATTAAGAATTAGTGTTTGTAGATAAGAAATGGTATATTCTCTGATACAGCCCTTCTTTGATCTATGATTGAGTCAACAAAACAATGGGTTTGCACATGCTGGGAAAATCAAAAATAAACTTAACCCTCTACTGCATAGCGTTGCCCTGAGGCAACAGAATACGTTTTTGGTTCTCACAGCTACCCACACAGATTTTTTAAAATTTATATATTTGACACTGATTATGACAAGTCAGGAAGCAATCCAATGAGGTGGACAAATTCCTATGATAAGACAGCCTTCTTAGAGTAAGACCATCAGCATGAGCATGTGGTGTGAGGGCTAAGCTAAATTTCATTATTTTGGATGTTTAGACACTAATAATTTAAAGGGGCATTTTGGAGTTTTCAGCGACCACTACGGTTTTAAGATTGCAACCAGGCATGTACTCGTCCGCGTGCTCACTTGAACTCATGAGCGAGCATACTCCAAAACACATCCGCTTTCATACAGAAATCCTGCGATAAACGTGGAAACACCGCCATGCCAACTGTGGCTTTTCTCCAG
The DNA here is from genome assembly GCF_014851395.1 of Micropterus salmoides. Classification (NCBI taxonomy): domain Eukaryota; kingdom Metazoa; phylum Chordata; class Actinopteri; order Centrarchiformes; family Centrarchidae; genus Micropterus; species Micropterus salmoides. The sequence continues at coordinate 21,029,415 of NW_024040263.1, forward strand.
ACATGTCCAGGCTCTGTTACTTCAACATTCCCGGCTCAGAGGCAGATCAACACCAGCTCCATACCTTTCATACAGCGCAGCGGGCCACATATTCACACAGTACTCCAGGAAAGTTTGGCGGCTATAGACAGACAGGGAGAGCTGGACTGTATTTTATAATGAGATTGTTGCTACACTTTATAACAGTTAGACCGCAGTAAGTAACTTTACTGCAACGTTAATGGATGTGTCTTCCTAAAACGACAATAAATCTAAATTAAACGTTACGAAGTAAACAGTGGTAGATCCGTGCTAATTAGCATTAGCTGGCTGCCGTGTCTTGCATCACTATTCATAGTTTTCAGTCACGTGACATGTGCAGTGACCTGGAGGGCAATACAGCAGACCAACACCGCTGCAAAAAGCAGTCAAATTTTATTTGGATAACCTTTCAACTTAAAGAAAGAAAGATATGAACACAAACTGCAAATGTTGGGCATATCCGATCCATATAACGTTACAGCATCCGCTGCCGCATTTCTACCAATAAAAACCACCAGGTCCCTGCCGCCGCTCAACTGCGGTAATGTTTATTTTTACCTTCTGGGGAATCCCTCACCTAACACAGCCCAGGCTTGTCTCCATCCACCATCCAGCATTTTGGCAACACATAAAGTAACAAACTCAAAGTAACAGTGTATCACTTGCTTATTGGTTGGCAGGCAGCGGAAAATAACATATTTTTTGCCTTCAAAGGGAGTGTTTTCCTTGGAATGTGACGTCACGTGAAAACTATGAATAGGCTTGCAAACAAATTGCTCTACATTTGCTTTTTACTGTTACATAATTTTTTGCAGGCTAAGTTTGAGGATAGTAATATAGGTCGCGTTAGCTGGTGAAGTACTGTGGAAAGCAATACAACTTTGCACCAGATAACATTAGCAACTGCTCGGCGTTTGTCAGCGAGCTCACATGACTCTCTCTGTGACTGTTTTCACCGACTGTTCCAAGCAACCGAGAAAACAAGTGTGTGCCTCATTTCTAAGTGAGGTTAGAGCCCATTGATTAAGTGAATTCATACTACAAAAAACTAAAAACGACATATAGCCCCTTTAAGAATAAAATGCGCTTGTGTAGCAACATCTATGGAAACATATTAAGAAAAAATGTTACATATTTTGTTGTCAAATATTTATTTAAAAAGTAGTTTTGTTTCTTGCCTCAGGGCATCATTTGGCAGTCAGGCTTGTTTTCATTCTTACTTACATTGCACAAGGACTGTGGGAAAAGTCTGGAGATGAGATAAAATAAAATATTTTCCGTTGAAAAAAGTACCAGTTTCCTCTTGATTTTCCTAATAAATGTTGTGACAATATTTATTTTTTCTTGGTGATTTAAAATCAATACTGCATAGCGTTGCCCTGAGGCAACAAAATAAAATTGGGGGGGATTTTATTTATTTTGTTAATTTATTATCCTCAAATCTTCCAGAAAATAGGATGAAATATTTTTTGTAAGGTGCAAAAACATAATTTATGCAGTACTGGGTCAATATCAATATCCTCAGTAATCTCAGAATATCCCAGATGTATCCAAATTGGTAAGAGCTTATCTGACATACTGCAAAGGAGGATTCAGGATCAGCTTATGATCTGGGTACCTGAATATCTTCATATTCAGACTCCATATAAACACTGCTATTGAATCCTATAAGGGGTGCAATGACTCACAACCAGCTAAGCCCCATTGTCACAAGATTCCCTTACCACGCACGACCCAGAAAAAACCCTGCAGTACCTCTTTTAAGGAGACTGTGGCAAACCAAAACAAACTTGGTCTGGTTTCACAAAATCTTATTAGCACATTCAGGTTGTCTTTGTTCAAATGTAAAAAAACAGGATCCTAGGAGACAAAGCCCTGAGTTATATTGAGCTACATATGATCCCCGGCTCCTGCTTTGTGAGCTATTTTAGAGATACAGCAATGTCCTTTCAAACCAGAATAATTCTATTAAGCACTCAGGCATCACATTGCCTAAGCTGTGTCAAGCTATGTTTTTGATTAAAGCTTCTTTACACTATCCCAGCATACTGTATAAGGCTGTAGTAGTTGTTGAAATGATACTCAGTATGAGCTAATAAAAGCCTATAATGGAAAGCTGACAGGTTGGCCTTTAGCCTCCTTTCAATTTTTTTTATAACTCAAATTATAATGAGTCAACATCAGCAAAGACAAAGAGCCACTGTGTAGAGAAATATAATACAAAGTCGGTTTACATGTATATTTCAATGAAATTTAACTTATAGGCAAAATAAAATGCTAACGCTGTTTAGTAGTTGACTTGGAGGTCTGTAACACTGGTTATCCCTCACATGAATACCCCATGATAACACCTCAAACCGTCAAACCTACAGATCAGTTGATCCCTGGGTTAAGGGTTTCTGTCCTTTTTACCCGTGGCAACAATCTCCTTTCAACTTTTCCGCCAGAGTTAAAGTAATACTATCATTCTTTTCCCGATACATGGACATTTCTTCACTGCTTAGATAAAAGGCGTCATCTCTCTAATCCTTTCCTTCTAAAAGTTCTTTGCAAAATCGTTGTTAAATCCAAAATCTTGAGGGAAAGAAGGAAAGAAGACTAACCTTAGCTAACTCTCCCAGTGCTTGAACTTTTGGCGGCATCAGATAAGCAGCACTTATCTACTCTTTCCCCCACTCAAGGCTCTCAGGCAAATCCCTCTCTAAATCCAAAGTGTGGTGGGAAAGCGGATGAGTATAAAGATGTAGGTTTGGCCTTCAGGACAGAAACCATTGTCTCAACACGGCTTACTTAACAGCAGGGGGAAAAAAGTGGCAGGGGGAAAATTGGCAGAAAAGAAGGAGACAGCGTGCTGACTGTTCTGCTGCATAATTGGTGGTTGAGTTGAGTTTTGAGTCTGCTTAAATTTCCCTCAGGTGGAGCAGCTTTGCACAATATATCAAGCAGTGAATGAGACCGCCTTATTTTTTTATTTTTTTTTTACAAATTTACAAATGCAAACTCACTCTCTTGACACACAGTTTAACAAATATAGCTGCTTTAAAAAAAACAAAAACTTAAGGGTGTGGGTGCAAGTAATATATTGCGCCAAGTGCATTCACAAATCTCACTCTAGAAAGACAAAGTAGTTTTTATAGTAGTAACATTAAATTCATGTCTTCTAAAAAACACATTATGGTGGCAGTTTTATCTACATACACCTTGGATCCCCTTACGTGGAAGTCGCCATGTTGTACTGCCATGTTACCACAGTAGCACAAATGGACAAATAGAGGACCACACATATTATTTAGCACAAGAGCCAACAGAGCGTGTCAGTCACAGTAGCTTCTATATGCTTAGAAAGGGAGGGGTGAGACTAAGCTGTTGGTTGCGATTCACAACTCTCACCACTAGATGCCTCTAAAACTTACACACTGAACCTTTAAATAGATACTAAGACTTAGATTAAAGATACATGAGATAATTTACTAACTTAAAGTTACTTTTATGCTAATGTTATTTACAACAAAATTGGATTTTTAAATTGTGTTATATGTTATTGCCGTCCTTTTGTACAAAATTTAAAAACCAGGTGGCAGGGTTTTACAAATTGCATGGAATCAGCGGTGTTTAAAAAATGACGGGATGGGAGTAATGTCGCATCCTTGTTCCAACCCAGTTCCCACCATAAAAGTCTGGGATTCCCCAGTACTGCTGACATGTGGTCATGAGGAGGTCTCAACAATCTGACACACAGTATCTATCAGGGCAGAGCAGACAGCTTCCTGCTTTTTTTCTTATGGTTATTTTTTGTTCCAATGTCTGTGTCACCGTCATCAAACTAACACTGTTTCTTGTAGCACAGGACTCGCTGATACCTCAGCAATAAATTACAGTATATCTCATCTGTCCAACTTCTGTTAAGGCAGCTTGGAAGAGTGACTGTGTCTCGGCTGTCCAGTCAGTCTAATGTGCATTATGGAGAGAATAAGAGTAGTCAGTCCAGCAGCCGTTAACACTTGTCATTGCTCTGGTGATGTATACTACACTGCTTTCCGAGTGCCAGTTTTTGGTGTGGGCTGCATGTCTTAAGAGGGTGATACTGATGACATAGTTGTTTTCGACACAGACAGTCCGGAGCAGCAGTACAGCCTGACCGGATCAGTTTGCCACTCATTTCTTTCTTTGCAGTAGGGCTGGGCAATAAAACAATAATGATGATTATCGCAATATGATTTTCCTCAGTATCAATATAATAAATGTTCAATATATCGTCAATAAATATTTGCTTTAATTCATTTGAATCACAAACAAATTAGCAGGAGCAAACTCAGGAGCAAAAATCTTGAAGGAAATAATGATTTGACATTTATCGTGATAATTATCGATATCGATTGATATGAAATGGCTTTATCGTGATAACATTTTTGGCCATATTGCCCAGCACTACTTTGCAGTATTCAGACCCTATCTAGAGACTATTGGCTACAGACTGGCTGGGTGGTAGTCTTCGTCACTTTTGCACTACTAGTGGCTTTAGGCTTAAAGGTACCATGTGGAGATTTTGACCATTAGTGGATGAAGCACAGGCAAGCATAGGACATGCAATACACATTCCTGCTGCCACTGTCACACTATTCCACTGATTGACAGTCGGTGGTGGTCGTTTAGTAATGCGCCAACAATGGCAGGAAAGAAATAGCCTGCAAGCTCGTGAACAAGCATATAAGCCAGTGGCATTTGGTAAATTTTTTCCCAAGGGAAGCTACACCAAAAATCAAGCAAATCTGTATTAAAGCAGTTTCGGTGCCTAAACCTGTAACAGTTTTACAGTGTTAACCGGATTTTAGAAAGCCTTTGGTTAGGTTTAGAAAAAGATCATGGTTTGGGTTAAAATAATCGGCTGAAACTGCAGTCTCTGGTACTGCAGCTAGATAATATTGGCTAAATTACAGATTATGTCAGGTGTACCATGAGCATCTTGTTCTCTGCTGCCACCCAGTGGTTAGTGGTGATGTGTGAATCAGCAGCGTTCAGATAACAACAACTTATAGGCAATTGGGAAAGATTCTTGTGCCTCAGGCCGGAAATAATGTACATGACCTGTTATTAATTTTAGACAATGTAGAACATTTTAATCTACATTTTATTGCAGATGCATCCTAGTGCTCTCTATCGGTCAGCCAATATAGATGTAAACAATGCAGGTTGGTCCTTTTTGCTTTGTGTAGTGCCACCTTCAGGTCAAAATGCCAACTTGATGAATTTCTCTGGAGCATCATCCTTAAACTTTACACTTCAGCGCCATTACTGACAAAGATCTGCCTAGCAAATTTGTCAGTATGTTGCTCCTTCCATCCAACATCTTATTACTGTTGGGTTTTACAACCTCTAGTGGGACTTTGGACTTGTTTCTCACCAAAAAATTTAATCAGCTAATAGAGTGAGACTGTTTCATGAATGTGAATTCAGTGAAGTGTCATTTTCGTTTTCTACCTTGTGTCAAATGTAGACTACACAGTATCATTAAAGTAAAGTATTTATTAAAATATGTACATCTTAAACAACTGATCTCACAGCACTGGGATTTTTTACTTGCTTGAAGAAAATGAAGTGATTCATTTAAGATGAGTGTCCTTTAATTGCAGTATGCGTTTAGCAGATAGCAGAGCAGGTGGTACAGAAAACTTTCATATAAAGGTCACAGACATCTGGTTTCTAATACAAACAGCCTTTCCACTCTCTCTCTCTTTCTCTCTGCCAGTCTCTCTCTCGCCATTCCAGATTTAGATGGTTGAATGCATTATTTATAGAATCTGAACATACTGTCAAAAACACATGTGTAGACACATGCACTTTGTACTCTAGGAGGAGCTCAAGGTCAATTTGATGAATTGAATTTGATTTGCTGGAGTAATGTAGAAGAAGATGGGGAAGTGTTTGTGTGTGTGTGTGTGTGTGTGTGTGTGTCAGCAGTAACCCTTTAGACCAATCAAGCGACGAAGACCTGATTCCCTCAACCAATCATATAAGAGTGCTGCAAAATGTGATTATCCGTACTTTGAGGAGACGAGACGAGGGAAGAACATCTCAAGGTGTCTTCTGTTTTCATTTTACCTCAAAAAACACAGCTTTGCCCCACTTTGACACACTGGAAATGCCATCCATTAGTGGGAATTGATGTACTTGCTGACACATTGTTAAGCCAGCATGCTGACATTTGATCAAATGCATGTGAAGTTAGGTTAAAGAATTAATAATTAATAAAAACAATAATTAATAAAAAATAATAAAAAGAATAGATTAAAGGTTTTGGGGGTTTTAGAAGATGAATGCAAGACAAAGTTATTATTATATCCTTGTTAAAATGATGAGATGTGATTTTATTTGCAAAAGAAGTATTAATATATCCCCATTTTGTCAAAATACATACAAAATATAGAAAAAAGGTAATAGTAACTTCCTAAAACAGCTGGGCATTATAGTTTTTTAGCGAAAGTTTCTGATGTGTTTTTAATAATATAATAATAGATTTTGGGCAACTACGGAGGTATGTGGGACAGAGGTTATATCAGGAGTAAGATGTATCAGACTTTCGATAAACAGGTTTTAGTTTTTTTCATGGGTTTTGACAACAATAAATAAATATAATACTATCAATCTTATTGTTTAATGTCAGATCCAGTACACTGAAGAACTACAATTTGTTGGGTCAGCTGCCTTTCAATATCACAACAAAGTAGCGTTAGCTTATTTTTTTATATCACACCGTTTTGCAAAACAAAAAACATGGCAACGGCAAGGGTTTGTATTGGGAAGCTGAATTGTCAGTGTAGCCTCCAAAAGGATTGAAAATGAAATATGTTTTGTTTTCCCTTTGAGCCTGCCACAAAGCTTCAGCCAGGACTAGGCCACTCACTGTCATGACCCATTTTAAAGTATCCACAGAACAATGCTAACAAGCCATTAAGGGTCTTATCCAGAAAGCACATACATTTTACCTCTTCTGGTGTCAGCCTACAGCGAGGAAATGAGTCAGTGAGCCTATTCATATCTGCATCTTTATTTAGCTGTTCAAAATAAGAAGTCTCCCATCTTTAATCAAGTGAAGTCAATTTTACTTAATATGTAGCACAAAACACAAATCACAAATTTGCCTAAAAAAAACACATCTACAGGAAAAAATATAATCAAAGGATCTACTTTAAACATCATAAAATTATTGTATTATATACATATTAGTATAACTACCATGAATAACTCCGAAAATAACTCCCAAAATGATTGATAGCTATAGTAATAGCTTTTTGTTGATGATTATTTATGCTAAAAAAATGCAATAGCGCCTTCCTGTTTGGTGCTGTAAATCATTCCAAGAGATATCCTACCAAACCAGACACACAGCTATATAAATATACAATCTTGTCTATAGGCAAGCATAAGCTGACAGTGTCTTTGGCACATATTTCCCCAGTGAATAAATTTACTGGTATGTCTGTAAATTAATCTGCTGATGATTATTAATGTTAAAAGTTAATGTTTGCCAGACATTGAAGCACATTGTTTTTCACTCTGTGCCAGACTCACATTTTTAATAAGACATTACTGTTAAAACATTTGTAATTTTTTTAATTAAACCTTACTATTCACTTACTGGCTGTATAGCACTGACTTTTCTGCTGATATAGTCATGGTTTGACTGATGCCCGAGGCGTTCACAGTTTGATTGAGCTCCACACATTGGGACTAATGTCTACCTCACTTAACAGTCCCCTATTCTGTCAAACTAACTTCAGCTTTCAGGAGTTGGGAAGTGCCGAGTCAGCACCCAAATACTCAGGAGCAGAAGCAATCAATGCACTAGGAAACCATAGTGGTTTCTGAATTTAATGTTAGGTGCAAAAGGAAGTGTAAGGGCTTGTTTCATGGCTCCCAAATAACAACTGTACTCGATTGATTAATAATTATCCCCACTGTAGAGTGAAGCACAACTTAATTATTGTTTCTAGGAAGAGACATTTTAAGGGCCTGTGGGCTACAGTGGCCACTTACAAAATGTAATGTAGGGAATCAAAGGTACAGCATTTTAACGTTTTTTAAAAAGCGATCATCTACAGTTTATAACTTTATTAATTGGTGGTTACATATAATTAATTGCATCTGCAGCAATAAGGCTCTGTCCCTCTGTTTTTTTTGTGGGCCGGAGAGATCTATTACATAAAGACCATTAGTGAGATATTGCTTACTATGCTTGTTCAACTCTTCAAACAGTTAAATTGTTAATGAAGAAAGCAAGGTGCAATATTATTTCTTATGTTGACATATTAGATCAGAAGAAAGTCACACAATACAGAAATCAAACCATACGGAGAAAATCTGTAGAAAATAAAATAAGGGGACAAAAGTATCCTTTTGATCAAAATGTTATGAGTATAAACAAGCTAAGGAAGGCCAGAAAAGGCCTAAAGTGCACAGAAAAATATTTAGCATTCATAACACAAGGTACTGTTCAAATGATGGTGATGGAGGAGCTCTTCCACGCAAAGCATTTTGAATTCACACCCGATTTCAAATACATTCCTGAGATGTGGTGTGAAAGGTAAAGTCATTTCAAAAGAATGCATTTCAAATTCAGTTTTAATGCATCCAGGTATGAAAATTGCCTCCCATTTTGGTATGGGTATTTTGGTATTTATAATCAGATATAGCCATGAACCATTTTGGGGGGATTCTAGGCATTGACGGAGCATACACTTAAATGTTCTTAATTTTCTGCTTAATTTTCCTTGTCTCCTGCAGATCTAAACCAGAGGTCAGTTAACACAATATATGTAATACGTGCACTGACTTAAAATACACCAATGTCAGCTCACCTACAATTAGATTTTCTTTAAATGACTGCGCAAGAAGACAATCCGTGAAAGCTCATCTTATCTCTGATGTTAGCTAGGATTAAGGACGTAAAATAGGTGTTCTAAGTTTTAAATTGAAGTTTTTCCAATTGTTGAAATACTAATTTATATGAATTGCTACAGCTGTTTTCTTTATCTGCAAGTTCCTTTCTTCTACAGTACCTGTTTCCATGTACTTTTACTTTGCAAATGACAATGCAGCAGTACTATATAGCTAACATGGCTAATGCAGAACACCCAAGAAACATCTGAATTCTGCAGATGTATTGCTCTGGATTTGGGCCCTGCTAAGTCATCACAGCTAAACATCGCTGTTTTCTTCCAAGTATCTGTAACCAGAAGCCTTGGAGGATTAGTTATTGCACTGGCAGCATCCTCTCTTTCACACACTCATCATACTCAGCAAAACACATGTAGCAAATCCACATCCAAACAGAAGCAAAACAATCACAGGATGATAAAGAGCAAGGTAACAACACAACAGGCTTTAAGAGCTGATCCCTAGTTTTACAGTTAGAGTGAAATAACATAATTCGTTGTTTGAAGAGATTCATTTTCAAAACCAGTTTTTCCAATAAGACTAAAGGTGCAGATAAGACAGGCGCAGGCATACATGTAGTTCAGTTTATAGTACATTACGTGTCTAGCCAGACGTGTCCACACATGCTGGGTGACATGCACAGTCCGAACCTTCACAGACATGGGCAGACGAAACTTTACGTCATACAGTCCCAAATTCAGGAGGTCAAAATTTAAACGCAAATATCAGAATGCTAGCATGCTCACAATAAAAAAGCTAACGCGCTGATGTTTAGCGGGTATAATTTTACTGTTTTAATGTTCAACATCTTTGTTATTGTGAGTTAGCATGCTAACATTTGCTAATTAGTACTAAACACAACCCTGTTGTCATCAGTTTTGCGAAAAGATTTCCCTGGCCATGGCTCCAGATGAAATATCAGAGGATCAGATCACAAACGTTATAACTACAATTCATCCTGAGGGGGAAATCCATCCAATTGTTGTTGAGATATTTTACTAAAAAGCACAAATGTCAATCAAATGGTGGCGATAGAGGAAAATTCAGGAGCAATGTCAGTAGGATTAATCCTCTGGGGAACAAGGATGTCTGTGCAACATTTCATAGTAGTTAATCCCATAGTTTTTGAGATATTTCAGTCTCGACCAACATTGCCATTCCTTTCTACTAGTGTGGCCACTAAAAACGGTGGTATCCCTCTTTGCGAGTTAGAAGCAGAGGAACCATACATTAAACTTTAGTTTTTTGCCTTTATTTGATAGCTGACAGTGAAGCCAGGCAGAAAATGTGGGAACACGTCCCCAGCTGCAACCGTAAGCACGCCCAATAATGCAGTTTAACTGATTAAAAAATATTTCAGTAATATTGACTGACAGTTACTGGCCATCAGTTTGAGAGCTTAGCTGATTGACTATCTGGCTAATAGATCCCCACCCCACCCCACCCCACCCCCAGGGAGCTTTAAAGATCCACTGCGCTGTCAGCATTTTTATAGACATTTCTATGGAAAGAGGTCACTGTGTCCCAAATCTATACCCTGTAGGTCTGTGCAGCCTCCATAATTCATCTCGCCTGGAGATGCAGTACACACACTTTCTGTCCTATGCAATATCTATAAAACATCTCTCTAGCACAGGCAGAGTACAGACACACATACGCAGGCAACACCCACACTGTCAGGGTTGGGTTAGAGCAGTGGCCAGCAAAAAAACCCAGCATCCAATACAATGCAGTTGATTTAAGAATCCATAGCGCAGACACGAGGCACAGCAGCTATGCAGAACGAGGCAGCAGCGGCATCCACTGCATCCCAATGAGGAGCAGGGGCTGAGCTTCAGCTCCACATCGCAACAGTAAATGCCTGAAAACTCTGTAACTTGCTCAGCATGATGCATGACCAGTATGTGTGCGACTGCTGCATTATAACTACTGGTGCCACTTTCCTACCTTTCACCGTGAAGCTATAGCTGACAAGGAGGATGAATTACAGTGCTATAATGAGGACTAATTAGGGGGCAAATAATAGCCTAGATAATATTCTGAAGGATAATACCTGAAGGCTTTAAAGGACAAAAGTCTCATGAAAAAAAAATGTTAGTCATAGTTCTTGGCAAAATAGCCCTTCTCTATTTCTCTTGCCTCAAAAGACACCAACAGTTGGCTTGAAAAGCACAGACTGACTGGTTTTTCAACTCGTGTGAAAAAAACCTCATTATTCTAATTTTGGGGGGATTTTCACGTCAACACAACATTAAAAAGGATTAGGAGAAAATTAAGTGCTCCTTGTGCTTATAATCTCCTTTTCAAATTTCCCTGAGTACACTCAAAAATGCATGAAGATCATGCTAAAAATAAGGCTGCTGCTGTCCTGAGAAGGTGACACTCGGATACACAAGGTTGACAGATACATTATTAGGATATAACTAAACCCAGTACTACTGCGGCTGGTGCTACTGTCCTGTTTCATCTGCATAAGTCCCAACCTCGTTTACAGAGACTTGATACACGTTTTAGGATTCACTGGTCACAAAGACACTTTTTCAACAAAAGCAGAAATGTAGAACAAAAAAGAATGAACAGGTTTCCATAATCCTTACCATTTCAGGTTTTAACATTATGGCACTGTCAAGGACTTGACCAACAGGATGTCTTGAGATTTTGATGGATGGATTTGAGAAGATGGATGCAGAACGATAGAAAGAGAGAGGGAATGCGTAGCTATTTGAAGTCAGGAGTTTGGTGCAGGATGGATTATCCTCATAACTATCGGGCTGGTACTTGTACAGTGCTGCTGCTGCTCCTGCTAATAAACAGTCCTTCAAATCCTTTACACTGCAGTGCTGTTAAATCAACCTCTAGCCCGGCAGACTACTCACCTCCCATCGCAGCTTTCATTACAAAATTCATGATGAAGCAGTTCTGTGTTCTCTTCCTTCAGTGGTCACGTTATCGGGGACAGACCTGCAGCCAGGGGACAGAAAACACAAGCTATGACTTTATGAATACCACTGTTAGGACAGGCAGTTTCCCTCCAGTGGCTTTCATATACAAGAGTTTGATGGGATAGGGGAGGAGGATGAGGATGATGATGATGATGAGGCTCGATGCGGACAAGAAACGACCTCCAGGCGGAGATCCTTGTTTGGCAAAGGTCCACCAAAAGCACAAAAAAGAAAAGCTCTTCTAATTTTTTTCACAAAAATCACAATATCTTTAAATAGAGTTAGATCATTTTAATTCTACTTCCTGAGTAGTATGAATTTTGATCAAAATGGGATCACCCCTATCCCAAGGAACAACAGGGTGATTTAACTGGGCTAAGGTTGCTTTACTCTCCAGTTTTGTCAAAGCACCTGCGCCCTCAATTTAAAACTAATGCTCCATCTTGTGTGGATTTATGCTGATGCTGCATGGCTGCCTGTGATGTATCCTCATGGAAATAACTCCCAGAATGGGAGACATGGGTCAGGGTCAAAGATAAGCAAATGGGGGCACGATTTGTGTCAGTACATGGGCCTTAGAGAGCGTCATCTCACACAGTCTGCAAGAGCATTAGAAAAAAAGGACTCTTTTTCAAGATTCTTTCCTACAAGTTCTTACACTGCGTCTCTGGTACTAATTTGTGAGTTTATATTGAGCAATATGGCATTTGATTTCCTATGATATGACTATAATAGCTCAATAGTCAATTTATAATAACCTATGAAAATTGCCATTATTCTATAATGTTGCTGTTTGGACTGTGTCTGAGATAGGCTATCCCATGGTGCGTTTACAGACCTTACCAAATCTTTCACATTATCATTTCCTTTGATATTTCTACAGGAGTTGTAAAACTCAAGCCCGAGTTTCTAGCAACAATATTGTAGGCTACTTGATTGGGGGTTTTTTTTTATCTTTTTGTGACACAACAACCCCGCGTACTTTTGCTGCATTTTACAGCATCCCTCTGCCATTGCAGTAAAGGCTAGCAGGAATAAAATTCCTCCTGAAAACTTGCGGCACTCATCAATACATCGCTGTTTCGTCCCCGATTCATCTTGATTCGCCCAATGTCGAATCTGCACCAGCTGCGCGTCTTTAAATCATTTCCTGGTTCCCTTCCTCTTCGTCGTCATCTGCAGCAGCAGCAGCAGCAATTTCTCCTCGCATGAACCCTTACAGTAGCTACTAACTCCCAGCTCCTGGTGCCGTGCAGCATTTCGGCACAATTACAGTACAGTAGCAACCCGCAAGCTTGCATACACAAGTACATGTTTCCAGAAGCCAGTACGTTATGCGCACAATAGGCTGTGTGTGGAGGTGTATGGAAGCATCAGCATCTTCCACCGAGTCCACGAACCTATCACTATCCGGTCCCGTACAGTAATACATCACACAAACATCCCTGTCTCTGCTTGTTCGGACGCCGTTTACCTTGTTTTGATCCTCCTCCAAGTCTGTATCCCTCCAGAAAAAAGCCTAGTCGCAGATTTTTAACCACCGTCCTTCTCCTTCAGCGGCGAGAAAGCAATCACAAGTTGAGCGTCTCAAAGAAGGGATTGCGGCTCTCTGTGCGGCTCTCAGTTTGCAGACATGCCGATTGTGTCAGAGTCAGGCTGCAGGAGGAACAGAGTCTATTCCTGCAGGACGAGATGAGAACATGCAGAGGGAGAGGGGGGGAGGGAAGGAGCGCATGAATGTAATGTCACCCGAGTGAAGGTTCTATTTCATTTTCACCATTTAAACAGAAAACAAACATTCAAAAGTTAAAAATATTCCAAGTGTGCGATAATAAAATCATGCAGCTGCTCAGAATCGTAACAGAAAACAACATGTAAGATCCGGTCAGGATTTTCATAAGATTGTCGTTCATGTCCTCATAGTCCTTAATTCATTAGTTGTTTGTTCATTAAGCCATGCCTTTAGGAAACAAGGTTGATTCATTGTCATATATATATATCATACTTGCATATACTGTTCAAACCTAAAAATTGCACTGTTCACAGAAATATGTCTAAAATTGACATGATATAACAACAATTGTCTATTAACATGTCCAGCAGACACAGAGCATTAAGTTGGAGTTGTGTCCCTGGCCACCTGACAAACAAACACACCTGTTTTGCTCTGATTTTGGTCTACACCAACTCCTGAGGTAAATATTTGACTCTTCAGCTGCTAAATGCTCCATCCTCTGTGTTCACTAAACCCTCTCTTCAACCTTGCTTACAGCAAGAAGACCGGACCAAAACAGTAAAGCTGCATGCTGTAAAACCAAAACAATGAGCTGAAAGACGCTAAAACACAGTAGATCTGAGGAGAGCTTCAGTCTGGTGATAAATCTCTGTGATTTCTTCACTGAGAGTATGTTCCATATTACACGAAATCATTTCATCTATTGTTAATATAAACATATCAATTAGAGCAGCTTTAACAACTGATTGTGGGGAAAACGCCTTGGGAGCAGCTGGCATGTGCTTTATTTTTCATTGTTTGCCACTAAAATCTTCATTCTCAACTCACTTTTTGATTCAGCCCATGCTTTTCCATTTTGTTCTATGATAAAACAAGGATACATGCAAAAGTGTTCGCTGATAGATCATCACCTCTACTTTAAAATGTGTTTTTTAAAATCCAAAGTGATAGTGACAAGGCTCTTAATGAGCTGCAATAGGCTTGGGGAGCTTCTGGCAGGAAAGATCAGGACCTTTGAAACCTTTTTATTTTATTTTCCGCTGAATCCAAGGATGTACTGTGATGTAATGTCATCTGTCTCAACAGTCCCCTGAAAATCGTTTCTTGGCAGGCTGGAAAAGACTCTGCAGCAGCACATAATGTGATGCTACAGCTACCCACAAAAGTCAGTATCAGATTAGATTATATAGATACGTAGATTAGATTTAGCTTTTTCCCCCATAGCCAATATTGCCTTCCTTTACACACATAGTGAGGTATACAAGCAGAGAGCACAGAGAGGACCAAGGGGATCTCAAACTGCTGTATCTCCCATCAATTAATCAGGACACAGGAGGCTGTGTCCAGTCAACACACTCTGGCACGTGCATCCATCACCTGGTTTATGGCCCAGAAACGCTAAGAACAGCAGCATGCATGCTCACACACATGCACACACTGCTGCTGTTGTCCTCTGACTGTCCCCCATCACTACTAGCAGTTTTGATTTATAGTCTTTTGGTTTTATAGTCAGAAGTGGGCAATTTTTGCTCTTGACCCATATCTACTGTACCATCGTTTCAAGGCTGAGTATGACAAAAGAAATCTCCTCTAATGTGTATCTTCACACCTTTCTCTGTCAGACTTGTCAGGCGTGTTGTCTTGCATGGAACAAGCAATGAACAAGATACCACAACATCATGCACAATACACTTAAATGCAAGACAAAGCTTTTACTTGAATAAGATTGTTGAGTTTTCCAAATTTGCATTATTGTGAACTATTTTAATTTTAACTAGCACTTTTAATAGCACAGTATTCAAACAGCCAGGTGGTAATCGGGCACCTCTCACTGTTCTCTTTGTGTAATGTGATATGTGTTTTTTTTTTATTGTTGTTTGTTGAGTCATTGTTAGTCTCACAACAGGAGTTGAAGTCGTTGTATATTTCTTTATTGTCCACATGTCAGCATGTGGCATCTGTCCAGGTAATGAGTCATCATGGACATGTGCCAAAATAGAAAAAGTTACCAATCTATGCCTGAGCTACTGGAATGAACACACTGTGAATACACTGAATAATGCTGTGGCAGCCTATGAGACACACAATTACAATGAATGCCATTTGAAAACTGTATTAGCATTTTATACCAAAATGTGTATGGCAGAGCTCCACAGGGACTGCATGCCATTCAAAAAAGGGCAAATTAACATAGCACTTCTGTCACATAAAAAGCTGTACTGTTATTTTTCTTGCTCTCTTCAAAAATACACTTAGCTATTTTGAATATCTTGACGTAAATACATATTTGGCAATTATAATTTACAGAAAGGATGAAGATTTTGGGGCCAGAAACTTTCAACTAAGAGCAACAAAAGTATGCAAACAGTATGATAGGCAGCAGTGCAGCTTTCATAGTAAATTCTACCATAAAATTGTACCAACCAAATTGTGAGAACATAAAGGAAAAAATAAACATAAGTATATTTGATAACACGGAGAAAGCAGCACTGTACATAGTGGAGCTGATACTGAAATAGCACAGAATTGGATGCTGAACTTGTGCCTGTCGGCGCTGCTGCAGTCAAATGAAAGGTGGATTATGTTACAGGACAGCACCTTAGTGCATCTGTGCTATTTCTTAAGGCAGGATGTAGCAAAAAGGAAGGTGGCATCAGTAGATCCTGGGTGAATGGCCTTTTGAAATCTTTTCAAGATCCTTTTGAATGCTTTCATTCATGGTTACCTGCCATTAAACAGGGATATAAAGAGCCTAAAATGTGTGGTTCATTCACCAGTTTCATTATTACTGTATATACAGGACAGTTTTGATGACAAAGAGCCAGCTGTCTCACCTCACAGACCATATACCACCTCTGATTCATAAAGTATCAACTGCCGAGGAGGCTATATAAGGAACATGTATCAAATCCCATTTAAAATATGCGAGCCAGCAGAATGTCAGCTGAACGCCACGGGACACAGACACTTTGAAGCTTTGAATTGAAGTGCACTGATATGGAAAGAGTATTCAGAGGATGAACCATGTATGCAGTGGCAGCCAAAAACATCCTTTGAGGTGTGATGAGTGAAAAAACCTTTAACCATACATGCATTAACACCCAGTTGACTGACTAACACACACTTGGGACCAGAAATAGACAAAAACGTGAATGTATGTTTTAAGGTGTGGCAGTGGGTGTGGCAGTAACTGTGTTACCATGGAGCCAGTTCGAATAAGAGCACAATCAGAATAAAAGTACCTTGTATAAATACCTCAAATCGAATAAACCACTGTATGTTGTTTTAAAGAAAGAAAGAAATTGCGACAGTGTTGTGTACCAACAGTGTGGATTGGTGCATTTTATATTAAATAATTTGGAGACTCAAATTCCTCTTTTCTCTCCCAGAGAGAAGGAGGAGGGGGTTTGATTATCAACCCTCTACA
Source organism: Micropterus salmoides (assembly GCF_014851395.1). Lineage (NCBI taxonomy): Eukaryota > Metazoa > Chordata > Actinopteri > Centrarchiformes > Centrarchidae > Micropterus > Micropterus salmoides. The sequence goes on from NW_024040263.1 coordinate 21,046,474, forward strand.
GACAGCTGAAGCGACCCCAAATGAGGGAGGTTGAAAGGTTTCTCTGAGCAGCCTGATCGTAAAACTGGCCACCTTTTGATGCCGCAGCCAGATAACGCGGTGCTTGACTGTTAAACTGACAATGGAACATTGACCAGCGATTAGCGTTTTCCTGAACAGCCTATCAAAAGTCTTCGTAAGAGAGGGCAGGAAACCCTAAACTGCCCCACCACACACGTAACCATGGCAGCTGACCTTCCTCTTTGTTAATTACCTCACATCAAAGGAGATACTCCTTTTCACGCCCAGGTGTGAGAAAATCCAGGACACCAGGGACAGCCCTGAACTCCTTTGTGTAAACAGAGCACTGTCTCCTCAAAACTCCAAGCATTACCTTGTTTAATTAAATCTTTAAAGTTAGTGACTAGGTCTCTCCACTACATTTGAGTAATGACCTGACCTCCATTTTATGTGTAACCAATGCTTGTTCACAGTACTTTCTGACAATTCCTTTAGAAAGGATATGATAAAGAAATGTCCTCCTATACTCGATTAATTTCCAGCTCAAATTTAAGGTTAAAAATGACTAAATTCCCCAGCTCCTGAGAAGATTGTGTCAGGATTGATCAGAGCTATCCTCATGTAACCCGAGCTCCCCCAAGTGGACAAAATAAGTATTATATGCCATCGTCTGAAATGCCGTTAATGTATAAATGTCACGCTGTATTTACTTGTCCATAATCTGATGCCATTCGTGTAGCTTGCCTATATTCTCTAAGAATGTGTAACCGCCAGTATATCCAGAAAGCTAGTTAAATTCTTCTCCTCTGTGATTCATTCTGAAATGCTAACCTCAAAGTTTAACTAACATTATTTTTCCTTTCTATCAATTGCTAAAAAAAAAGAACGGTACAACCGTTTGACAATTGAGGTTTGATTCTGGGAAGATATTTGATTACAATAGATTTGTTTTTGATTAACTTTAATCAAACCACGCCCCAACCAACGACAGCGCGACACACGCTGTCGTTCGTTCTCTTGTGCTTCTCTCTTGTCCCTGCTGGTTCCTGGCCTCTTCAAAGTGCGCGTCAGCACGCGCCCAGCGTGCCCCGTCTCCAGGCGCAGCTAAGGCCTTTGTTCGTTTCAAGCTACACACGCGAAGTGCCACGACCTCAGCTTTCCCTCGTTTCAGCAGCTTACTTGTTTTATTTGCTTTGGTTTTGTTTTGTTAAAGTTATCAGTCTGTTAAGTTACACTAGTTTTAATTCAAGAACGACCAAGTTCTTTTTTTAGCCTTATCCCTCTAGTTAACTTCCACTGATCCCTCCTCGGACCCAGGCACGTGGCCCACCAACAGTAACAAAGGACGACCAAACCTTTGACCCGCTCCAGGGTTGGGCCCCACTACGAGTTTCTCCATTAAAGCCGACAAAAGACGGACCTCCGAAGCAATTCCCCGGCAGAGAAAGCGTCTGGCCGACAGCTTTAAGCTGTCCTAACCGAGAACGTACGGATCTCAGCCGGTGTGAGGCCGTTGACCAACACCCGCCTGGGAGAAGCCACACGCAGTAAGACCAAAACCCCGCACTCTGTGATCAGTGAGGTCCCATAGTTCTTTCATTAGTTCTCTTCCGCCGTATGAGTCAAATGTTCCCCGCAATCGAAACCCACATTCTCATTGTTTAGCCATTGTTTATTTCTTTGGTGTATTTAACTGCATTTATATTCACCTTAGTTAATAAATTTCACTGTAAGTTAACCAAAGGAATTCTGTGTGTATTGCCTGTCTCTGAGTCCCTGCCAAGAGAATTTACCACTTCGATATCAGACTGACTGACTGATTTAAGATAATTGAGCGATTGTTAACTAACTGATCACTAGTGAATAATTGTCTAATTATTAGCCATACTCAGGGAGTCCCGAGACCCTGGGCAAATGGTATATCGGGTGGTGCCCCACGAAACGAGAAGATTTATGGATTAATATTTTGTGAATATTAAAATTCATAATTGGGTATTAATTCTCATAAATTTATTACACCAACGTAGTTATGCTACAACAGACATCATTTACTATATTGTCATTACTACAAAACAGTTAACTTTAGCATGTGTATGTCTTGAACATCTGGCTCAGAGAGTTGCACAAATGCACAAATGCAACCCAGGTGGGACTCCAACCCACAGTCCCCAGCTCCATTAGGCCACAGGATCTGAATTGCAAATAAACCTCTGCTATATTCCACCACACAGTTTAATATTATACTGCTGCCCGATGATAGCCACGTGTCTTTCACATAATTATCTCCACATTTATTTGTCAAGTTTTGTGCAAACATTTATGGAAAACCAAAAGTCCCAGAACAATCAAAAAATGAATAAATTATAAATAAATGTGGAAATATAAAAAAGAAAGAATGAATGAATAAAATAATTAATAAATAAATGTGGAAATATATGCAAAAATGAATTAAAGGATGAATACATAAATTTGCTTTTGCCTTTCCCTTACAAGACCTATTTTATTTGCCTTTTCTTTGCGAGCCCAACCTGTCAATCAAGGTGTTTTGCCCGCCCACTAAGTCCTACAATTCTCTCATAGAAGTGTTCGTCATTTCAACGTTTCCACTTCACTCTGCTAATTCCAGTCACGGAACTTGGCATCGCCACTCTGTTGTGCCTTTTGTTGATTTTTTCATGCAAATAATAATGATATCTTACTGTGCGGTTAATTGTACTAACAGACCTTCCAAGAAGCATGTGCTCCATTTGGTAAGTGAAATCCATGTATTTTATTAATGTGTTGTTAGCAATAATTAGCAGGTATCGGAACATTACATTAGGTCGTTAGCTTAGCCATTTAACTAGCTAATTAGCCAGCTTGAAGCCAGAAAGCTGTGCTAACGATGCTCAGAAAACAGTAGTGTAACTTAATACATTTTTATTAGAGTGTTTGAATTTAATGTGATAAAACTTTGGAACAGAAATAATCAGAGAGTTGATGGTGCGCCGCATTTAGGTGTAATGTTAAGTAGGTAGATTTATAATAATTGAGTTTGTAACTCCCTTCTGCTAAGTAGCACACAATATGTATATAAAAGCAATTATAAAAATGGTAAACAGAAATAAACTATATTCAGTGGAGCTGTGCTAAGGATGAATTTGAGCTCAAGGGTCTGATAGCTTGGGGGAAAAAGCTGCTGTGCAGTCTGGTGGGGGTGTCTACATTTATGTCACATATTGGAGAAAATGGAACAAAGGAGCAACACTCAAAATGTATGAAAATCTTTAAATATCTTTTTGCGTTGTGCTTTAAATACAATGAAAAATCAGCTGTCATATGTCAAGTAGCCAAGACAAGTACTTAACAGTTTAAGCTGTGTGTAGCAGACATGGTGGAGGCTTCATAGGTGGCCATAACCTGTGCCTTTGTCTCCCAACAGTCATATTCAAGACAATAATCTCGCACAGGGCTTTCTATTGCGTTAACATTCAAGTCATAAATAGCGTGTGGGACATTATAATCTTTAACATAAGCTATTAGGCAATAAAAGTTAACAATAACAGTTATGTCTAATGGTTCGCAAGCTAAATAGCTACCATCATATGCAATCTAGCGCTAGCTTATTAACGTTGTGACAAGTAACGTTATAATCTAGTGACATCCAAATGAACGACTCGTAACTATAGTTAGCCTATGTGAAATTCTAAATTCAGGTTCATTGATTTGCTTCAGATTGTTTGTTTGAGATGTATTATGCATATTTAACCTTGTGTAGTACAATCTCAATAAAAGATAAATTGTTATTTCAAGTTTTGTTGTAAAGCTTCAGGTTAATTTATCTTGAGTGTAATGTTAAGCTGGTAATGATACGGCCACCAGCTGAACCTCAGCTACTTCAAAACAGCTGTTCAGAAATCAACGGGTGACATCACGGACGCCACCATACAATCATCATAATACACGCAGCACTGTACAGCATATCGACACAAAGGTATCAGTCATCGGCTGCTCAGACTTGACTTAGTGGGCAGGCCACCACAAGTTGATTGACAGGTTGTGCTCATAAGGAAAAGGCAAAAGCAATAGGTCTCGTAAGGAAAAAGCAATGACAAATGGATGTATTTATTCTTTAATTCATTTATTCTTTCTTTCTTATATTTCATTTATTTATTCTTTTATTCATTCGTTCATTCTTGCACACATTTCCACATTTATTTATTTATTTATTTATTGATTGTTCTGGCACTTTGGGTTTTCCATAAAGATTATTTGCCTTCTGTGATGCCACAAATTTCCTTGTGGAGAAATGAACAAATAAAGAAGTTACAACAAACAGTTGTCTTTGTGATATTTATTAAAAGTAAGAATTCAGCTGAAGGCCACAGAGCTCATACACCCAAGGGCAATTAGAGAGTCTGACCAGGAGAAACAGATAACGAAAAATATTTAATGCAGGGAAACAATTGTGGAGTCTACAAGAAAAGCCTTTCTCAGCCTTGAGCCACTGTGGATACTAATTTGTCAGGGGACAGGGGTGTGTAAGACAAAACACACATATGTTCATTATAGCAAAACACTGGCACACTGGGTGTAAATTATATTTAGGAGCAAAGTACATAAGGTAATGACATATACAGGATGATTAAGGTACATAGACTGTAGGTAAAATCACATTTTCACATTACAGTTCTCACCTTCAAATGAACCCATCCCACAGCTGACTGGATGAACACGCTGGGCCGTCATTGATGTGAAGACAATAGAGCAAATGTCCTTGGAACCATGCTGACAGGGTTAAACTAACCACACACTATCCTTGATAAACCTTATTACGTCCCTGCTCTCATGCTCTCACCCTATCCCTTTGCAGACCCAAGCATCTACATAGTTACTGTCCTAAAATAGCACAAGGGAGTCATACATCACCTCCTGTGTGTCGTTAAAGGTACCTATAATGATCTTCATGATGATAAAGGACCAGTGTCATACACTTCACTCCTTCAAAAAAATCAGATGCAACTTTTGAGGTTCTCGGTCTGAAAATGTGAATTAACATGACACATTTTGAAATGTATACGGTGTGGTGTGACGTTACATGCTTTATTAACCCCTCTCTGTTTGACAATCACTGTTTTTACCTTTCTGAATAACTCCTCACTGAATCAGTGCACTGTGAGGTGAACAAGTTTAATGCCTATAAAGAGTGTCTCTGTCTGTAATTCAGAGGCACAGTATTCATATTTTAAAATACAGATTACAATATTAATGATTTCGTAGCGTAACCCTCCTTCTTTCTGCTCATGCTTTTAAGCAGTCTCCTCACCAATGTTTCCTCTATACTGTAGTGGGTCATATTCCTCCATCTGAAGGGCACAGTGGTCAGGCTATTCGGTGAAGTCAGAGGGGAGGGGAGGAGTCGTTAGCTTTGGATATTAGTCTGCTGTCTATCATCCCTGCTGCACTCTGAGGTCCCCAGAGACACTAAAAAAGCAGAAAGGAGGAGGCGAAGGAAGGGAAAGAAGGAGGAAAAGGAGGCGGAGGGATTGCATGTGTGTGTAGGTGTGTGTGTGTGTGTGTGTGTGTGTGTGTGTGTGTGTCCATCAACCCGTAGAGGACCTCTGAAGTCCCAGACAGAGGGAGGTGTATACTGCTGCAATGCGTAAAGGCATAACAGCTTCACGGCTTCAGGCAGTGAGCAGACTGACTGACTGACTGAAAGGCTGAATGACTGAGTGACTGGTTGACTGACTGCCTCAGGGATTTACAATACGCCATATAATGGCCACATGAACTGAATAGCGCGCAGAGTAGCTTATTACCTAGCTAGCTTTATAGGATTTCCTGTTTAACTCACACATCCCCCAACCTTCGCAATGCCTTCGTGCAGGTCCACAAGAGGAGCAAATATGCACAAATAAAACTGTACAACAAACAGGCTTGGATACTCCTATTTAAAAAGTGAATCATCTAATGAGAAAGATTTATTTCCACATTTACATACCTGACACACAGAAATCTGCCTCATCTTTAACTTTATATTATCTCTATTGATCCTGATTCTTCCACGTTAAAGCAATCCACAGCTTTTTTACACTCAACAGTAATTGTAAAAATTTGTTAAAAAGTTGTTTGATTGAGAAATTAGATGGTAGTATAGTTATAGTTATAGTTCCTTTGATCCAACCCTCATACCTGCAAATTCACACGAAACACTGGTGTCCTATTACAAAACTGCACTGAGTTAGGGGAAAATTTAGTATTTACCTTCTCCAAACATAGACCAAAACACCTCATGAATAGCTCCATAGAAGATCAAACAAGGAACAGGAAAGGCTCGTGGATGTGTACAAGTGACAATTAGTGTCCATTTCTGGTATTGTTCCACCACCCTTCCCTTAAACAGTTACTCCCTATAGACGATGTCCATGAGCCAATAATGAGAACCCTTATCTCCTTGAGTGCTACAAACAACAACTTTGAGATCCATGTGTGCAGCTACCAGAAGGTAAAACAAAATCATAATACAGCTGTTGTGAAGAAACAAAAGTGGTCAATTTTAATCATTTTGTGGGACCAGTTGTGCAGCATCTCATCTCACAACATTTTAATCAATGATCTCTTTAGTGTTGTCCTTAAATTTCAACAAAAAAAGCCTTGCACATTCATTGACCTGGTCCTTCCTAACTGAAACCACAAAAGGTGCAACAACTGATATTAGCTTTTTTGGGGTCTTTTTCTGAGCCAGACAAAGTTGGGGAAGGGAAAATCTGACGACATACTCTCTTGTGTAGTGCTGTCATTTATTCTCCTGCAGATGCATGATACCGGATACAGTTTTGAAATGATGGAGAATAGGCATTCACATCTGAGACAGCTGTGTTCCATCACCACCAATTTTGCTGTGCTAGATTTAGCTTTTTGTCATCTCTTCAAAGCTCTCAATGTTCTCTTTCAAAAATATGTTTCATGATACAAGTATTTTGTGTGTGGACATTTTAGCAAAACAATCCTTTTTTAAATGGATTTTGTGTGTGTGTGTGTGTGTGTGTGTGTGTGTGTGTGTGTGTGTGTGTGTGTGTGTGTGTGTGTGTGTGTGTGTTTTATGTGGCTCTTTTGTTTCAGAATAATCTCTGATCATAGACTATGATCAGAGAAACAAACATTTGCCAACAGTACTTCATGTATTTGGTGGTAAAAGCCCAAAAGGTTTCATCTGATGGAAAGAAAGTCTACAACGTCAAGTGTGTTATAACCAAAAGCTAACAGAGCTAATTATTTTGCACTACATCCTTTCACTATCTCAAGGATTTGGGTGAAAACTGAGAACTGTCGTCATCTCCCCAAATAGCCACCTCTCATACGCTTGTTGAGTTTGAACACATTATGTGTGTCTCAGTTGTCACATGGAAACCCTGTATCTCCAAAATCCTCACTCAAGAATATGTTGACATTAGTGTCTTTGAAAAGGCTGAATCCAACCAAGGTCTTTCTATGGATATGTTTGCAAACCTACACAGCGGCATGTGGACGTATTGTTCAATCCAACATTAAAATCACAAAAATTGATTGGAGTTACAAGGATTTCACTCAAGCGTGACGTAGGAGCCTGCCATATTGTGGTGTCAAGAGATCATTCGCTCCCTGAGGTCCAACAGCAGGCCGAAGGAGCGGTGAGGGAATCAGCTCAGTGTGACAACTGGAAATGCTCCAGTGTGAGGAGACGACGCTTGCTTGTGTTTAAAACATGAAGAATGACAAAAACAGGTGTAACGCTGTGAGGTTGTTGTGTATGCTTAACTGGATTTTCCTCACTTGGCCTTGATAAGTGGGACAAAAGGAAAGGAATGGTGAGGAGACTGAGTGCAGCAGGCATCAATGTGCCGCCTGTCGATGGAAAAACATAACCAGGACTCGACCTCTCAAAATGCAGGTCGACAGAGCAAGTTTCTGTCCTCGCTGCCCTGGTGGTCCAGTTACCGGACTGTGTTGTCCCGCACACTTTGTCTGCAGGGTGTGAGCATTGCAAATTATCTTGCTGCCTTCACTATCCTCTGTATCTTCCCCTGTACCTGTCTGAAATAGAAATAAAATACTGCAGGAGGGTGGGCCCCCTCACTCCCCTCTACAAAAGCACTTGGAAAGCATCCAGAGCGAAGCGCATAGTGCCCTAGAAAGCTAGTGCAGGAAAACTGTCACGGAGCAATGCAGGGAAGAGAGGAACGTGACAGGACGGTGGGAGCTGGATTCACGCCCACCACACGACCAAATATGAGCATGAAGACAGCGCACTTGGCAGCAAGAGCAGAGATTTGTATTTCTCATAGTAGATTTGAGAGGACTTTTTTTGTATAAAACCTGTAATAATGTATTTTGCTTTGAAATAATGTTATTCAGATGGGATCTCTCTGTCCTAGTAACCCTAAGGGGGTCTAGAAGAGCCAGTGTGAACGAAACAGATTAAACTTATCCTTGATACCCATCTGAACCAGGACTAAAGAATCACATTTTAAGAACTCGATCATGACCAAGTGTAGCTTGTCCCCAGATGCACTTGCTCCCCTGAATATAATTCATTCTTTAAGATTTTTATTGGAGAGCATAAAATGAAGAGAAAAACAGATGACAACATGGATCACATCATTAGTGGTAGGCCACTGTATGTCATTGGCTTTAAGCAACACAGCTCAAATGACGTCTGATGGTGTATCACAAATTTAAAATAGCATTGCGAATGCTTACATTAGCTTATCATCATTTAAAGATACTGTCCTCCCACCTCTACTACCACCCCTTCACCCACCCTGCCAAAAAAAAAAGAAACAAAGGAAGCTGTCGTGTTTGCTGAGGAGATAAACTGCACTGGAGGCAGTTTCCTGTAGAGCACCTCTGACAGGTTGTCCCTGTCACATGAATTGCGCCGCAATCATTTACACGCAAGGTGCTGAACAGATGAAGGTTGTCTGTACTTTTATTCCCCAAGAGGAAAAACAACTTAACATAATCAATGATAAAAGTCATGGACATCTGATATTTTAGCAGGATTTGTTGACAGTAAAACAGTCCTGTTGGTAGGTGTGGTCTTCTGTTAATTCTGTGGAGCAACTGAAAGCTTGCCAGCAAAAAGAAACATGATATTCACCTTTTGAGCCCAAATCTAATATTTTCATGGCTATTCAGTGGAGCCAGACCAGACAGGACTTGAAAACACACGTCTTTTGTTCATGTATTAAAAGCAGATTTTGAAGTGTCCAGCCTGGTGCTGTTTGAGCTGATGGTAGAGTAGAAAAGCTGGAGTGCACTGCAGCTGAACAGACTTCTGATTCAGGTGAGAAAAGACAACAAGGAGACAAAGAAGAGCCAGCATGGAGAGTGATGCATGAGATATGAGACTCGCCACCCCCAGCTTTTAGAGTGCCTACTCTTGTGTGTGCATCTGTTTCTCTGTCTGTGTGTTTGTGTGTGTGCATCTAAGCGTATATGAATATGCGTGTGTGCCCTCTTATGAGCATGGGAGCATCAAAGAGTGAGCTAACAAGTGAGAAAGAGCACAGAAAAGAGACAATGTGAGGCAAGTGTGTGCATGTGTGTGTTTGTTGGCTGTTCTGTGAAGTCATCCTAATTAATAGCTGAGAGTGTTTGGCTAAAAGCGCTGTTCCTTAAATTAGAAAACCCTCTGTTGTCCAACTTGGCAGGATAAACTAGTCACATTAGCACCCATGTTCCTGCAAGTCATAATAATGATATATTAAATATCTTTGCAGTGCTTTCCTAAACAAAATGCTACAAAGCGCTATTCATGAAAAGAAATGTTATCTCTCTATCGATGCCTTCATTAACCGATTAGGATGCGAGGTCTTTAAAAAATAGTGAGAAAGAGACACTGGATCAGCAATACAGGGAATGGTCAGCTAACACTGTGTGTGTGTGTGTGTGTGTATGTGTGTGCTGATTATAGTAGACCTTGGGCTGTGATCAATACTCTATGGGTCACAGTTAGTAGCTTTATGAGGCCCAGTCATCCAACCACCTTTTATTTCATTTATTTATCTTTTATATCCACCTCTCTCTCATAGTCTCATAAACACACACACACACGGATACACGGACACACATTGACCCACCCTTTCTCATTGGACATGAGCCATGGGTGGTTACTGTAAGACTGCTCTGTCAGCGCAATCTTTATCACCGGATAGGTGGATGGATGGGTGGAGTGTGTGTGTATGTGTGTGTGATGTGTGTGTGATGTGTGTGTGATGTGTGTGTGCATTCCCCCCATAAGTCCATTGCCATAGGGTGTAAGAGAGGGACGAGCAAGGAAAAGCATTTGAGTTCTTCCGTGTTGAAAACGCTGTTTACATGTTGAAAGTGTTTTACTTTTTTATTGTGCTCAATATATGATTATACATAGAACTGGCAGTTTTCTCCCAATAAGTTAATGCACTGCCTATTACAATATACATTTCAACATATAATGCTGTAAACAGACATGTGAAAAGAAGCTTTTAAAAAATGTTTGAAAGTGTGTGTATAAATCCAAAATTGTAACCCTAACCCTTAAGGAAGGAGGGTCAATGTGCATATGTAGGCGTAGCGTGGATTATTAGGAACACCTGTTCAATTTCTCATTGATGCAATTATCTAATCAACCAATCACATGGCAGTTGCTTCAGTGCATTTAGGGGTGTGGTCCTGGTCAAGACAATCTCCTGAACTCCAAACTGAATGTCAGAATGGGAAAGAAAGGTGATTTAAGCAATTTTGAGCGTGGCATGGTTGTTGGTGCCAGACGGGCCGGTCTGAGTATTTCACAATCTGCTCAGTTACTGGGATTTTCACGCATAACCATTTCTAGGGTTTACAAAGAATGGTGTGAAAAGGGATAAACATCCAGTATGCGGCAGTCCTGTGGGCGAAAATGCCTTGTTGATGCTAGAGGTCAGAGGAGAATGGGCCGACTGATTCAAGCTGATAGAAGAGCAACTTTGACTGAAATAACCACTCGTTACAACTGAGGTATGCAGCAAAGCATTTGTGAAGCCACAACACGCACAACCTTGAGGCGGATGGGCTACAACAGCAGAAGACCCCACCGGGTACCACTCATCTCCACTACAAATAGGAAAAAGAGGCTAAAATTTGCAAGAGCTCACCAAAATTGGACAGTTGAAGACTGGAAAAATGTTGCCTGGTCTGATGAGTCTCGATTTCTGTTGAGACATTCAGATGGTAGAGTCAGAATTTGGCATAAACAGAATGAGAACATGGATCCATCATGCCTTGTTACCACTGTGCAGGCTGGTGGTGGTGGTGTAATGGTGTGGGGGATGTTTTCTTGGCACACTTTAGGCCCCTTAGTGCCAATTGGGCATTGTTTAAATGCCACGGCCTACCTGAGCATTGTTCCTGACCATGTCCATCCATTTATGGCCACCATGTACCCATCCTCTGATGGCTACTTCCAGCAGGATAATGCACCATGTCACAAAGCTCCAATCATTTCAAATTGGTTTCTTGAACATGACAATGAGTTCACTGTACTAAAATGGCCCCCACAGTCACCAGATCTCAACCCAATAGAGCATCTTTGGGATGTAGTGGAACGGGATCTTTGTGCCCTGGATGTGCATCCCACAAATCTCCATCAACTGCAAGATGCTATCCTATCATTATGGGCCAACATTTCTAAAGAATGCTTTCAGCACCTTGTTGAATCAATGCCACGTAGAATTAAGGCAGTACTGAAGGCGAAAGGGGGTCAAACACAGTATTAGTATGGTGTTCCAAATAATCCTTTAGGTGAGTGTATGTGTGAGTGTGTAGTGGCAGAGGAGGAATACTTCGGCAGTGTTGTGCCAAGTTGTCAGCTCCTCGCGGGACGTTCGGATCATTTATCAATATTGATGAACCACACAAAGAATATTTTATCGGTTTTAAATAGTATTTGAATTAGACCCGCGAGCAATCGCGAGTGCACAAACCATAGCACAAACACACAGGCCTACATGATTTGACTATCAGTCGACTATAGGCAAGATTTGACAATTCTGATTTGACTATGTAAATCCTTAGTCATGGACAGTCCTAGTTTATTCATTTCATTTGTACTTTTAAAAGGCGTGGTGAAGCACTCAATGCATACAGTATAACAATACAACACTCTTCCTTTGAATAATTATGTTTTGGCCACTTTGGGGCAGTGGGAACAAGTTGTGAACACAATACTGACACATTATCTCTTTTTCAAGGTTCAGTGTGTAAGTTTTAGTGGCATCTAGTGGTGAGGGTTGTGAATTGCAACCAGCGGCTCACAGTGCATTCACATGCTCCTCAGATGGTCCCATTTCCCGAGTTATGAAGTTGTTCTTCCGACTTTAGTGTGTGTTCATGTGCTCTTAAGTCAGAATGTGGAATAAACATGGATGCCACTACAAAGTAGTTGGATTATCAGAGCATATAAACAATACTCAGACGTCTAGTCTACATGGACAGCAAATTAATCGTTATAACCATATTACAAATTACATGTTTGCAAAATATGTATATGCAATATGTGATTTTGCATGAATCAAATTCCGTATACTTCTATGTCCCGCTTTATTTTGCTTTTTGCAATAAAGACTTAAGGCTCATTAATGTCTCATTCTAAGGTAATGAAAACACAACGGTTCATTATGTAAGGTCTTTACACACCACTGAAAACATAGTAATGGATATTATATTTAATTTCTGTAAATAGATCCTCCCAAATATTACACTGAACCTTTAAGTTAATATGGTGAACGTGTCAGCAAACACTTACTTATTTACACATCCAGCAGTTACAGAGCAACATTATCATTCATTTGGAGTCATGTTTCTCTTCACATAGTTAATGTAAGTCCAATATTTACTCTCTTTTAGCTCTGTTTTTGGTCGATACCAACTTCTGAAGGAAATATCTGGCTCTTTTCTTTTTTGCTAAAATCTCCACCATGTTCACCAGCTAGTTACTAACTTTGTCTGTTGTTTGGTGCTGAGGTAGTGTACAGTGGGATTATCAGACATCAGACTGAAAACATCTGCCTGCGGTGGCTAAAAAACAATGCTATGAGAGCAGTGAGAGTGAACCACCACCAGACTATTTCATTCTCTCCTTGAAACTCCCTTCTTCCACAAGACAATGAATCAGTGTTTATTGATTATATTGTGTCTTCTCCTGGACAAGACACAAAATATTCACACGCACACACAAAAACTGCAGATAGCGAGGTTTCCAGTGCAGTGGAGATCTAGGAATACATTATATGTACACTCAGAGGGGGCATGCATATTTGATGGATACAAAAGCTATGGCTGGGAGAGTTATGATGGCTCTCCTGCTCATTTTCTAAGTACAACACACTTTCTATCTTAGAAAGGTATGCACCATTATTCATTTTAGCTCACACATTTTAATTACAAACAGCACAGTGAGAATATTGTCATCACCGTGGTAGTAAACCATATTTGTGATAAACAAGAAGCAGCCATTACGTCCACCAGTCGTCCAGCAAAGATGGTAAAAGAAAGTCTTTCATATCAGCAGTCACCCTTGTTTGTGTTTCTAATGTATTTTTGCTCTTATTTAAAGTTTCAACCTCAAATATTTGAACCTGCAGCAGGGTTTGAAAAAAGCATTTTCTCCACCTTCGTATTACTCTGTGTGCTCCGGCTGAAAACGCCCATACACCCTCTCCCTGCTTTATATGTGACTTTGCAGATATGATGTGTGCCCTTGAAAGAGACCTTGGGTTGTATTGCAGTCATGGCAATGAAAGCAGCACTCTGGTTACACTGCTGCCCCTTTGTGGAAAATATAGAGAAATGCACCAGTTCACAGCAGGCCTTTGCACGGTGTGATGGAACTACTGTATAGTTTGGTCATATGGGTGGAGGGAACCCCCTGAGTGGCAATGTATAACATTATGAGTTATAAATGATAAATCATCAGTTATTTGCTATATAGGTTTGGTGGTATAGAAGCTGTTTCAAATCTCCTCTCTGCAATGACAGCATGGCTCTGAATGAGGAACTGATGAAATAAACAAATGATTTATGATTATACTGATGCCATATGGTTAACAAAAACAATGAAGAAGTGAAACATAACCTTTTGATATCAGTTTTTAAATGATTGTTTTAACCCACTTTCATATCTTACTAACTGTACCAGTCAGATACATGAACTAGAAAACACTATTCTTTTTGGAGTTCAACAATGTAAGCTGTGTCAAAAATGTAAAAATGATATGCAGTCAGGAGACTGAAGTTCTTCGATTGGCCCTGCATTACTGAAGCAGAGATAGGATATAAAATAACACCAGGACTCTGGGTGTCATGGTCTTGGGGTTTTAGTTGTGTATTTTCTCTTTTATGTTGAAAGAGTCCTTCCTCATGTGTCTTGTGTAACTTTAATTGTGTGCCATTGCCAGTTCATCTTTGTACAATGTTTGACGTGTCCCTGCCATTTTGCTAGTGTTTGTTTCCCCAGGGTTTTTTGGACTTTATTCGCTTCCCTTGGACCTTGCCTGTACTTTTGGATTTTATTCGTGTCTGTTCTCTTCTGGATTTGTTTGCCCTTTTGGACTACTTTACCGGTCTTGGCCCTTGGCTGACTCACCTTCCCTTTAAGCCATGTGTACCTTTTTGATTAATTATTAAATACCATTGAACGGCACCTGCACTGCCCTGGCGTCTGCGTGTGTGACAGTGGTAGGACTTCTATATTTTAACGGCTGCATGATGGTTACAGTTGCTACTAGATAACTTGTGGTGACAATATTGGGACCAATTCCATGCCACAATCTTTCAACCCAGAATTAGCAGTGTGTATTTTTCATAGACTTATAGAAAAGTACTGCATCTGAAGCAATGACAGGCAACCAATAATCTAATTGTGTAACATAATTTCATCATACCAGCAAACTAACTCATGTTACTCTCACACAAATAACAAACTGCTCATGAAGCAAACAGCATAAAGGGGGAAAAGAAGATGTACAGTCTGTCCTACGTTGCTTAGTGTTCATATCATTTCCCCCCTCAGGGATGATTTACATTTTTTTTCTAATCTAAATCTATTTATCTGATGAAGGAAAAAGCCACAGCCCACTCTATGGCAGGGCCTCAATGTGAAGCTGCTATTCAACTCTGTCTGATTGGCAGTATAAGTTTCATTTATGAAGTAACCCATTTAACAGACAAATGTGATAATGAACATGTTAAAAATCATTGGAGGCCAACAAAAGAGGCATGTATCTTATACATTATCTACCACTCAGTATAACGTGAGTGCGCCTCCTGATGTTAATCTGAGTGAATAAAATGGTGGGGAAGAAACAAAATCACCAATTCTCCTTTTGGAAGAAAAAGAGACTGTGTGAAGTACAATGTTTCCTTGCACTGGCAATTCCTTTATTCTCCCTTTATTATATCCTTATCAACAGTAGAGCAGGGACTGTTTTAAAAAGTGGTGAAAGGAGAAAAGAAAAGGTACTTTAAATAGAGGGCAGATAAAACAATGCTGAGCAGCAGCAATTGACAACGTGTGTGTCTGGATGTGATTTTGTTCATCTGCAGGGTTTGTTTGCTTTGTTGTCCTTGTCCACCTGTCCTGGCTGTTGTCTCACACAGATGCTGTGATAAGCTGCTCTTTGTACCCAAACCTGGCTGGTAAAACTACTACCAGGATATTAACTGTCCTACTGCAACATTCAGGTGTGTGTCTCTAAAAATGACACCGTGACCTCAGTGGCAGCGTTTTCCCTGCTTCTGCACAAAGACAAAACCACATGACTTAGTCACAAACATTGCAAAATGTGGAAACATGGTAATACATTAAGCATTTTATCTCATTAAATATCTTCATGTTGAATCGCACACCACTTTCATAGATTACTAAAATATCTTATATATCTGTATCTTTTTTTGGTAGCATTTCTTACTATAATCATATAGATCATGCAAATTTTGCCACATGTTAATGCACTAAACAGTAACTGCAATTCAGAAACTGACTGCAGTTGTGCGCAGACGAGCCCTCAGGAAACATTTTCTGGTTTAATGCATCAAAGTGTCTCAGCTACTTCACTGTCCCTCCACTGTAAAACTGATTCCATGGATGTTAGGGGAAGGAAGGGCCATGCTTCATTGTTCGCCTTAAGGTGGAGAATTTTGCAGGTTAACCCACTACAGTGTACAATAATGTATTCAGGTGGTAGTAATAAGCTAATAAAAGATAGCACACACATTACGTGTAGAAAATAAATCACACAGACATCTGCCAGGACTACCCTGACATGACAAGCATAACTGGTCATGCTTATGAAGGTAATATCAGGTAAAAGCTCATTTGTCCTCACACAACATATGGGTGCTATTACTGTAACATGAACTTGCTGTGTTAAAGAATTAGGGAGTGTTAAGGGAGGGGTGCTGGGTGCTGTTGCAATACATTTTTTACTTTGCATTAATATTGCTGACTAAAAGCAGATGTGTCTTGTTGACTGTCAGGATGTACAGTTTCTAGGATGTATTCGTCAGCAGAGACAGCAGCCAGTCCGCAGTGCAACGTCACTGTTGAAAACTGTGGTGGATAGTAACTAAGTACATTTACATAAGTACTGTACTTACTAGAAAGTATAGTTTTAAGGTACATTATTTGTACTTTACTTAAGTATTTCCATTTTATGATACTTTATACTCCTGCAATGAATTGGCGACCTGTCCTGGGTGTACCCCACCTTTCGCCCGATGTCAGCTGGGATTGGCTCCAGCTCCCCGCGACCCTATACACAGGATAAGTGGTTGAAGATGGATGGATGGACGGATGGATGGGCCTCTTGTCATGTTTCAGATATCTATGGGTTGTTAGCAGTTCCACCAAAGAGTAATTTCCCCTTCAAACTTCTCACATTGTTTCATTTAAATGTTTATTTTAGTGAAAAGAGGTGATATTATCACATTTTTAACAAAAAAAATACTACAGAAAAACATTTGTCTTTCCTATCCCACTGATCATCTCATGACCCCTCAGACTTATATGATGACCCTTTGGAGAACCACTGGACTAAACTAGCTAGCTGTATATAAAGTAGTTAAAACCAACTCCACCTCGACAACAGTAAAATGGATTGTAATAACAATCTAACAATTTTAAATAGAATCTGATATCAGTCACAGGAGACATTTTACGGCAGAACCTGTACTTTTACTACTGATACTTTAAGTACATTTAATACATAGTATTTCTTACATAGCTGTACTGGTACTTTTTGAGATCTGAATACACACACACACACAATATATATAGAGGTGTTGTGATATCTTAGGGTTGAGTGGAAGGAGGAGGAGCGCAGAGGGAGAGATAAAGTAAGTGCATTTCAGTCTCTCTGCACGTCCTACTGCGTCACACACACACACACACACACACACACACATACACTCTTTCTTCTCTCTCTCTTTCTCTCTCTCTCTCTCCTTCACTGCGACTCATCCCTCAGGGCCACCCCCACCCCATCTCTGCTCAAGCTCCACACACACCCAACAATCAATCTATCAACGCTGCAGCTGCTGCTGCTGCTGCCCCTCTCTCTTTTTCTTTCTTTCCTTCACTGCCTCACTCTCCACCTCAGCCCTCAATCCTTCTAAAACTTTTTCATTCTTTTCTAAATTTTCTTTTTTCTTCAGGCAAATCCCACCCATCTCCGTCTCTGGGCTCCGAGTCCAAACCATCATGATACCTTCAGTTCTTACGCAACCGCAGCCATGGTTGTGGGGGAAATAGCCCTGCAATGCAGCACAGTTATAAAATAGCAGCAGCCGTTATGGGGGCTGCAACTGAGACAAAACGCTGCCACTTCCACCACTGCTGTGCACTTACCACTCTGTGCTGGTGCTGCTATGAAATACCCTTCATCTGTGAGAGCTGCTCTGTGGCAGGCTGGGTTCATGCCCAAAAAGAATAATGGGTGTTTTATGTGCTTTTCTTAGAGGTCAAAAATCACATGGTTCATATGTTCAGACCATACTGAGATGATTTACTGTAGGCTATATTAAAACACATCTAACATGTTATAATGCCTAAAAAAGTAGACTACTAAAATACAACTACCAGAACCTGCATGTCTGCCCTGAACAAATGTCTACTGTAATACAGGCCTACTGATTTATTTATCCTTTTGATATTTGACTATGCCTCAAGGTGTTAATTTACAGTCAGCTCTACAGTCAGCTACATTAACCATACTGTATATATGTGTTGGTCTGCAGCGCCATAAAGCTTGCCAACATAAAGCAATACCATTTCCTTCCAGGGTTCAAGAAAAGAAAACCTGCCAAACTTCTACTGCATAATAACAAGAAGGACACATCATATGTACTTTTCAGTTCTAATATTAATCTACACTGCTGCAACAAACTAATTCCACTGGGAATGTATATTTATTTTAGTCCTATTGCCTCAGTTACCCTGTAATGTTATTTAACATGCAGGGAACTAAAAAAAACATTCAAAATTAAAGCTGCAAGCAGCGTTGGGCGGGCCCTCTCATGTGTAGCGTGTCGAGGTGTGAGTCTGGAGCTCTGACAGTGTGGCTGTGAATTTGCCACGGGCTTCGGACGCTGCACGAACGTGTTAATCATCACTTCCTGAGTTCCCTCTGTGGCGCTATATAGCACTTCGCACTACATCTATAACTGAACATGTAGCTGGCAGGACTGTTATCAAGCACTTTGGTGCAGATGTGAGCATGTGCACTGAAGTTAAAACAACTTCCTATTTCATGGCGAATAATGGATTTTGGATGCCACGCCATGGGCACATCGTTTCACGAAAACTCACCCTTTGAACAAATTTTAATCGTCAATGGCTTTAGAGTAGACAGGGAAAATCTGACGTTGGTCAGACTAATTTTCTAGGAGGAGTTCGTTAAAGTACGCAGTGTGTAAATCATCCAAAAATGTTGAAAAAATTCAAAATGGCTGACTTCCTGCTGGGTTTAGAGCATCGCTCCAAGAGGCTTTTTGGTACATCTGGACATTACATGTGCCACAGAAATTTCATACATGTAGGTGAAACATGCGGCGGGGCTGCTTTGTTAAAGGTCACTTCCTGTTGCCAGCAGGTGGCGCTATGAGTATGGGTGAATTTCGGCATGTACATGTGTTCAGGGCGGGACCCTTAATAAACGTGTAAAATTTGGTAGAGATCTGAGCATGTGCAGTGGAGTTACAACAACTTCCTGTGTTGTGGCGAAGCGTGGAACTTTGCCACCACTCTACCCTCACGCTATTAACTGCAAACTCACAAGTTTTACAACATGGCTTCATCAATGTGTTAAGGGCTTTCTGGGACAGTTCTGAAGTTGTTATGTCCAACCTGCTAGGAGTAGTACATTACAGCGTAAAACATGTCATTTCCTGTTGCCAGCAGGTGGCGCTATTAATTTGAGTGAAAATTGGCATATGGATGTGTTGAGGGCAGGACTCTTAGTATACATATCAAATTTGGTGCAGATGTGAGCATGTAACTTCCTGTTTCATGGCGAATCATGGATTTTTGACGAAACGCCCTGGGCAAGCTGGTCGACTGGTAATAACTGTTTGAATAACTTTTCATCGTCAATGCCTTTAGAAGGCACAGCAGAAATTTGAAGTCGGTCGGACTAAGTCCCTAGGAGGAGTCTGTTAAAGTACGGAGCGTGTAAATATTTCAAAAATGACCATTAAATCCAAAATGGCCGCCTTCCTGTTGGGTGTCGGGCATCGCTCCAAGAGGCTTTTTTGTATGTCTGGACATGATACATGTGCCACAGAAATTTCATACACGTAGGTGAAACTTTGTCCGGGGGCTGCTCCGTAGGGTGCACTAGCAAGCCATTTTGCCACGCCCATTCGCACCGTCTGAATTATGTGCAAAGTTTGGTGAGTTTTTGAGTATGTTTAGGCCCCCACAATTGAGGTTACTTTGCAGAAATAATAAATAAATAAATAAATAAATAAATCCCTTCAGTTTCAATAGGGACCTCACACGTTTCGTGCTCGGGCCCTAAAAATTATATAATTATCTTTGTTAGTTAGTTTAGCTTTTTTCCAGTCAGTTATACACAGTAACAACAAACTCTCAGTGGTCCTCAAGACAAAGGGGCTAGAGCTCTGTTTCTACCTCTACATGTACGTATTTTCATTAGCTTGGAGACAGTAATGGAAGAAATATTCATATCCTGTACTTACTGTAAGTAAAAGTCCCAATATGTACAGTACTATATGCTTCATTGTATGTAAAAGAGGGATATTCAAACTGTTACTTCAGTAAAACAGAAGTAGGAACAAAATCAAGTATCAAAAAGTATTTATTGTGAACAATGGCCCCTTCCAGAGTGTTATTATTTTATTTTCAGGTTATTAATTTTGATGCTTACATATGTAAGCAGCATGTTAATGTCGTAGCAAGTTGAGTTCTTTATCAATTGTGCCTCATATTTTACAAACTGATGAGTATGTTTTGTTGGTAAAATCTGAAACTGCAAAATTACTTTTAACTATAGCTGTGGAATAAATTTAGTGCAGTCAACATTACAATGGCTTCATCTTAAATGTAGTACAACCCGGAAGTAATGCACATGTAAATTTTTTTATTTAACCTTTATTTAACCAGGTAAGCCAATTAAGAACAATTTCTCATTTACAACGGCGACCTGGTGAAGATAGGCAAAGCAGTGCATAACAACATGTAGTTTCACGTAAAAGGACAAAGACAAGTACAATGTGGTAAAAAGATGTCAGTAGTTAATGAAACGTCATATACAGTGAATTGGTACTACAGCACACAGAGATAACAGCTAAATAAGCTATGATAGGATAAGTGGGCCTATACAAAATAAATACTAATAAGCCAAATTATATTATGCATATATATACAATACAGTAAAATAGATAATATGTTTAAAAATGAAATGTGCAATGATCAGTTAATATCACAAACAGAAGGTCTGTTTGCTGAGAGGGAAACAAGAATTTGTAATTTCAGAGTTTTTTGTAATAGATTCCAATCATGGGCTGCTGAAAATTTAAATGAGCAGCGGCGGAGAGGTGTAAGTCTTTGAGGTGATCAAAGAAATAAACCTATTTGAGCACAGATTGCGGGTGGGGAATGACACAGAGACTAATGAATTTAAGTTACTCGGGGATTTACCTAATAAGGTCTTGTAAATAAGCTGATACCAGTGAGCTAAGCGACGTTATATGGGGCTCCAGTAACAAAGTGCATTGCGCTATGATAAGCCACATCTGGTTTCTTTAAATGAGAGTTAGAGGCAATTCTATACACCACATCACTGAAATCAAGAATTGGAAGAATGATCATTTTCACCAATGTGTATTTCACAGCGCGGTTGAAGGCAGCCCTGTGACGGAATAAAAAACCTACCCTGGACTTGATGTTAGACTGTAGATGATTTATGTGAAACTGGAAGGACAATGAGGTTTCTATCCAAACACCTAGATATTTATAGCTGTCCACATATTCCAGCTCAGATCCTTCCAGAGTGGTAATGTTAGGTAAATGTGTAGGTATAGGCAATGAACGGTTAAAAAGCATGTACCTTGTTTTAAAAAATAAAAATAAACATGTAAATATCTGCCACGTTGTTCTTTCTCTGCACATAGTTGTATTATTCTTTTATAACTTGCATCTGTTTATTTCATATTTATAAATTCCTCGTACATGTAAAATAGGCTACTACGTGGCAATAAAGCTCTTTCTGATTTTGATTCTACAAGTTTAAAGTAGCATACAATGTAAATATTCAACTTGAGTACAAATAATAAATCAATGCACCCTAGATCAAATAGCAACAGGTTAAATGTGTAGCAGAGAAGCCCAACATCAGCTGACATGCTGCAGGCCTTCAGGTGTGTCCTGTATTGAAGGTCAACTTAAATTCCTAGAATATCCCTGCATTATTTTGTGTTTAGCCAAATTAGCAAACCTGGGCTTATAGTATTTCAGAAATGATTTAAACAGTGAACAGAGAGAGAGAGAGAGAAACGATGGCTCATGAATTCATTTTTGCCATGGCACACCCAGGAAGGTTAATTCAGCCTTTCCTAGCAGTGGGTAGGTGCATGCTCAGTTGTGATCTAAATTACTTCCTGCCACTCTACCAGGAATGTTCTTACCATTATTGTGGTAGTACAATACCAAAGGGTTGTCATGTTGTCCCAATAAAACTCATAATATTGTTATATAGTTAAACTATGTATACAGTTTATAGTTTTATTTCATGGTTCTCTGCGCCAGGCAAAGTAAGGAGGGCCTGTTATCTAGAGGCAGTCCTGCTGTAGAAGAGCATGACTGAAGGGAGGCAAGAGAAGTGGATTTTGGGACGACACCTCCATTTTCCATTTTCGGGGGGTTTTATTATGAAGGTTCAAACCACACACATCCGGTCCTGGTCTGTCAGTCCGCCTCACACTTGAATGTGCCATCGACCCTAGTGTGTGTACCCAGATGCCCGACAACGGCTGGTAACAACTGGGACCAAAGAAGGAGAGAAGAAGTAAACGTAACCATCGATAGTTTCCGCGTGAGATGAAGACACCGTCCCTGGATAATTCAAGGTACTTGCCATTACGTTTGAATCAATGTAACGTAAAAGAAATGATAGCTACAAATAACGTTAGAGATTGATAACTTCGGCTAACTGTGAGGTTCACTAGCTAACGTTAGCTCTCTTTAACTGTTGACGCAAAGCCTCTGCGAAACATTCAGTCTGTATGCGAGGAAGATTTGGTGCAACCTAATTCAAACACTAGTAATGTAATAATGCTTCGTTGGTGTTTATATGATGGTGTTAGCAATGGTTTGATCCTCTGCCAGCTCGTCAACGGGCTAGCTGTTCCTAGCATAACTTTGTAGCTCAAGCCAGACCGCAGTCGATTTGGTAAAGTTCACACTTCAAAACCTTCGCAAAGCATTTTGGGATTCCAGGTGACGAGGAAAATCTCATTTGCAAAAGGTTGTACCATGGATGTGTAAAGAAAAGGTACAAGTGAGACAGAAAGTTTAACCTGCAGTGGATGAATGTCTGAGGAGGAGAAGAGATTTGCTATACTTTCTGGAATCCCTGGCCTCCAGGGTCACATATAGGCTTCAAACAAAAAGAAACGATGTGCTGCTTGGCACAACGTCACTGTAAGTTATTGGAAAAAGGGCAGGTTCTTTGTTTACACACATGAGCTAAGTTACTCCCTATATGGCGAGGGAGGCGGTGCGACCATCAGCCCTTTTGTTTTTCCAATGAAGATGTCCCAACCTAAGGGTGCATTCCTGACCACTCGGAACTCGAAAATGTCAAACTTCCTCCTAGAAAATTGGAAGTGGTCATGGCTGCGGCTCAGGCGGTACCGCTGGTCGGCGGTTAAATCCCCGGCTCGTCAAGCCTGCATGTCAAAGTATAGATTGCTCCCAATGCTAACTTATGTGTGGGTGTGTCTAGGGCTGTCGCCGTGAAGTAATTTCCCCCGCGGTAATGTGACTGAAGTCAAGCCAGCCTCCACTTCAAAAACGACAGTCAAGCCAGCCCTCGCGCTGTTTTGCGATGCGTGTTTCTTCTAGGCATTACGGTAACATCGTGTCGCAGCACATTTCAAAATAAAAGTGAGCTGCTGCTGAACATAATGCAATTGATGTGGCTTATATAAATAAATAATTGCTTAAGATACCACAAGTATCTAAAGAAAATATTACAGTCTCACAGAAAGCTTACTACATTCAGCCACGATTCGAACTCATGTAAAAAGAAAACCTTCTGTTTCCACTAACTCATTTCACTACAAAGTGACAGCAGACCACCTCAGGGAGACCCTCTGTCAATATCAGAGCAATCTGATGTAGTATTTTAAAGTCACAGCCCTTAAAAATGTCTAATATTTTCGCTATTCGCCAAGATTCAAACTGACATAAAAAGGTAAGTTCCTGTTTCCACTAACTCATTTCACTTCAAAGTGACAGCAGACCACCTTAGGGAGACCCTCTGTCAATATCAGAGCAATCTGATGTAGTATTTTAAAGTTACAGCCCTTGAAAGTGTCTAATATTCCACTGACTCATTTCTACCAACTTTCACACATTTCACATTGGATCTACAAAGGACAAGGTTAAAATTTCAAAGATGATTGTCAAGGTACTCTCACAACATAAGACCTTTTTCAACAAATGAAGAAAACAACATAGTCCCAGTCTCTGTTTACTGTTACACACACACACACACCTCTGCTCATACTAGATTTCCATTTCTACAATAAACAAGTCACAAGAACATGAAGAACACAAGAATATGACAGTGTCATTGGATTGGACAGATTACCAACATCATTAATTGTTCTAACTGGACAAACTGTGGAGGTGGACAGCCACAAAAGAATCATCCTGATAATTCATTCGTTTTTATAGAGGTCT
The DNA here is from genome assembly GCF_014851395.1 of Micropterus salmoides. NCBI lineage: Eukaryota > Metazoa > Chordata > Actinopteri > Centrarchiformes > Centrarchidae > Micropterus > Micropterus salmoides. The sequence continues at coordinate 21,070,937 of NW_024040263.1, forward strand.
CAAGTTTGAGGATCAGAAGCCAATACCTCTTTTATAGGCCTACTAGTAGTCCACTGTGTCGGCCTTATATGGTTTTTACCCCTTTCTGTCTTTCATCTTGGTCAGCGGGTTGTTCTGTTGTTCGTTTCTAAGCTTCTGTAGGCATAGCCTTCAGGTTCCCTGCTTTTACTACCGTGTTACATTATAGGTCTACTGTTTTTTAATTAAAGGTTATTTCATCTGTGTACCTGCAAGGATGTCAACATATGCGACAATAATATATCAACGTTCCAAACATTGAATTACATTTTGACTGAGACACTGTCATAGGTTTAGAGAAAAGGTACAAGGTTGTTTATTAGTCATTTTACAGCACTAAGCTGCATAACAAAACAAAATTTGTAGTTCATTCATGATACACACACACACAACACATATTTAAGTGTAGGCCTATATGAAAATATGGTAATATATTAATTAAAATAAATCAATATCAAGGCTACAATTAGGCTATTTATATAGGCTACATAAAAAGCTTACATACACGTATACATCCATCTTGACTGCGTTTCAGCACCAAGAGTAATCGATGTAAAAACACAGCGTCCACCTCCTCTCATCTTGATGGAGTCTTGCACTGATAGCTTTAATTTGGCCCATGGGCTGCTTCTTGCCATCCACAGCTGTATGTGAATCAAATGTGAGACCACATTTTGAACAGAAAGCGCAGGTTAGCTTCACATCGGCCCCTGTGAAAGGGCGCTAAACTAGAGTTGTTAAAAGTTGAAACAGGAAGTTTCCTTTTTACGTCAATTTAAATATTGGCGAATAGTCAAAATATTACACACTTTCAAGGACCTGAGGTGGTCTGCTGTCACTGAAGTGAAATGAGTCAGTGGAAACAGGACATTTTCTTTTAACATCCATCTGAAATCAGCAAATTCAGTGAAAATATTACACACTTTCAAGGGCTGTAACTTTAAAATACTACATCAGATTGCTCTGATATTGACAGAGGGTCACCCTGAGGTGGTCTGCTGTCACTGTGAAGTGAAATGCTTTTGTGGAAACAGAAGGTTTTCTTCTTACATGATTTCGAATCTTGGCTGAATGTAGTAAGCTTTCTGTGAGACTGTAATATTTTCTTTAGATACTTGTGGTGTCTTAAGCAATTATTTATTTATTCAATCGATTCTGTCACATCAATTGCATTATGTTCAGCAGAAGCTCACTTTTATTTTGAAATATGCTGCGACACGATGTTACCGTAATGCCTAGAAGAAACACGCATCGCAAAACAGCGCGAGGGCTGGCTTGACTGTCGGTTTTGAAGTGGAGGCTGGCTTGACTTCATTGTAATATGTTGGGGCTCATCAGCGCTGTATGCGGTATTATTGCATTTTTCATCAATGAGGTAATTTGGTGCCATATAGCATAGTAAAAGTGTCTGTGGATTTCACCTCACGGCACAGCAAGCCGCTAACGGCAGCTTTATGGTCGGAGCAAGCTAACTCCTGGGTGTTAGTCAAGGACATCGCCAAGTCTTTTTCACACATAACGTTATATCGTTACCTTCAGGGCATGTCTATCAAGTCAATTTACATACCGCAGCAACACACACACACCCCGGTGCGGAGCAGAATGTGCTGTCCACAACTAACCACTGCGCTGTAGTAAGTTTGTTCAACCTGGCTCAAAGGGAGACGCACCATGGTAAACATTTACCAAAATATGTTTATTTAAACCAAGGTTAAGCAAACTTATTTTACGTATTTCAAACTAATATAACCAAAGTATGAGGTATGTAGTCTGTTTCAGTAGTGCCAGGGAGCCGGCCACAGGGAAGTCCAGCCTGGTCTTGACAGCAGCCTCCTACAGAATGAGAGAACAAGGTTACGAATAGCCTACACTCAAGACACAGGGCCCAGGTGCTTTCAGTTAACATAATCAGAGAGAGAGAGAGAGAGAGAGAGAGAGAGAGAGAGAGAGAGAGACCCACTCGTGATCCCACAGGGCATCAATTATAACTAAATTTCCACAGAAAGCAACATGAAAAACAGCTGCAGGCATCCGACACAGTACGCTCCTTAGTGAGCTTCAAATGAGGCTTACCGTTCAGTTTCTCTCGACCGTCCCTCAGGATTATAATGTTAGTCCAACATCGTTGAGGCTGCTAGCCACATTAGCCGCGCAATATGCGAACACTAAGTTATCTAACATTTAAAATAAACAGTAAAACAACAAAAAACACGGCAACACTTACAGCTTCCAAGTTGTAAGTCAGGTTACGTACAGCCCATGACGATCCGTCCTTGAACAGTTATAACAGCTTGTTATGGTTGTGGAACTTTTGAAGAGCTAATTTATTAATTAACATGCTGAATCTGAAGTGTAAAGTATTCTGAGGTTGTTGCGGTGATTGCCATCCTCCACAGTAGGTTTGTCGCGGTTATCGCGACAGCCCTAGGTGTGTCCCCTTTAAGTGTAACGTATCTATTTTTCACATTTGTCCTTACTCTCTTTTTTCCACAACATATAATGTCACCTGCTGTCCTTCTTTGAACAACCCTTGGATACAGTCAGGAAAGTGTATTATGCGCTGAACATTATTTGTAGAGTTTTAAAGTCCACTAGGGCCATACATTTTAAGGAATATAATTCAATCCCTCATCCAAGGGACTTCTTCAGTTCTGACTGACTGGTAGGGAAACTCAGCTATCCTCTAGGATCATTAGCTAGGATCATCGATACCGCTGGTTTGTTAGTGCTCCTGGCTGTGGTAACAACAGTCGTCATGGTCGTTAGAACCACCCATGGTCAATGTCAGTCAGTCAGACCTGAAGAAGTCCCTTGGATGAGGGACGAAATGTCTTCTAGTATCTTCAACCAAGTCCAGTTGCCCTTGACTTCAACCTTCGTTGGATAACAAGAAACCTCACTACATCTTCCAAAATGATCATACAGTTGAATTGCCACCTCTCTTAAACTGTTTAAACAAACTGAATTCCTAAGAATTTTATATGACTTGACTTGTGACTTGCTTGACCCAAGAAATGACTTGACTTTCATCACAGTAACATGGGACTTGCTTGAGACTTGAAGGTTAATGCTGCATGCCATGAATAAACTTGCCATTACTACAACTGTATGAACCCAAAGTAAACATTTTGCTGTGATTAAATAGCAATAAACGGATTAAACTGATGCCAAAATAACTACAACATGATGCAGATTTGTTCAACATATGAATTCATGCTTTGTCAGGTCTGACAACAAAACAGCAGGACAACAACTTCTAAAATGTTTGTTTTCTGAATGGAGTTTGGATCGATCAGGGCTATGCTTTGCTAACTTGGTCACAGTAAAGTACAGTGATAGCTGGAATAAAGTTAGACATGTTTTCTGAACTCACCTGGTAGTTCAACTTCCTCGCTTTCTTTTCTCCAAGTAATGTCCAGTTTTTTCCGTTTTTTATATAAATATGAAGTCGTAGTCCGACAGAACTAACAACGCTAGCAACAACACTGGAACCGGATGCGCACGGAATCTAGCTGCTGAGAAGCTCCAGTGTAGAAAAATCAACGTTGTAATCCCAAAAACTAAAGTAAAAAGCTAATTTAATAAAAGCACTTAACTCGGCGTAGTTGTCAGAGCAGGATCCAGACCGACTACGTGGGTTTATTTGTCCAAAGGTTGCAGCGCTGCTCCCTGCTCCTCACCCCCAAGTTTAGCAGCTCTCAGCTGGCCAGCAGATTTTCAATCCCCCGCTCTGCCTGGCCCTCTCCACGCATCGTTCTGAAGTCGTCGGTGATGTTCGGACAATCTCAACACTGATAGGCTATTGCGACTTTCTCGCTTGAGTTGAAAATATTCAAGTCATGCATCTTTGCACAGATTTTGTATGTAAACTCACCGCCCTAAACGCTCGCTTCACTTTTGGTCTGAAAGCACCATAAGACTTGAGACTTGCTTGTGACTTGGACATGTGTGACTTACTCCCACCTCTGGCTTGGAGACACTAATGGAAGAAATATTCAAATCCTGTACTTACTCTAAGTAAAAGTACCAATATGTGGGATATTTATTGTGTGGAGTACTGCCCCAGGCTACTCTGCCTCTGATTGGTCAACCCTAATCCAAAACTTAACCAACCCTAACCAGTTAGAGGCAGATTTGTTGAAACTGCCAAATTCATTGTGTCGATGCTTCGTTTAATCCATATAACTACAGAACAGTGTTTCGCACGGACATTTATAACTGTTGCACATCGCGCTTACGCTGTGAACACGACATGATTATGATGGTGCTGTTTGCAAACTGGAGGAAGAGAGAGAAAATAACAAGGGACGAAGAAGAAAGTGTCTGAAGTATGGGATTATTTCAAGCTAAAGAAAACAACAACTCGGTAATGTTACCATCCATCCACCGTAAAACGAAACTTATGTCGCCTTGGCAACCGCATGAAAACATCTGATCAGCACCCGGTGTTCTGCCAGCAGAACACAGACAAGGTAACAGTAACAGCAACTTTAGCATTTAACTGAAATCATTATTGATTGTTGAGTTGAAGCCAAAGTAAGCAGACCTCAGCTGAAAATGTACACACGTGCGTTTGTTGTTCTCCCTTTTGGTTGTGAGTCAACCTCACAGCCATGAGTTAACTGGGTGTCGGGGAGCTGCACCTTTTTACTCCCCTCCAGCTCTCTCTGTAGCTCAGACAATCCCTGCTATCTGCATGTGCTAATCCATCCTTCACCCAGATTCTTTGTCTTTGTAATTGGTATCTTTATAATAACACACAGATGTTTCGTGTGAAGGTTTGCTTCATTTCCCGTTTCACATTTCAGATGTGTTTTCTTAACAAAACATGGTTTGGAGACCAGCGTCAGGTGACAGAGCTGCTGTCAGCTCGTGAAGTGTGTGACCCCCTGTCACCGATCAGTCACGTAGTGTGAATGCCACGACTTCAAGACGGCAAGTTGTGTAGTGTGAACAGCACAGCCATCGGCCGACGCTGAAAGTTGTGTAGTCTGCACAAGCCTTTAGTGTAACTTGTATAGCACTCGGGTGATGTTTGTGTTTGTAAAGCAGCTGTCTGGTTGTTGGTCTGATGTTTGCTGTATGACACACCTATCACCTATAAACATGCACAGCTGATACCGTTATTATATTACAATTAATAATAACTATATTATTGCTATGCCCTTGTAGTTTTTAGTCTTCACATTATTTTTTTAATTTATTTTTAGTGATCCACAGAACATTAGTAGATCTAGTGTCACAACCTGCAGCACCATCTACAGGTACATTAGCTGCAGACTCCAAATGACAGGGCGTGAGAGGCTCTAGGCCTTACAGATGTTATGAGGAGTATTTACGCTTAGAATGAAACTGAAGCTTTATTTGTGTGTCAGCCTGGGGGGACGTGTATGACATCTGAAATGTATTTTCTGGGCTCTCTGTTTAATAATATTTTGCTAAAGGTCAGAATCAGGGCTCTACAGTGCGACCATTTTGCTTGCATATGCCCCTAAAAATCGATACTTGCGAACCAGAAAAATGATTTACGAGCACAATGTGCGAGTAACTACAACCTACCATAATCCCCCCAGCTTTGACTGTCTGCCCGGACAGGGAATAAAAGTTTAAGTAGACAGGTGTGTTGTGTAGTAATATCAGAAAATAAGATATGAAAGTTAAGATATGAAGTTGCATAATGTGTGTGTTCATTTTAATTATAGAAAGTATGACGTAATTGTAGAAAACGTGATGGAAAGCACATGAGCTATGTTACCTTGACCTGTGCACACCAGAGTGAATATGTAACTAAGCTTGTTAGTGAAGTGTTTCAGAGAAGAGTCTGCCTGGCACCGCTGTACTGGTAACAGGCTTGGGTGAGGTACAGGTTGGCAGGAGTTTTACTTATAGTATACAATGCCGTTTCCTTGCTTCATCACACTGGTAACAGCTTAATGGCAGACGATCCCGGTTCAATTTTAAAACCAATCAGAGATTGTCAATGACTCTTGTTTCTTTTCTGTGGATCAATGGGAATATCCCAAACAACCTGCCAGCAGGAGCATATCATGCACGACTGAGGTTTGGTGCTGTTTTTCGCTCTCACTTTTGCAGCACATTTCTCAGTGAAATGTGTTGCAAAGGGGAATGGGTGACTGTTTTCTACAAATTCCACTGTCTCGGGTACTTTTGCTCCAATTATACCATCATACCACTGCCACAATTTGACCCAGCCCTGTCTGATATTACCTGTGCTCTTTTGTGAACCAGGATGTTACAACTGTGTCAACACTGAGGATTAGTTTACCCAGTCCACCTTCATTTTTACAGACAGCTTATTGATGTGGTGCTAACATTGCCAGTCCCTCATGTCAAATACACGGTACGGTATGTGTGCCAGTATTTACTTCAAATTATGTGAATGTCATTATGTCTGTGCTACATTAGGTTTGTATGGAAGCATATAGGGGACTAAATTAAAATTTTCATGCAAACTTGAAAATGTAATCCCACAATAACATTATTATTTTCCACATATGTACAGTGAGGAAAATAAGTATTTGAACACCCTGCTATTTTGCAAGTTCTCCCACTTAGAAATCATGGAGGGGTCTGAAATTGTCATCGTAGGTACATGTCCACTGTGAGAGACATAATCTAAAAAAAAAAATCCAGAAATCACAATGTATGATTTTTTAACTATTTATTTGTATGATACAGCTGCAAATAAGTATTTGAACACCTGTCTATCAGCTAGAATTCTGACTCTCAAAGACCTGTTAGTCTGCCTTCAAAACGTCCACCTCCACTCCATTTATTATCCTAAATTAGATGCACCTGTTTGAGGTCGTTAGCTGCATAAAGACACCTGTCCACCCCATACAATCAGTAAGAATCCAACTGCTAACATGGCCAAGACCAAAGAGCTGTCCAAAGACACTAGAGACAAAATTGTACACCTCCACAAGGCTGGAAAGGGCTACGGGGAAATTGCCAAGCAGCTTGGTGAAAAAAGGTCCACTGTTGGAGCAATCATTAGAAAAATGGAAGAAGCTAAACATGACTGTCAGTCTCCCTCGGACTGGGGCTCCATGCAAGATCTCACCTCGTGGGGTCTCAATGATCCTAAGAAAGGTGAGAAATCAGCCCAGAACTACACGGGAGGAGCTGGTCAATGACCTGAAAAGAGCTGGGACCACCGTTTCCAAGGTTACTGTTGGTAATACACTAAGACGTCATGGTTTGAAATCACGCATGGCACGGAAGGTTCCCCTGCTTAAACCAGCACATGTCAAGGTCTGTCTTCAGTTTGCCAATGACCATTTGGATGATCCAGAGGAGTCATGGGAGAAAGTCATGTGGTCAGATGAGACCAAAATAGAACTTTTTGGTCATAATTCCACTAACCGTGTTTGGAGGAAGAAGACTGATGAGTACCATCCCAAAAACACCATCCCTACTGTGAAGCATGGGGGTAGTAGCATCATGTTTTGGGGGTGTTTTTCTGCACATGGGACAGGGTGACTGCACTGTATTAAGGAGAGGATGACCGGGGCCATGTATTGTGAGATTTTGGGGAACAACCTCCTTCCCTCAGTTAGAGCATTGAAGATGGGTCGAGGCTGGGTCTTCCAACATGACAATGACCCGAAACACACAGCCAGGATAACCAAGGAGTGGCTCTGTAAGAAGCATATCAAGGTTCTGGCGTGGCCTAGCCAGTCTCCAGACCTAAACCCAATAGAGAATCTTTGGAGGGAGCTCAAACTCCGTGTTTCTCAGCGACAGCCCAGAAACCTGACTGATCTAGAGAAGATCTGTGTGGAGGAGTGGGCCAAAATCCCTCCTGCAGTGTGTGCAAACCTGGTGAAAAACTACAGGAAACGTTTGACGGCTACTGTACCAAATATTAACATTGATTTCTCAGGTGTTCAAATACTTATTTGCAGCTGTATCATACAAATAAATAGTTAAAAAATCATACATTGTGATTTCTGGATTTTATTTTTTTAGATTATGTCTCTCACAGTGGACATGCACCTACGATGACAATTTCAGACCCAGAAGTGGGAGAACTTGCAAAATAGCAGGGTGTTCAAATACTTATTTTCCTCACTGTATGTATTATTTAGGTAAAAATTTTAATGAAAATGTATTAAAATGAAAATGGAAACAGCATGTGTGAAACAGCGCCCCCAGTCTATTGCATTTACATGTGCATGTGCTCATGGTCTTTTTAGGTTAAAATTAAAATGCCATTTTCTAACTATGTGACAGTGAAAATGAGAACAGCAACAATGAGTGAAACCGTGCCCCCAGTCTATTGCATTGCATTTACATTTACAAGCAGCTTTCCAAGGGACACAACGAAAATGAAAATGCAATCTGTCAGTCCTCTCATCAAGGCGGGTCCTCAGTTAAGACTTGTCTTCCTCTTCAGTTGGAAGGCCACTTCAGGTTCTCATGGTTAAGTTGTTTATCTACCATCACACAACAGTAGGCTGTAACTTAACCAAATGAAATCTATCAACCGAACAGCTCAAGGATGGATCTATACCAACTTCAAACTTGAAACCTGTAAGTTTTGCCATTTTATGTAGCTTTTCTGTTTGATCTTTTGATCTGCTTGCATATGTTGCAGTTAAGCAGACATGATACATACACTGATGTTACAGCTTTCGGGTATGAGCAAGGTTAGTGTTTTTTGCACGTGCCATGCATCTACCAGGTAAACTTACATAGGCTACTGCAGCAACAGACACACATTACAACAGTCACAATACACAACAGAAACAGCTTGACATTACAGTTTGCCACATTAGCTGCAGAATATGCTAACGCCAAGTTCAACAGGCAAGTGTTGGAAAAAAAAACAAAAGCTAAAAAAATGGCAAAAGTACAGGTTCCAAGTTTGAAGTCAGTAATTAATTTTGACCTAAAAAGACTATGAGCACATGGACATGTAAATGCAATAGACTGGGGACGCTGTTTCACTCATTACAAATTATAATAAAGTCCACTATAGAGCAGAGTCAGTCTTTGAAAATGTAATGTCAAATGCTGTTTCCATTTTCATTTTAAAATGGTCCTAGAATACTCACACAAGTATGTGAAAATGATTGCGTTTTCATTAAAATTTTTACCTAAATAACACATACGTATGTGGAAAATAATAATGTTATTGTGGGATTACATTTTCATTTTCAAGTTTGCATAATAATTTTAATTTAGTCCCCTATATGCTTCCATAGATTTGGAAATAAAATCCAATTTAAGGTGTGTGTAGATTAGAGGTGTTTCCTCCAGATGCTGCCTCCTTGACACATGCATGTGAGTGGTTAAGTTATGGCGTTTTCATATACATTACATTAGGGCTGAAGCGATTCATCCATTAAATCGATTAATAAAATGCGTCACTGCTTCCTTTAATCCATATAACTACAGAACAGTGTTTTGCAAGGACATTTATTACTGTTGCAAATGTGGAGGAAGAGAGAAAAAATAGCGAGGGACAAAGAAGAAAGCGTCCAAAGCATGGGATTATGTAAAGCTAAAGAAAACAACAACTCTAATGTTACTGTCCATCCACCGTAAAACGAAACTTATGTCGCCTCGGCAACAGCACGACGGCACCTGATCAGAAAGCAGCCGGTGTTCAGCCAGCGGACCACAGACAAGGTAACAATAACAGCAACTTTAGCATTTAACTGAAATCATAATTGATTGTTGAGTTGAAGGCTAGCCAAAGTAAGCAGCAGACCTCAGCAGAAAATGTACACACAAGCATTTGTTGTTCTCCTTTTTGGGCCGTGAGTTGTAACCTCACAGTCATGAGTTATCTGGGTGTCGGGGAGCTGCACCTTTTTAACTCACCGCCAGCTCTCTCTGGAGCTCAGACAATCCCTGCTATCTCCGTGTGCTAATCCATCCTTTCACCCATATTCTTTGTCTTTAGAATTCGTGTTTCACATTTCACATGTGTTTTCTTGACAAAACGTGATTTGAAGACCAGCATCGGGTGACACAGCCGCTGTCTGCTTCTGTAGTGTGTGTGACCCCCTATCACCGATCAGTCACGTAGTGTGAACACCGCATCGCAAAAAAATCATAATCACGATTATTTTGGTCAATACTGAGATCAGTTATTTAACACTGTTACTTATTGAAAAGGAAACATGCACTTATTGAACTTTTAAATTAATATATATGTATCATCACTAAAATCCGAAATAGCCCTTGAAATAAGAAATAGTAGCCCAACATTATTAACTTCAAACAGCAACTTAGATCACAAGAGGATGACAGCAACACTGCGTTTGCCCAAAAACTGACATAAATACAGAGGAGTCTGTAGCGTTTCTAGATATGCTGGTTGGTTGACTAAACTGCGTAACGTGTTATCATGTGCAGTGGACGAATAGACTCTGCCGACACACGACGCACACAGCAACAGAACAACGTGTAGCGTTTTTACAAGAGCAGCAACACTGAGAGCTTCAGTTTACACGCTGTTATTCAAAGAGACAAACCAAAGCTAAAAGTTAACTCACCCTGCGGTCACTATAAGGTTATTTTCTTCAATCAAGTTTCCCTCAGCACTCTCATAAAAAACTAAAATACGACCGGACTTCAGAGTAACTCCGCAGCGTTGTCTTCTGCTGTGTTGTCGTTGACCAAATCCAACCCACGTTGCATTCTGCGCATGCGCTCCTGCTTCTGGGAGACACTGGACAGTGTTTACCATGAGATTATAAATAGCGTGGTTAACCGTACCCGGTTATCTTGGTAATTAAAATGTGTTCAATTCAATCCAGACGTCTTTAAGGGTTTTAAGAGTGCAACCAGTCTGCAGAGTATAAGACAAAGAGCCAGTGAAGAAACGGGTGACTTTATGGGTATAATGCATCTGTCTTAGGGAGGAAGGGAGTAGGAGCCAACTGTCCTGAGATGAAGGCCTATCAAGGACGGTCAGATAAGAAAACCCTCTAATGAGCTACTTTCCCATGGGAACCTTCACCTAGCTGCAACATAATAAAATTATCAAACAACACACCGTGAAACATAGGCCTATAATAATACAGCAAACGGTAAAAGATAAAATTTCCATCACATATCCTACTTTTGCAATACATATATTATGAATTCTCCCCATGAATAATTGCACATACATTTGAATTTTTCTAGATGCACATTTGCATGACCACCACATGATTACCCACTGTGATTACAAAATGTACTTCAATTGTAAAACACAGAATACAGGAACATATAAACAGATTTCATAGGGCCCTAGAGTATAGAGGAAAAGTCCACTAGCCACTAGGATAATTTATGCAGTATCAAATGCTGTATGCATAAGCTAATAATGGTGACAAACAAGTTATAGCAGTTATAACCCACATTCATCTTAGCTCGAGCTGAACCAAACATGCCATAGCCCGGCTAACAGCAAGTTTTGGTTTTTTAGGGAGGGGTGAGAGCCACTGCTGTTAAGGAAAGGGGTCCGCTGGATTTACAACACAAGACAAAATGAGAGCCTCATTGCGAAACGGAAGTGGTACAGTAATCGTTTATCTTGATTATCTTGTTTTCATTATCGTTGGATGCCAAAATCATAATTGAAAATTCTGTTATAAGGTCGATTTTATATTCATCCCCGTTTGATCTCCAGTCTGCATGTCAAAGTATCCTTGGGCAAGATACTGAACCCTAATTTGGCAATTTGGTTGTGCCATCTGTGTGTGAATGTGTCTGTTTCTGATGGCAGATGGCACCTTATCCTGTGCCTCAGTGTATGAATGGGTGTGAAGGTGGTGAATGTGATGTAGCGTAAAAGCGCTTTGAGTGGACAGACAGACAGAGGTGGCTACATCATAGCCAAAATATCAAGTTTTTTTTTAACCCCTTTTTATTTTTTGCTGATCCGAAAGTTATCAAATCCGCAACTCAAAACAGTGATATCAGTGATAGTTTGTTAGCAGCTAACAGCAACATTTAAGGTGGATTGTTTTTTGCAAGTTACTCTACATTAAAAAAATGAACATTATCAACAGAATGTGAAGAAGTAATTGACGTTATGTCAAAAATATCTTTGTATTATGTTGCAGCGATAGCTACTGAAGTTAACATGCTAATGAGCTAGCCCCAGCCCGTACTGTCTAGTAATACCATAAACTCACAAAATGTGATTTCTTTCATTTGTTTGAATAGTTTATGCAGCAGATACGTGATGTCATTCAATCCATGTCTTTTTAGAGTTATTGATTTTTACTTATTTTTAATTAAATTTTTCAAATTTATTTTCCTGAAATAAAATAATTTGAGAGAAGAATATGACGAGGTTACCTTGGACTCTTGGTAAATTGGGGAAAACAGAAGCCCATAGGTCCCTGAACTTGACTCACTTTCACTAGGGTAATAGTGAGTCAATGAACACTCCTGTGAATCAGAGATGTGGCAGGTCTGCTGTAGGCCACATCGTTTTTTTAGACTTTGTTATAGTTTGACCTCTGGCCACTGCTGTGTCTGATCATGGTAGGCAATTTAGTTTAATTTATTTGGAAGCTAAGGACCGTTCTGACCAATGAGGTGAAGGCATGCAGATGGTGCAGTCTGTAAGTAGAGACCAGAGTTCAAATGGGACTGTGTAGGCTTATCTGTGTTGGCTGGTGGGAGTGTACATGTCTGGACAGAGATCGATTGTAACTGCGATGATTGATTAACAAAACAAAAGGGATGACAATCAGCCAATAAAATTATATGGTCGAGAATATGGCTGCAACTAATCTTATCTGCCAATAATTTTCTCAATTAGTTGTTTGGTCTATAAAATGTCAGGAAATTGTGAAAAATGTTGATCAGAGTGTTCAATGTACTGTTAGGGCTGCACAATTTGGAGAAAAGGTCATATTGTGATTATTGTGGACAATATTGCCATTTGTAATTTGGTTATAATGGAACAAATGGTACAATGAGTCTGCTTGCTTGATTATTAAGGAAAATTCGCAAAAAACTGACTTTGAAAATGTGTATTTCTCAACTTCAACAAAGTTAAACAATATTTATAACAATAACTAGTAAAACCGATGTTAAACAGAACAAGGGGAGCATGTTGCTCTAAGGAGGAGGCGGCTAGAAGCAGCAAATATTGGCGCACCGGCTCAATGAACATCCGTCCACTGCAGAGTCTCTATCCACAACCTGGAGGAGGAACTGTACATGAGTCTATTAAACAAAGAGTATATTGTTTAGTTAATAGTATACTGCTGTTATAACAATAATATATTAAATACTACATTCGTTATAATTCCATATAATAGTAAACTTTTTTACCACAAGTTGAATATTATATCCAGTTACCACTGTTTCATTTCTGTGGGTTTTTATTTATTTAATCCTTGTGCAAGCAAATGGCTGTACCTTGGTCTCTAATTTGTTAATGCTAAGTACTAACTTGTCAATAATCATATTGTTCAACATTTAATGATTTGCTGTAGCACATCAAACTTTTCTTTTAGCATCCCGCCTAGGGATGGGGATCGTTAATTTTTATTGATATTGATACCCTTATTGAGACTGCTTAACGATCCGATTCTTTATTGATACCACTATGAATACTTTACTATTATTTAGTGATGGTTATTTGATAAGACTAGGGCTGGGGATCGAGACCCGGTTCCAAAATTTCTCAAAACCCGAAAATCAATAAGGTTCGAGCTTATCGATACTGCTATCGAGACTTGGGGCTATGATGTAACGTATTGATAAAGTATTGTCTTTTTACTTGCGAAGGTTTTATTGCACGTAGTTATAGTAACGACCGTATCTATCATCAACTAATGTTACAGTAGTTTGGAGCTAACTTAACCCTCACCGTATTCCACCACGACGGTGCAGCCTCTCGCTCTGCTGCCGCTGTGTGTGTGTGTTTGTTTTTACTTTTGTTCTTTAAAAATTACTCAAACCGATTAATTGATTATCAAAAAAGATAAATTGTGCAGCCCTAGTGAAGATTTTTTTAGAAACGCCTTTAATGTAGTGCTTCATCAGGCTTATAAAAAGATATAACAAGCCACGGCTGAAATAAGACCTTAGAAGGAGTAATCAGTACAAACATCAGTCCATCTCTACATGAGAAAACTGAAAGCACTCTGGAGCAGTGGGGGAAAAATTAATTTCTAAAACTATAAATGCAGAAAACGAGTAAAGAGTAAAAAAAAGAGTTGATAAAGGAAAAGAATAAATCAAAATACTAGATGTTATTTGTTGTGGAAAATTGCAGTTTTCCAGGCGAGGGATTGCGCAAATAACGTTTGAGTTACAACCAACCGTTGTCTTTGAACAATTTATTAATAAAAGAGAATAAACAGAGAAGTACTACAACACAAATCAGCTGGACCAGAGGTTCTGTCTCCTAAGACAGTCACTAACGTCTGGCCCAGGGCAAAGGGATGCATAATCATTTACACAATCTAGGTTTCTATGTTTTGGGGAACAAAGATTGTCTCGGACTGGAACCGGTCAAGGTGAGGAGAGGAACAGCTAGTGACGAAAACAATAATAAAACATTACATTTATGACCTAAACCCTACACATGTTGACAGACTAGGATAATGAGTATAATAATAAAAGGAAAAGGTTGAAGATTAAAACTATATATAAGACATAATAACAATAATTGAAAAGTAGTACTATTGTAACTTTACCAACAATGCTGGCTACTAATGCAAGCACAGAAGATAAGTCATCAATTAAGGAACCCCGCTTAAAAAAATAACAAAGTAGTCAGGGTTGTCTGGCAAGAAAGTTGAACCTGGCTCAAACTTTAACAAAACGCTGTGTATTGTCATCCAGTAAGGCACTGCATTGGCCAATCAATACATGCAATTACATCATTACATTAGTTATTTAGCTGATGCTTTTATCCAAAGCGACTTATAAGAATGGGTACATTTACCCATGAGGATGCAACCCAAGAATTGCTAGAATCACTCAAGTACATCAACTTCAGAAAATACGGAGGATAATTGAATTACTTGAGTTGTAAAATCCCGTCTCATAGTATCAGACCGTGCAGTGCAGTGTTGTGGTGCCCAATAAGTCTTCAGACTCATGCACTTGTTACTCAAACTGGACTTTCTGGATCATATTTCACTGTCTCTCACCCATGCCAGAAGCAACATTCCAACACAGTCCCTGTGGCTGTTTTAGGGACATAAAGTACAAACGCTGATGAAACAAGAATGTCCTTAAAGATACAAGAAACTCAAGATTAATTAATAGGTGTTTAGTAATGGGTGTTGTCTCTCCATGAGCTCATAAGTAATGTCAACAATTGCTGTAAGTCCCATCTGTTGTTTCTTTACCTACATTTCTTTACCTTTATTTCCTCAAGGTGGAAGTTTGGGACAGTTTTGTGAAGTGTTAAATGGCTGTTATGCTACAAAAGGTTATTTGTGTGCTGAGTGAATATCAACTGAAACTGACACAAACAGGTTGAGCTGGATCATTCTTTTTGGTGTGTGTATCCTGTGTATTCCTACATCTACTAAAACTGATTTTAGATGGTGTACATGCTAGACATTAAGTTGTGAATCTCACTGTAAAAAAGAAATTTAGTCTGTGCAGATTCTTCTGAAGAATATTATTTCTGATTTCTCATTTCTGAAGATGAAGCAGTCAGAGAAAATGTTATAGTGATTCATAAAACGATCAACAGTGCAGTATGTCTTGCAGGAACGCCACGTGTTCTTTCTTCCCTCCACCCAGCCAACCACAACGTTCACTCGAAATCAACCCAACCCCATCTCTCTCAGCCCCTCCCCCAGCTAAATGTCTGTGTCACACTGCCTCTCATTCTTCCTTTCTCTTCTCCTCCACTGCCTGCTGGCTCGCGCATGTCCTATTGCTTAATGCGGCTGGGCTAAAGAGCAATCAGAAGATAGCTGTATTGAAAATAGAGCAGGTTGATTTTTAGCTCGAGAGTCCACGGAGTCGTGGGATGGAAAAGCGTCCGGGTTCTTTGTGCATAAACCCCCATGTGAGTCAGATGGCTTTTTCCTCTTTCCACCCTCTCGTATTTCCCATTTGATGTTCGTATCCTTCCTTTCTTTCCCAATGCTTCTGGTTACCTCTCTTGGATTCTGTCTGTACAGTAGCTCTCCCTGCCTCTGTTGCTGTGTCATTCGTGCCTTTGCTTTCTGCATGTGCCCCTGCCCCCATACCATAACACTGGCTGCTGATGCTGTCTTGTGACGCCTGAGCAGAAGTCATGGTGTGCTGAATGAGAATCAGGACAAATCACAGGATTTAGTCCAAGATGCTTTTTCGTGTGACACACATTAGAGGCACAACCACAGGGAATGTGTCTTAGGTGTGACTGCGTCATATGAATGATAGATTGAAATAACTTTTAAATTAGGCCTTCAGCCAGTGATGTTATACCTTAATATACCCTACGCTGCAGTCCAATACTGTCCTGACCTCCCTGTAGCTCATCTGTGAGTGTTTTGACTATAACTGGGATGATAAGCAAACTAAGGTCATGACACCTAATAACATAAAATATAACATTCAACAAAGACGATTAACCAAATGAAATCACAAATCACATTCCTGTTTGCAGTCAAAATGATCATCGAAGGTACTTTTACATTTATTATTACCTCTTTAGAATGGAAGAAAAAAGTCTTTGGGGAGATTAAAGTGGGTAGGCTGGGGTTGACTGATGGCTGAGTTAGCTTGAGCAGCTACAGTTTATCAGTGGTGGACAGTAATTATGTACATTTACTCATGTACTGTACTTAAGTACAGGTTTGAGGTACTTGTACTTGATTATTTTCTTCTCACGCTTTCTTCTCACTCTTTCCATTTCTACTCCACTACACCTCAGAGGGAGATATTGTATTTTTACTTAACTAAATTTATCTGAGCAGGGCTTGACAATAACAGTGGCCCGATGGCCTAGGGCCGGTAAAAAGTAACGTCGGGACAGTTGACCTAGCAAGTCACTGGCCCGATTGGGCCAGCGCAAAAACATTAGTATATGAAAAAAATTAGAAACTCAGTATCCTGCAGTTGCTTTGCAGCTCGTTGTCCAGTCCAGATTTGTAGTTACGTCATGAGTGGTTGTCAAATGTTGTTTCTCTAATCTCAATAATCCGTGTATGGTTTGTTCTTTCATTATTTCGTTTCTAAACCAAATCGGTTGTTTTTTGGTTTTTCTGTTTTTAAAACCAAAATGGAAAAACAGAAAAACCAAAAAACAGACATCTGTTTTGTTTTTCTGTTTTAAACCCATAACGGAAAACAAAGGAGCTGCGTTTTGTTCTATCTTTGACCGTTGTTGCATCCCTACAACCCGCATGGTTAAGGCCTATTGGCATTTGTACTGCACTTTAATTTTATATAAGGCTATTTCTTTTCAGGTCGCATCGCATCTCATGTCAACTGTGGGGAATATGATTGTAGAAGTGAGCACTACATTACAGAGCCTCAAACACTCAAAATTCTATGTCAGCATCAAGGATGCCTTTTTTTTGGGCTGATCTGAAGCAGCTGTTACCTTTAGCGATCAAAGAAAATACCCAAATATGTTTATAAAGGGTTTTTTTCTCGAGGCTACGGCCAGGGTGCGACCTCCTCTCCCTCGCCCTGTATGCTCCAGCCCCCTGCTCCCTCTCCGTTCACCCTACTATGGGTTGTGTTGCCAGTGGAACCGGCGCACTGGACGGTCAGTGGCCGTTCCCTCTGGCTGGATGAAGTCTGAGCTCCCAGTCCATGCAGCTGGAGGCTCAGCGCAGTGCAACTTAAATTCTTCCATCTTACAAAGAAAATAAAGGTCTGATCAAAACAGTGTACCCTAGAGAGGCTGAACGAAAATTACCCAACATTTTAATCCGTGTATGATTAGTTACTATACAGCTTGCTGAATTAACTAATAACAGTTCATGTTTGCTGTGTACCATTGGATGTACTGACAACTAGGCTATCACTGAATTAATTAGAGAAATCTTAAAAACCGGAGGATTTTCAGGTAAGCGTTCCTGTTCCAGTTGCTAGTGAGTTACAAACTGAACATTGAGCCAATATTAAATAGCTGCAGTCTCGGGTACTGCAGCTATATTATATTGTCCTGTTTTTCTAACTAAAAACCCACTTATGTTGATGTTCAAGCTCAATTTAATTACATTTAATCAGGCATCTGTGTATCTGCTGCAGATTTATCAAGTGTAACACACAAAGCTACACAAATCGGACTCATTAAATAGCCTCAAAATCAATGTTCCATTTTGGTTTTTAAAACAGAAAAACAAAAACCTAAGTCTGTTTTTTTGTTTTCTGTTAATCTGTTTTTCCGTTTTGGTTTTAAAACGAAATCATGAAAGAACGAACCACACATGGATTCTCAATGAAGTGGCAACCTCTGGGTCTGAAAGTGAAACCATGCAGATGGAACTTAAACCTGCATTCTCTCTAACGGCCAACAGGGGGTGAGTCTGCTGGTTGCAAACAGAAGTCCGGTTCCATTAGAAATAATGGCAAAATGTTGCTACTTCTCAGCTAAATTATTATCAGTAAAGGCTTTCCTAATGAGTTTATGCTCTAAGGCACTAGTTTCAAGTCTTCTTCAACACAACATGATGTTCATTGAGTAAATTACGCTCATCTTAAGGGGGAAATAGACGATAATGCAGCGTATGCTTTTGGGCGGGACTACCCTGTGATTGACAGGTCGGTACCATGGCGTCCTGTCAGTCACAAAAAACAAAACACCAACCTGTCAGTTGGTTAGACAAAACAAGCGTTGTGAAGGTGTTGCTTTGGATAATTGTGACAGCATTTCTCACTAATTTCGAAATTGATTAATGGCGAATATAATCAGCACATTAATCTATTGTGAAAATAATCATTAGTTGCACTCCAATACAAAATAGTTAAAAATGAGCTGCCCTCTCAACAATTATGACTGTAATATCCTGGTTTTATATTAATGTTATGAGTAAGAAGAATAATTTAATATATAATAGTAGCTATCCATCTTTCTGTATTTAGTACTTTTTAATACTTTACTTTTCTTCTTCTTCTTCTTCTTATCCTATGATACAAGGATACTTTTAATACATATACATATTTTTACACATGCCATTAACACTGTCCTTTGCTGCTTAATTTTTATATAAATATTGTTGTACAATGTAATCACACCAAACAGCTGATCTATTATGTATTCATTCATCATTATTTATTCATAAACACATTTGTTGGAAAAACTCTTCATTGAGAAAAGGGGGGGGGGGGGGGGGTTGATTTTTTTGTAGCTTCCGTCTAGCTTTTCTAATTAAATAATTTGCATTATAATGTTTGGTTGTTCTTCTTCTTCATAAGATATATTTTTAAATTGTGATGACCAACAAATTGTATTTTTATTGTTAACAAAAAAAACATCGCAAAATACTGTTTGAAATACAGTGAATGAGAGAAATTGTGTTTGTTTTTTTTTCAAAGATGGGTACTGAAATTCGATTTTAAACGGGACAACCTCTCCAAGATTACTTGAGTTGTCCACAACTACGTTTGTTACTGTAAAGAAGTGCATCAAAACCATTACATGCAAAGCGCGCTTGCTTGGCTAATAGCCAGAGGTAGGTAGAGTAGCCAAAAACTGTACTCAAGTCAAACTACTGTTACTTTGCAAAAACAAGTACTCAAGTGGAAGTGAAAGTGGTCATCAAAATAACTACTTGAGTAAGAGTACAAAAATACTTACTAAAAAAAGTACTTGAGTGACTTAGTGAGTAACTCAAGTAATAAACATAAAAAACATGTGGATGTGACTAGAATTATTTCAGATGGTCTTCCTCGGGTAAAGGTAAAGAAGTGAACATACACTTGTATTTATTTGTGATGAAATTACAAGTCATCATCTCCTGATTAAATAACCTGCCACATTTACACCAGGGCAACATTCCCAGTGTGTATCCATCACGTGTGAGTACAAAACATTACATTAATATTATAGTCTCTTAGTATTCCAATAAATAAAGATTGTTTACGAATAAAAATATATATATTTCTTGTTGTCTCATATTAAATTATGATTTGCAAACAAATCAAATTAGGAGATAATTCTGTGATGTTTCATAATTTATTCCCTACAGGTGTGTTCTTCACTTTTACCAGAGGAAGATCATCTGTGGTTGAAACATTACATCAGTCACATGCACATGAAATATGAGAAGTTTGTCCTTTTTGTGTCTGCATAATTTTGCCTGTCTTCATCAGGCTACACCAATGAGTATGACTAGTTTAATGCACACTGCTCGAACACTGTTAGCTTGAATATTTACATTAAGTCGGAAAACGAGGAGTTTTTAAGCATGATGTGCTGTGTGTGTAGCTTAACATTAACACAACAGACACTGCTCTCTGTCAGTTCAGTGTCAGCACGGTGTAGCCTACTCATTTCACAACCGAATACCCATCCCAGGGCGTCAGATACCAACGCTGTGAGAAAGCCTGACGAGGCGTTGGTATCGGATGGCTGGGATGAGCCCAGGCTGGCTGCACGGTGTGCTAAATTTGCTAAAGTAGAGATGTTTCTCTTAAACTACTCAAGAGTAAAAGTATGATGCAT
Organism: Micropterus salmoides; assembly: GCF_014851395.1. NCBI lineage: Eukaryota > Metazoa > Chordata > Actinopteri > Centrarchiformes > Centrarchidae > Micropterus > Micropterus salmoides. The sequence goes on from NW_024040263.1 coordinate 21,091,569, forward strand.
TAAAAGTACTCTGACAAGTACAATTTACTCAAACTTACTCAAGTAAAAACTTACAACAAGCTAAAACAAAAGCTGTCTGTAATGGTTTGCCATAAATCTCAAAATTTGGCAATTACTTAGCTGCTGGCTGAGACAAACCAGCCATTTTCTGAAGTTAAAGACAGCCAGGCTGACATAGGAACTATATAGCTAATATGCACACTTCAATATTAGTTTTTTTATTATTATTTATCACATTGCATATTTTCCACATAAGGCCTATTATTAAATTTTTTATTAGCTTGTAATAGTGACATAAAATGAACAACAAAGACTATTAAATCGTTAATCTTATTTATTTGTATGACAATTAATCGAGTTGCATGAGATCAGTATCTCAATTTTAGTAATTACCGTAAAACTTTGATTAATAGCCCGGGCTTTTATTTGCTAAAATCAATGAATTGACCCTGCCTAAATTTGGGACAGGCGTCCATATGGGACAGGCCTTTAATTCCTTTCACACAAAACTGAAATGGGCTACTATGAAACAGTTTATTTACAGAATTTCAAACGGTATGAATATTACTTTCAAATAATATCAATAAACATCATTCATTTTAGCTAGCCCCGACAGATGGCTTATGCGCTTTCATTTGTAGGCAGCAAAATAACTAAAACAACAACAGGGTGCAGGATGAGACAGAAGTTAGCAGACAGAAAGCGATGGACTTGACAGGATAAATTTTGAAAATATATTTATGTTAAAATCGTGTTTGTCCAAAAGTGTGTTTGCTAAAAGTGTAGGTGAACGTATATATTTATAATGCGTAGCCAAAAATACTAGACAGGCAGTGAGTAGCGACTATGTGATTCGTTTCTGTAACGCGCAGGGATCTACCTTGCGCCTATTTCACTCTTAAACGCTCCAAAAAATAGATCTGTGTGAACCGGAAAATGATTTATGAATACAACCGACCATAATCTCCTACCCTGCCGCGCTGTTAATCGTCCAAAACATAGTCGGAGTGGCGATCACGAGTAACGGGATTAACCCGGTTGGCCGGTCGCTCTGTGGCCACTTTGAACAGCCCCGTTCCTGAAAAACAAGAGCGAGATGCGCCGTCAGCAGCGGAATCGGTAAGACAGAAGACAACAGGGAAAATTCAAGGAGTTTGTGGGTTTGGCTAACGTTAGCCGGCTTTTTAGCTAAAGCTCTTCTTTTTATTAGAACAAAATCAAGTTTTCATGAAGCCGATGCTCTCGGCAGTGTCACATTTGTGCACAGATCAATCACAGCCTGGATGGATTAGGATTTTTAAAAAAGCTTGATGTGATTCAACAAAATGTTGAACTCAGTGTTGTGCATAAACAGTTATGATTATTGACGAGTTAGTAGCCTGCCCAAAATCAAGGTTGGAGACTTTCATGTAGCCTACAGCATTTTTCTTGCACAAAGTTAATGAATAAAAGACAACCCCAACCTGAAGCAGCTGTAATTTGAATTAATATTATAGCCTACTAGTGGTAAGTTATATTCTATTAAATGAAATTCTATTGAATATAGTAACATAATGAATATATTAATATCAAACTTTTAGTTTACTATTAAATTAACAATATACTTTCAATTTAATGTTATACTAATATAGTCATTTAGACTAGTTCCTCCTCCAGGTTGTGCCTGTGCTACACCGCCTACACTACTTACATTATTCATCACTTAGTTTATTCTCTACATCTTTGTTCCTTCCTGGCCTATTTGAATTTTGTTGTATTGATCAAGTGGATGGTGAAAGTTATCACACATATCATTGCAGGCAAGCTCACATTATCTAGTTTATACCAACTAATACACAAAATTACACTGTGTTTCACATGATTTGCTGTAATATGGCATACATAAACGTCATAGCTTATGTAAGACAGTTGCTTTTCGCAGGAAATCTGACCAGTCCTTCACATAGAAAACTGTTGGCCCATACAGGCTGTTATAGGCAACTGAGAAAGTTGGTGAATGCCTCAATTTGTAGGTGGTGGTACAACCGGATGACGTAAAGGCAATAAATATGTTATAAATATACTTAAATTCCTTTTAAAACCTCAAAAATATCCCTTTTAAAGGTGTGTGGCTGATTTAATCTGTTACAGCTCAAAGTGGTGCGGCAGTCTTAAAATATGTTGAAAAGGTCTTAAAAAGGTATTGAATTTTACTGCAGGATTCCTGTATATACCATGTTTATGAAAAGCTGTTTTGATTCTTTTGAGCGGTGGACCCTTACAGACTAAAGGAATATAAATAATCAAGGAACGGATACATTTGGACTTAATGAGTGCTTCAAATGTAACGGGAGTCGTCACTTTTCTTTTTCTTTTCATCTCTTGTACCGTGCAGGTTACACTGGTAAATCTATAAGAATTAGACTTTGGAGCTTGAACAATTGAATTGTGGAGAATCTAACTGATCTAACGATGTGTAGCATGTCCATACTGACATATTAATCATACGTTTAAACATGTGTAATATAATGTGTATTAACGAGCTAAGCAGCTTAGAAGCAGCTAAAGTGGGCGACCCCACGGTGTTTAAAGTTTGTAAATTCCAAGCACTCAATCCGCTCTGGAATTTGAGGTCCCTGAGCCACATTGGCTCTATATGTACAGTAACTGTGTGTTTTCTTGGTTTGACACCTGGAAATTGGTGTCGCCTTATATTTAAGAAGTGCCAACAGCCCTAATGCAGTTAGGACTCATTTGAAATGAAGGGAACCATCATCACTGAAACCTTTGGCACCAGTTTAACACAGTTGGATAAGCTACAGAGGGTGTACATGACATATTGTGACATCAGCCATTGGTACACACTGTTGATGGCTGAAGAGAAGCAATAGACCTTTTTCACTGAGGACATTTTGACATGTCACAGTAACAAAAGCAAAGGTATAAATAATCAAATGAATGTTTTAGTTTTGGGGGTCCTGGTGTTATGCATGTACATTTCCCACCTCTGGAAAGATGTGTCAGCATGTCTTCTTTGTGTAAAATACAAAACATTTGTTGTGTTTTCATGCTACAGCATCTGAATATTTGGAAGGCCCAAGTAAGTATGACCTGTGGGTGGGTTTGTATTGAAAAATTTTGATAATAATGCTTTACAGACTCATTACTAGATCTCACCCTCTCTTCTGTCCTTGATTTCTAGGAGTTATACTATCTGAGAATGCAAAGGAGCAGAGAAAAGATGGAGAGAAAAAGGATGGAAGAACAGAATCCGGTACATCTTTTGGCTCTATATGAAACTGAAACGAGTTTATTTAGAACATTCTCATTCTGTGGGGGTGGCGATGGCCTTTGGTGTGAGAGACTCGGGTTCGAATCCACTGTGAGACACCAGTGTGTCCCTGAGCAAGACACGTAACCCCTAGTTGCTCCAGAGGCGTTCGACCTCTGACATACATCGGGTCAATGGGCCTTTGGATAAAAGCGTCAACTAAATGAATAAATGTATAATGTGTATAAATGTAGTTGTTGAAAAGCAGAAATAAATACAGTGAGGAAAATAAGTATTTGAACACCCTGCTATTTTGCACGTTCTCCCACTTAGAAATCATGGAGGGGTCTGAAATTGTCATCGTAGGTGCATGTCCACTGTGAGAGACATAATCTAAAAAAAAAAAATCCAGAAATCACAATGTATGATTTTTTAACTATTTATTTGTATGATACAGCTGCAAATAAGTATTTGAACACCTGTCTATCAGCTAGAATTCTGACTCTCAAAGACCTGTTAGTCTGCCTTCAAAATGTCCTCCACTCCATTTATTATCCTAAATTAGATGCACCTGTTTGAGGTCGTTAGCTGCATAAAGACACCTGTCCACCCCATACAATCAGTAAGAATCCAACTACTAACATGGCCAAGACCAAAGAGCTGTCCAAAGACACTAGAGACAAAATTGTACACCTCCACAAGGCTGGAAAGGGCTACGGGGAAATTGCCAAGCAGCTTGGTGAAAAAAGGTCCACTGTTGGAGCAATCATTAGAAAATGGAAGAAGCTAAACATGACTGTCAGTCTCCCTCGGACTGGGGCTCCATGCAAGATCTCACCTCGTGGGGTCTCAATGATCCTAAGAAAGGTGAGAAATCAGCCCAGAACTACACGGGAGGAGCTGGTCAATGACCTGAAAAGAGCTGGGACCACCGTTTCCAAGGTTACTGTTGGTAATACACTGACGTCATGGTTTGAAATCACGCATGGCACGGAAGGTTCCCCTGCTTAAACCAGCACATGTCAAGGCCCGTCTTCAGTTTACCAATGACCATTTGGATGATCCAGAGGAGTCATGGGAGAAAGTCATGTGGTCAGATGAGACCAAAGTAGAACTTTTTGGTCATAATTCCACTAACCGTGTTTGGAGGAAGAAGACTGATGAGTACCATCCCAAGAACACCATCCCTACTGTGAAGCATGGGGGTGGTAGCATCATGCTTTGGGGGTGTTTTTCTGCACATGGGACAGGGCGACTGCACTGTATTAAGGAGAGGATGACCATGGCCATGTATTGCGAGATTTTGGGGAACAACCTCCTTCCCTCAGTTAGAGCATTGAAGATGGGTCGAGGCTGGGTCTTCCAACATGACAATGACCCGAAGCACACAGCCAGGATAACCAAGGAGTGGCTCTGTAAGAAGCATATCAAGGTTCTGGCGTGGCCTAGCCAGTCTCCAGACCTAAACCCAATAGAGAATCTTTGGAGGGAGCTCAAACTCCGTGTTTCTCAGCGACAGCCCAGAAACCTGACTGATCTAGAGAAGATCTGTGTGGAGGAGTGGGCCAGAATCCCTCCTGCAGTGTGTGCAAACTACAGGAAACGTTTGACCTCTGTAATTGCAAACAAAGGCTACTGTACCAAATATTAACATTGATTTTCTCAGGTGTTCAAATACTTATTTGCAGCTGCATCATACAAATAAATAGTTAAAAAATCATACATTGTGATTTCTGGATTTTTTTTTTTTAGATTATGTCTCTCACAGTGGACATGCACCTACGATGACAATTTCAGACCCCTCCATGAGTTCTAAGTGGGAGAACTTGCAAAATAGCAGGGTGTTCAAATACTTATTTTCCTCACTGTATGTATTCCTTCTTAATTATTGTTTGTCATTTGTACTGGAAGAATTAAACATACATTAAACAAGGCATCTAGTGGATAGGGGGGCATGTTACTGTGTTATGCATACTAAATTCAAATCCACTAAGTGTGTCTGTCTTTGTGTGTGTGATTACACCTTCATTTGGTGTAGTGTGAGAAAAGGTTGAGGGTGTGTGTGGCGACATGCAACAGAGCGGACTACTCAAAGCTGGCCCCCATTATGTTCGGGATCAAATCCCACCCTGATGAGTTTGACCTGGAAGTCGTGGTGCTTGGGTCACATCTCATTGATGACTACGGGTAAGACCAACTGGCACAACAGCATCCTTCTGAAAAGCTTGTTATAGACGTCCCAGAACAATCAATTTGTGCATATATTGTTATGCACTTGACAAATCAGACCTGCATTCATTATGAAACTCTACTTCTAATATGTGTTGTCCCCGCTCTGCAGGAACACTTTTCGTATGATCGAGCAAGATGACTTCGACATCGGCTCCAAGCTCCACACCATTGTGAGAGGAGAGGATGAGGCAGCCATGGTGGAGAGCGTTGGTCTGGCACTTGTGAAACTCCCTGACGTCCTACAGAGGCTTCGCCCTGACATCCTGGTAGTCCATGGTGACCGTTTTGACGCGCTGGCTCTAGCAACTGCTGCAGCACTGATGAACATTAGAATACTTCACCTGGAGGGAGGAGAGGTGAGGAGGCAGGGCATGAGAATTTAAGAGAAGACTGTGATTAATTTTGTCATACCTTTTTTATTTTATGTTGCACTACATATGTATGTATAGTAGGGCTGAACAAAAAAATCTAATTTAGATTTTTCTGCCAGATATTGTGATTACGATTTGATTTGCTATTTAATTATTTATTTAGCTATTTTTAAGTTTAGCTTAAGTTTAAAATTCACTGCCTGTCTATTTTTGACAGAAGCAGCACAGAGCAGATGAATCGGAAAGGAAGTCAGACATACAACGGCATAGAGAATCCGGTTGATTTTCAAGATAAAACACCCTGTGCAGACTCCCGATCATATATCAACAATTAACACAGTTAAAACAGAGAAAAATATAAACAATTTAACTACGTAGCCTACTTAATCATGATAGAAGCACAAAAATCAAGGACAGCTGAACAAATTAACAAATTCTGAACAAGTCAGCAATATCAGGAAGGCAAAACGCTCTTATTCTGAAATGCTCCATGTGAATATGTAACGTCAGCCTGAAGAGAGCAGAACGGAGCTGTTATCTGTAGTTGAAGCACACAAAATTACAAATTAACAACACTTCAACAACATAGGGCGGGCGAAACGCTCTGCTGCTAAAACACTTAAGTGTGAGTTGACGCCGAACACAACCGCGGCACAGCCACTGCCTGTGTCTGTTTGCCTATCCACGGTTTCCTCCAGTTTTGTTTGTTGTTGTAAAATGTTCACGCCCTGTGCCCGCTCTGATTGGCGAGCAGGTCTGTCACGCAAGGATGACAACAGAATGAATTTGTAACTGAATTGACTGTTTAAAATGGGTCAGATGCGCTGTATAATTAAACTACATTTTAATCGGCGTCTTCACAATTAGCTAATTAGCATTCTTTCAAATTGCAATTTCGATTTAAAAACGATTAATCGTTCAGCCCTAACATATAGTGTTGTACAATTTACAGTGTATGCGTTTATACCTTTTCTTACTTTTTACCTTTTTAAAGTGGCACAGAATAAAAAATTTTAAGCCAACATAGTGCATAACAACTCCTTAATTTAACTGACAAATGATCTACACAGCAGTGGTGTGTTTTTTGAAAAAAAAAAAATAGAAAATGGCTTGACCATATAACTAAAAAATTGCACTGTATGTACATTGCACATCCTAGTTTAAACACTAGTTGTTGCTGACATCTTGATTAACTACTACACAACAGAAAGACACATGCATCACTTCACACACAACACACACACCCACCAGTCTGCTCAGGGAATACATGTGGAAGCGTTTCAAATCTTACTCGAAGAGACACAGTCCATCCTGATCGACAGCCGGTTAGCTTACCAGCAGCACTGACTGGACTACAGGAGGTAACTCGGGTGTTGTCGGAGAATCAGCTTGTCTTTTAGATGCAAGAAGTGTCACTTGGTTTTATTTTTGGTGTCCAACTTTTATATTGAAAGTCCGAATAGAGTGACTAGTGACTGGGTCTGTTCCCATCTACCTAAACTCCATAATACAAGCATATGTTCCTTCTCAGCCAATGCGCTCCTCCAACGAAGGCTGCCTGGCTCTGCCATCCCTACACACAAAGCAATCTCAGTCCCAGCTCTTTTCATCTGTGACACCACGATGGTGGAACGAGCTACCACATGCCATCAGAGCAGGGCGTCCCTCTCTAACTTCAAGAAGCTCTTGAAAACTCCTCTCTTCCAAGAACACTTTCTCTTACAACACCTCTAATCTCTAAACTCTAACATGCACTTCCTGTGCTCTTCTTCTTCTGTCTTCTTACAATTCTCTTGTATTGAGTGCACTTTTTTGTTAACTCTTACTTCTTTCCCTAGGTATTTACCCCATTGATGCTATACATGCTATTAACTCTTACTAGTATGTATTGTCAGTTGTAGCTCTCTTGCTGTATTGATGCTTTGTTGATGCTTGTATGTTGTTTCTCAAATGAAATGAAGTGTCTGCCAAATGAGTTGATGGTTGAACTGTGGGTTTGAATTCATGTACTAAAAGACATGGTTCCTTGATTTAAAAGTGAAGTGGCCACAGACTTCTTATATTTTTCTGTATAAGGGCCACAATCAAAAACTTTTGGCCACCCCTGATGTACAGAGTATAGATTTGTTTTAATTCTTTTACAGTCAGTTTTTATATCCGACGCACATGTGTGTAAGACTTTGTGGTGTGTAACAACATTGTTGTCATTTTTACCAACTGACAAAAAACATACATCTCTTCTCTCCCTTGCTTCGTTTTTCCAGGTGAGTGGTACGATTGATGACTCGATTCGCCATGCCATCAGTAAACTGGCCCACTACCATGCCTGCTGCACACGCATGGCGGAGCAGCACCTCATCGCCATGTGTGAGGACCACTCTCGCATCCTGCTGGCTGGCTGCCCTTCATATGATAAGCTGCTGTCAACTAATCACAGAGATGACTACATGGATATTATCAAGAGCTGGCTGGGTACGCGGGGACACCGGCACGGGACAGAAATATAGTGGGAGACATCAGAGTTTGATTGAATGTCAGTTTGGTGTCTGTTCGTGTTTCAGGTGACAAGGTGAAGGACGGTGACTACATAGTGGCTTTGCAGCACCCAGTTACCACTGACATCCAGCAGTCCATTAAGATCTATGGGCTGATGCTGGATGCCCTGCTCTCCTTCAACAAAAAGACCCTCATCCTCTTCCCTAACATAGATGCCGGTTAGTTTCACTTACTAGTCCCTTTAGTTCCTTCTTGTTATTCCAGGCTATATTTTCTTCTATGTGTGATTGTCCAAGTAAAACTAGGATCACAAGCATTTAGGGTTTTTTGAATTGTTGTACCGTTGTGAAATTTTATTAACTGAAGTGTCTATGTCACTTGGCCCGTCCCTTCCTATGTAATCAGGAAGTAAGGAGATGGTGCGCGTGATGCGAAGGAAGGGCATCGAGCAGCACCCCAACTTCCAGGCAATGAAGCACATTCCCTTTGAGCAGTTCATCCAGCTGGTGTCCCACGCCGGCTGCATGATCGGAAACAGCAGCTGTGGGGTACGAGAGGCTGGGGCCTTCGGCACACCTGTCATTAACCTGGGAACAAGGCAAACTGGCAGAGAAACGGGTGGGTTTGACGGGAAACAAGATTATAGATACCTGCTGCCATAGTCGTGGTCCTGATTTCCTGCCAACGTTGTTTAAACATTTGATTAAAAAGTGTGTATTTGCATAACACTGACTCTTTAAAACTAAGTGATTGTTTCAACATTTACAATTTTTAGTATGTAGAACAGCCAGGAAGGCTAATAGAAGCACAAAAATCAAGGACAGCTGAACAAATTAACAAAATCTGAACAAGTCAGCAAAATCAGGAAGGCAAAACGCTCTTATTCTGAAATGCTCCATGTGGGATAAGTAACGTCAGCCTGCAGAGAGCGAACGGAATGGGCTCACAGACAGCCGTAATCCGTAGTTGAAGCAAACAAAATGACATATTAACAACACCTCAGAAACATAGGACAGGCTAAACGCTCTGCTGCTGAAACACTTCAATGTGAGTTGACGCCGGGAAAAAACGCTGTAGAACAGCCATTACATTTATCTTGACGCTTTTATCCAAAGCGACTTACAATTGCTATATATGTCAGAGGTCGCACGCCTCTGGAGCAACGAGGGGTTAAGTGTCTTGCTCAGGGACACAATGGTGGATGGGTTACAGTGGGAAACGAACCCAGGTCTCCCACACCAAAGGCAAGCATCTTATCTATGCGCCATCTCCACCCCAGGAAGGCTGTGAAAGCAAATATTATTCTGGTAAATGAACCTGCCTCAGGTCGTTTATCTGACATTTCCCTCTCTGCCAGGTGAAAATGTTCTACATGTCAGAGATGCCGACACTCAGAGTAAGATCTACCGCGCTCTGGAGCTGCAGTTTGGAAAGAGATACCCCTGGTATGACCAATGTATTGCCTGTCTGTCTCATTGAGTCTTTGTTTTCCAGTTTTTCTGTTGGTGATCCTCTTTTCCTTTTTTCTTTCTTGTGCTGAAAGAATTTGTTCTTTACTCTAAGCTTACATTCTTTTTGTGTACATTATTAGATGTAAGTTTTAATAACGAGTGTAAGCTGGTGGTGGGGATGCTGAAGTGTGCCTCTAAGCACAATGTAGTTACTGTTTCTGCTTTGCTCTTCAGACCAGTTATTTATTGGCAAGATTGTTCGGTCAACTGAATCAGGCACAGGTTTAGATTACTACCCTGATTATCAGACAAAGTCTTTATTGTACCTGGATTAATGTAAGGCAGTCCAGTGTTTATAGTTTTTAAACACTGTGGGAAGTATGGTTTTAGATTACATAAACATGAATGAAGGTTGCATGCACCATGTAGATTAATGAACACAGATGTATTTCTGTTTCCCGTCAGCTCTAAGATATATGGCGATGGTTACGCAGTGCCTCGTATTCTCAAGTTTTTACGTACCATTGACCTGAATGAGCCCCTCCAGAAGACTTTCTGTTTCCCCCCGGTGAAAGACTCAATCTCCCAGGACATTGATCACATCCTGGAGAGACAGAGCGCTCTGGCTGTTGACCTGGGAGGGACCAACCTCAGAGTGGCTATCATCTGCATGAGGGTAGGCCTGTTTTAAAAACAAAACAGAAAAATATAGATTTTTATATTTAATTTGTCCGATTTGTGTAGCTTTGTGTGTTACACTTGATAAACCTTCAGCAGATACACTTGGGCGACAGCGGTGCCTGAGTACATCAAATGGTACACAGCAAACATGAACTGTTAAGTTCATGAACTGTTAAGTTCATGTTTGCTAGTTAATTCAGCGAGCTGTATATTAACGAATCATACACGGATTAAAATGTTTGTAAATTTTTGCTCATTATTTCAATAACACAGCTTGCTGGGCTCATTTTGGAGTAAAGCTCTGCTTTAAAACATGGTATAGACGAGCACTTAATGGCAAATAAAGAGGTTTTTATTAATTAATTTCAGGCATTGTTTATTCCTATTATTATTATTATTATTATTATTATTATTATTGTTATGCGTAAAGTCCAGTCCAGTGCACCGGTTCCACTGGCAACACAACCCATAGTAGGTCTACCGGGAGAGGGAGCAGGGCACTGGAGCGTGCAGGGCGAGGGAGAGGAGGTCCCAGGACAGTCGGTGTGCTGCAGACGGTCGGTGATCCTTCCCTCTGGCTGGATGGAGCCCAGCGCTCCTGGTTTATGCATGATCCATGATGATACAGAAAAATAGAAATTAATGGAAAAATAGCATCTTCTCAACATTTTTGAGCCCCCCCCCCCCCCTAAAATATCACTATCAGCTTATGTCTTATTAAGAGGAGCTTAAGCTCCCCCGTAGTTTGGACCCTGGCCGTAGCCTCGAGAAAAAACCCTAGAGAAACGTATTTGGGTATTTTCTTAGATGCTTAGGTAACCAGCTGCCTCACATCTGCCCAAAACAAAATGCTACCTGGATGCTGACCTACATAATCAATAATTGACTGGAAATAGGATAACGGCCAAGTGTTTGAGTGGCTTGCAGCCAAAGCAATGAATCACAATACATTTTCTTTAATTTCTTTTTTCGTATGTGGCTATAATATAGTGCTAACTTCTACAATCATATTCGCCACAGTCACTATGAGATGTGATGCAACTTGAGAACAAATAGCCTATTTGTTTTGTGTGTCACCAATCTGGGGTCGGAGGCAGACCACAGCTGTTGGAAACAACAGGCGCACATGTACAGCAGCCAGTTAGTTTGAAAACCAGTAGAGATAAAACACTGGTCATAGAACAAAACACAGCTGCTTTGTTTTTCTGTTTTGGTTTTAAAACAGAATAACCACAAAATGCCTTGTTGATTCGGTTTTGAGACGGAATAATCAAAGAATGAACCATACATGGATTATTCTCCTCTGATATTCTTCCTTTTTTTTCCTTTTCCCCTCAACCACTCTGTCTCTCTCCTCTCCCTTCACTACTCCCCTCTCTGTCCAGGGTGACATAGTAAAGAAGTATACTCAGCCCAATCCAAAGGCGTTCGATGCCAGGATGAAGCTCTTATTAGAAATGTGTGCAGATGCCATGCGGGACGCCGTCGACCACAACTGTAGAATACTTGGCGTTGGTATGGGAAAACAACACGCATTCTTTAATGACAAACCACTGAGATGCTGACAAACACATCAGAAAACTATCACCTCATAGCTCTTCCTCCACATCTTAGGAGTGTCCACGGGTGGGCGCGTAAACCCACAAGAAGGCGTGGTCCTACACTCCACAAAGCTGATCCAGGACTGGTCCTCAGTGGACTTGAGAACACCCATCTCCGACGCCCTGCACCTTCCCGTCTGGGTCGACAATGATGGCAACTGTGCTGCGTTGGCTGAGAAAAAGTTTGGTCACGGCAAGGGAGTGGAGAACTTTGTCACTGTCATCACAGGAACAGGTGAGAAATCAGGATCTTCATTCATCCAATCATTTGGTCATTGATTAGCAGTGTAAGCAGGGTTGATGTAGGTATATAAAGTAGTTATTAAAGTTATTTAAAAGAGCAACTATTATTAAGTATTATTATTTAATACATACATTTTGTATTATAAGTTTCTGAAAATGTTTTTTTTTTGTAGTTCCACATAATGGTTGATCAATGTAGATTATCAGTGTCGCTATTCAAATAGCAGTCTGAAAATGTTTTTTGAATTCTTCAGTTACTTGCCTAAGTAGGAATGAATAAGGAATTTCATACTGTCATAGTATATTTTTTGACATACTAAACGTGTTTAGAGTGTGTCAATCTGTAAGCCTTGTGTCATGAATCAAAGCAAATTGGGATCACCATACACTTGATAGAAACCTTACTGACAAGGTGATTCTGCTGACTTCCTTTTAATTACTCAAATCAGTTGCTCATTTACACTGACAATCTGAGGATGTAAATATCTTGACTCTGTGTAGGTATTGGAGGAGGGATTATCCATCACAGTGAGCTGGTCCACGGCAGTACCTTCTGCGCTGCAGAGCTGGGTCACATCATGGTTTCATTAGAAGGCCCAGAGTGTTCGTGTGGCAGCAGAGGATGCATAGAGGCCTACGCATCCGGCATGGCCCTGCAGAGAGAGGCCAAAAGGCTGCACGATGGTGAGTGTTTTGTGCAAAGCTTCAAGGAATGTCCATAGACCAGGGCATTGGGCCTTTTTTTGCCCCAGGAACAGCTTTTGACCAGATCTTAGAAAAATATAGCCAAAAAAAGCTAGAAAATTACTCTTTTTACATTAGAGTCAATGGAGCACATCCATGAAAGTGTTGGACTTCAGTTAGAGCGAGTCCTATTCTGCGCTGTGAGTGGCCAGCTGTGCATTTGGGGCATGGCTTAGCGAAGGGTCAATTGCAGAGTTGTGTGTTCGATCCCCACACTGTGTGGATGTCTTTTCTCCCTCCTAAACAATTTCATTATGAAGAGACTTCACATGCTCACAATAAAGCATGTGTTGGAGTGTGTGTGTCCTGCTGGTGAGTCCACATCCATCAACCTATGGACGCTTATTTTCATTTCCCCAGCATCCCTAGGCAGAGGAAATTCCTGCGCTTCTCATTCAGGGGAATCCAATCTCACAAAATTCATGATGGCTATTTCTGATGTGTGTCAAGCAAGTCACAGACTCTTAAGTGCTTCAGAACTCTAACTTAAACGCTTTGCTTCAAAAAACTTCCTCGCACTTGTATTTTGTAGGGAAAATTACTAAAGAGGAAGTGATTATGTGAGTAACTATTGCTTTTATGACTGAGATCCATTTCAGCACCAGCCACTATCAAAGTAATCTGGCCTCCTATTGCCAACCACTGCCATAGACTGTTTAAAACAAGTGGCTATATATACTCTGATGTCACCCATTGGTTTTTGGACTGCCGTTTTGAAGCCTCAAGTTTGGCATTTTGGCCATCGCAATCTTGTTTTATTTTTTTTGGAACCAGAAGTGACCATATTTGGATGAGAGTAGCGCAACCCAAATGCTGAACAAGACCTTTTTTTTAGGCTACCAAAATGTTACAATTTACTTTTAATGAACTGAAAACACACTGTGAAAGGGTCAAAGTTGTTGCACCCAAAAACAAATTCACAGCTTGTTAAATGTTCATAGTGTAGTGAATACAATTCACCCCTATCCTGACTGACAGATAGCCGTGGTAGCGACTTCACAATCACAATCACAAGGTAGCCACACATACCCTGCTTTAGCCTCTATTTTACTCTTAATGGGACCATAATTTACCAAATAAACATCATGCAGTATTGAAGAAGACAAAGTGATCCAGACCATAAACTCATCAGGAAAGTGTTTACTGACGTAATAAATCAAGTGAAAAGTCATTGGGTGCAATCAGACTAATATTTGCAACCAGTGGAGTCGTCCTCTGCTGGCCATTAGAAAGAATGCAGGTTTAAGGCACTTCCATAATGGCTTCACTTGCCAGCCACTTTGCTGAGACTCAGTTACACATATTAGATTCAGAGAGAGGCTGAGAAAGATGTGTCTTCCAGACGTTGTGTGTGTACACAGTACTAAAAACAACTTTTAGTTTTATTAACCTTCTACCATAAAGGAATAGTTCACCCAAAAATGCTACGTCCACATAGCACACACAGGTCAGTGCTGAATGAAAATAGGCTGGTCTATCTTTGCCCTTTTTCCCCAACTTTAAACTAGAAATCTCTACATGTATACTGTTATTAAAGTACTTTTAGAATCTGTGACTTAACTTAGTTGAAATATAGCTGGATGAAGAACGTTTAATCAAATGTAGTTTCTTACCACATGTCAAAAATGGTTTTATACCATCATTCATCATTTACATACATACATCTGAACTCTGTGCTGGTGTCTTTCTCAGAGGAGCTACTGAAGGTGGAAGGGATGGACATAAAGTTTGAGGAGCCAATCACTGCTGCCCACCTCATTGACGCAGCCAGACTGGGGAACTCCAAAGCAGACGCTGTCCTGAACAAGGGTCAGAGCACAAAGCAAGCACACACACAAATCTGAAATTCAAACTGTACAGTGTTTTAGTTCACTGTAAAAGAATGATGTGGCTCCAGCTGTGCTGGAACATTACAAACGGAGCATGGAGATACATCACAATGATTCAGTACTATTAAATCTTCTATAAAAGCAAGAAAAAAATCTAATTTCTCTGTCTTCATCTTCCCCTCTCCAGCTTCCACAGCGCTAGGTGTGGGCATCATTAACATCCTCCACATAGTGAACCCCTCACTGGTGATTCTGTCTGGAGTGTTGGCCTCTTACTACGAAGCCCCAGTGCAGCACATCATCTCACAGAGAGCCCTCGTCTCTGCCCGGAAAACAGAAGTTGTCTCATCAAAGTTGGAGGAACCTGCTTTACTTGGAGCAGCTAGCATGGTGTTAGACTATGCAACCAGAAGGATCTACTGAAGAATATAGTCCCGATTAATTGAGGACTGCTACCAACAGGCGGACTGCAAAACTGAAAGTAGTAGCTGTGCTGCCCGGATAGATAAATAAGCATATTATGTAGGAGAAACATTTTTAAGGCTAGCCTGAAAAACAACGCGCTCAGACCGTCATTTCAGTGTTAAATATTGTGTGTGTATATAATTTCTTTTCGCTATTCTTTTCTTTTTCTTGTTGACCTTAGTGAATCGTGCCTTCACCAGGCCAAATGTTGGCCAGTTTCCAACCTGGATACATCATGTTGCAAGTGGGTCCATTGCACGGGCCAGAAATCCTACCACTTCTATGTAGTCATGTTTTATTAAGTCCCAGAGCTTATTTGATCAAGTGAGCATCAACTCTTGAGTAAACTGCAAATACATTGTAGAAGTCACTCAGTCTACTTGTAATGTGATGTGGGTCGATGGAAAAGTCTTCAGATGTGACCAAATTATTGCTGAAACATTCTCCTGTTGCCTACTCTCAATTCTCCCTAATATCTTACGGCCTCACTTTTTCTGTAAATCTTGTATCGAGTTTTCAGTCTAAATCTTTATCTATTTTGGGATAAGGCTATCTGTCAAGTTAATGTTACAGTTCCACATTTTGTTATAAATTTAATTATTTAAGGTCTTAATGAAGTGTTTTAATATGATGCTTATTGTATGGTGGTCTGGAAAGCTTTATGGGTGATAAACGGTTAATAAATGTCGAAATACTAAACTGGCTTGTATTAATGAAATGTTAAAGCAGGCACTGCTTTAGCTTAATGGCTGTTAACAGTGAATTTGCCTGAATCAGGTGAAGTTTTTTTACATGTCATTGCCACAGACCTTATGACTGTTTGGACCGAGTTTTGAAGTTTTCTTCATGCCTTCCAAAGACCTATTGTATCTCAAATATGTTTACATGGTTTGTATGTACTATTAAATACAGGATTGTACATTACATGCTAAATGAAATGTTTGGAAGAATTTCTTTGTAATTTTATTGATGTCCAAATGCGCTGTCTTGTGTATACACAAAACTGACTTAATTTAAGTCAAGTGAAGAAGATATGGATGGCCCTGTAGAGTAGAAATTCTGTTTACACTGTTGCAAAAGCCCAGTCTAGTGTTGCCCTCTTTAGGTGTCAATGCAGGTTTTTAGTCGTCTACACTGTAAAGTTGCAAATGTTGAGTGCACAGAAATTCAAATGACAAATTCCTTTTAATACAGCGTCAAAATACATGTAAAACATACTGTATGATTAGTGGTAAACGGTAAGAGTCATGTTGTTACAGCCTGCATGACTTCTGCATTACATGTGAGAAGATAAACAAAGCTGAGATTGGAGCGATATGCTTCTGGGGGTCCAGTAGAGTAAAGAAGTTGACTGAGTTGCTGTTTACAAAATAAATCATTGCAAATTTTACTTTTGAGGGACTGCAACATTTCTCAGTGGTCAATCAAATTAGTCTCCTGGATAGTTAAACTGAATGAAAAACCCAGTCACTAAGTGTTGTTAATGGGATGTGTACTGCATGGGACTTCAACTTAAGAACCATGGCCACCCACTGTAACCCTTCCGTTTTCTGCACTTTATGTCCTACAGTCCCCTCCAAAAGTATTGGAACAGTAAGGCAAATTCCTGGTTTTGTTGTTCACTGAAGACATCTGGGTTTAAGATCAAAAGATGAGTATGAGACGAGTTCAGAATTTCAGCTTTTATTTCCTGGTATTCACATCTAGATGTGTTAAACAACTCAGGACATATCACCGTTTGCATTAGACCACAGCATTCTTAGGTGAGCAAAAGTAATGGAACAAATAATCTTAAAGTCAATAACCTTTAATATTTGGTGGCATAACCCTTGCTTGCAATAACTGACTCAAGCCTGCGACCAATCGACAAACTGTTGCATTTTTCATTTGTGATGCTATTCCAGGCTTTTACCACAGCTTCTTTCACTTCTTGTTTGTTTCGGGGTGTTTCTCCCTTCAGTCTCCTCTTAAGGAGGTGTAATGCATGCTCTATTGGGTTAAGGTCAGGTGATTGACTTGGCCAGTCTAAAACCTTCCACTTTTTCCCCCTGATGAAGTCCTTTGTTTTGTTGGCAGTGTGCTTTGGGTCATTGTCCTGCTGCATGAAAAACATCCTCTCGATTCGTTTCAATGCATTTCTCTGTAAATTGGCAGAAAATGTTTCTGTACACTTCTGAATTAATTCTGCTGCTACCATCATCAATGAATATTAATGAGCCTGTTCCAGAAGCAGCCATGACATTACCTCCACCGTGCTTCACAGATGAGCTTCTATGCTTCGGATCATAAGCAGTTCCCTTCTTTCTCCACACTTTGGCCTTTCCATCACTTTGGTAGAGATTAATCTTGGTCTTATCAGTGCATAAGATCGTGTTCCAGAACTTTTGCGGCTCATCTTTGTACTACTTTGCAAATTTCAATCTGGCCTTCTGATTCTTCCTGCTTAGGAATGGTTTTATCTTGTGGTGTGGCCTCTATATTTCTGCTCTCTGAGTCTTCTTCGAACAGTGGATTGTGATCCCTTCACCCCTGCTCTGTGGAGGTCGTTGGTGATGTCACTGATGTTTTGGGGGTTTTCTTCACAGCTCTCACGATCTTTCTCTCATCAACTACTGTTTTCCTTGGCCGACCTGTTCGACGTCTGTTGCTCAGTACACCAGTAGTTTCTTTCTTTTTCAGGACATTATAAATTGTGCTTGCTATGCCCAATGTTTGTCCAATAGCTCTGGTCAATTTTCCTTCTTTTCTCAGCTTGACAATGGCTTGCTTTTCTCCCATAGACAGCTCTCTGGTCTTCATGTTGGTTTATCCTCTTTAACAAGAAATGTAGTATTTATAGGTTTAAACCAAAGATGAAAACTTAGACTAGTCATGCAGAGCTATTTAATGTTTGGACAATCAACCTAAAAGGCAACACCTGGGCAACAAGAAACATCTGTCAGTCACATGTTCCAATAGTTTTGCTCACTTGAAAAATGGGTGGGTTCAAACAAAGGATGGTTTGTCCTGAGTTGTTTAACACATCTAGATGTGAATACCAGGAAATAAAAGCTGAAATTTTGAACTCTTGTCTCATACTCATCTTTTTATCTTAAACCCAGATGTCTTCAGTGAACAACAAAAACAAAGGAATTTGCCTTAAAGTTCCAATACTTTTGGAGGGGACTGTATATCAACAGGTTGGAGCTCCAGTAGACATGCGGTATCTGAATCTTTCACTGTAGTCACTGCTGCTTTTTGTTAAAGTCAGTCTATTGTCACTTCAGTCCATGCAGTATTGCACCACTCCCTCATGCAATTTACAGGTACTGGTCATATAATTAGAATATCATCAAAAAGTTTATTTATTTCAGTAATTCCATTCAAAAAGTGAAACTTGTATAATGTATACATTCATTCCACACAGACTGATATATTTCAAGTGTTCATTCCTTTTAATTTTGATGATTATAACTGACAACTAAAGAAAACCCCAAAATCAGTATCTCAGAAAATTAGAATATTGTGAAAAGGTTCAATATTGAAGACACCTGGTGCCACACTCTAATCAGCTAGTTAACTCAAAACACCTGCAAAGGCCTTTAAATGGTCTCTCAGTCTACACAATCATGGGGAAGACTGCTGACTTGACAGCTGTCCAAAAGACGACCATTGACACCTTGCACAAGGAGGGCAAGACACAAAAGGTCATTGCTAAAGAGGCTGGCTGTTCAGAGCTCTGTGTCCAAGCACATTAATAGAGAGGCGAAGGGAAGGAAAAGATGTGGTAGAAAAAAAGTGTACAAGCAATAGGGATAACCGCACCCTGGAGAGGACTGTGAAACAAAACCCATTCAAAAATGTGGGGGAGATTCACAAAGAGTGGACTGCAGCTGGAGTCTGTGCTTCAAGAACCACCACACACAGACGTATGGAAGACATGGGTTTCAGCTGTTGCATTCCTTGTGTCAAGCCACTCTTGAACAAGACACAGCGTCAGAAGCGTCTTGCCTGGGCTAAAGACAAAAAGGACTGGACTGCTGCTGAGTGGTCCAAAGTTATGTTCTCTGATGAAAGTAAATTTTGCATTTCCTTTGGAAATCAAGGTCCCAGAGTCTGGAGGAAGAGAGGAGAGGCACAGAATCCACGTTGCTTGAAGTCCAGTGTAAAGTTTCCACAGTCAGTGATGGTTTGGGGTGCCATGTCATCTGCTGGTGTTGGTCCACTGTCCACTGTGTTTTCTGAGGTCCAAGGTCAACGCAGCCGTCTACCAGGAAGTTTTAAAGCACTTCATGCTTCCTGCTGCTGACCAACTTTATGGAGATGCAGATTTCATTTTCCAACAGGACTTGGCACCTGCACACAGTGCCAAAGCTACCAGTACCTGGTTTAAGGACCATGGTATCCCTGTTCTTAATTGGCCAGCAAACTCGCCTGACCTTAACCCTATAGAAAATCTATGGGGTATTGTGAAGAGGAAGATGCGATACGCCAGACCCAACAATGCAGAAGAGCTGAAGGCCACTATCAGAGCAACCTGGGCTCTCATAACACCTGAGCAGTGCCACAGACTGATCGACTCCATGCCATGCCGCAGTAATTCAGGCAAAAGGAGCCCCAACTAAGTATTGAGTGCTGTACATGCTCATACTTTTCATGTTCATACTTTTCAGTTGGCCAACATTTCTAAAAATCCTTTTTTTGTATTGGTCTTCAGTAATATTCTAATTTTCGGAGATACTGAAATTTGGGATTTTCATTAATTGTCAGTTTTAATCATCACAATTAAATGAAATAAACATTTGAAATATATCAGTCTGTGTGTGATGAATGAATATAATATCCAAGTTTCACTTTTTGAATGGAATTACTGAAATAAATCAACTTTTTGATGATATTCTATATGACCAGCACCTGTATATTTGTGCCCTGTGAGTCAGTAAGTGCAGCCATATTTGGTTATGTTCCTCACTTGTTCAGTTATTTTGATGTTCTGAATTGTTATGCCTGCATTAGAATTATCATTAAAAAAAATTGTCATCTTTTTTATCATTAATTCCCATCAATAAGTTATTTTGAGTGTGAACACAATTTAAATGGCAGGAAAATTAGGCGCCAGGTTATACTCAAGTCCTACATCTCCATATAAGTCCTAAAACATAAGTCATATGAGATTTTACAGTTATGTTCAAAGAAGATCAACAAGGAGCCACACGTTTGTTGTGCATTACTTCTGTAATGTAAGCAACAAAAACAACCCACTACTACTAAAACAACTGGATGCATGTTTTGTTCCTTGTGGTTCTTGCATTCAGCAACACAGGTTTACAGCTCGGAGCAAAAGGCTAGAGCTTCTAGTGTTTTTAGTTGTGGTAAGTCCTAGCTTTGAAGTACAGATCCCTCCTAACAGTGTGTGGTGAGTCACAGTGATATTGTTGTGGTGTTTTAAAACTAATATATTTGCTCCAGCTGCATACCTTCAGAGTCAATTGCCTGTCTGTCACATGATCCCTTTGAGACTGTCAGAGCTGTTAATAATTAACCACCATGACATTGTGCTTGGGCTGGATACAACAAAAATTGCCAGGGTGCTTCCCTACCTTTATAGCAGAGGGGCGAGGGCAAAGTGGAAGACTGAAACAGAAGTGTAAGATGGTATTATGATGAATTAAGAAAAACCTCCTGCAGTCTGCAACAGAGTACTAGAACTGAGCCATGACAGGAGTTTTGTTAACTTATAACCAAATATTGAATAATAGAATAAATGGTTTGTCAATGAGACCATGCTGAATACGTAGCCATTAAATGTCGCCTAATCGTAAACTGCGGATTTGTCTCAGCTCTGACAGCACCAGCACGTAGCAGGTCATGGGACCCGAATACATGACGCCTCACAGATGTGATTGGTTCCAGTTTGAAGGATCTGTTTTGCGATTGGTGCGCTGTACTGTCAGTCACCTATCCTGGCTTGTGATTGGTTATTCAGCCGTTTCAGCCTCGCTAGTTTTTACTGTTTTTTTTGCCGTCCTTCCCATTGAGCTTATCGGTTTCGGTCAACCGCTACACCTGCCCGCAGTTTCTCAAATTTCTCCTCTCACAAGAACACAACATGGATGATTTTGACATGCTGAACGCACCCGCCGCTGGAAACGGCGTCGGCTCGGAAGAGGACCCCGCCGCCGCGTTCTTGGCCCAGCAGGAGAGCGAAATCGCAGGGATAGAAAACGACGAAGGCTTCAGCATCCTGGACAGTGGAGAGGTCCCCTCGTCGCTGGGAGACTCCAACGGTGGGTGACTGCTGTGGTCAAGCAGAGGCAGCTTGTCTCCGTTCACCCGTAATGTTGTCTGTCTAGTTAGTTAGGGTGTGGTGTATGTTGTTAAACGATAACTGTTTCCCTAAACCTTAATCTGGTCCTAAATGGACACTGAAGTTGATGCTCTTTTAGTTAGCTAACTAACGTTAGCTGAGCTAACGAGTTAGCCGAGTAGGCTTAGCTAGCGGTAACATCAACCTGTGTCAACGTTGACAAATGAACACGTAAAAGGAAAACTCTGAATCATTAGTTAATGATTCACGCTTTCGCCAGCGTTTCTGAATTGAATGAAGCTGTGTGATTAGCTCTAGCTTCGTTCTTGGCCGTGTCATTCATTGCTTCCTATCAAGCTTGACTAACCTTAACGTTATTTGCTGGCAGCGCGACATGTTCCTAGCAATGTATGCCGGCAAACCTTACAGCCACAAGAGGAAATTCATTGAGCTTCTGACCTTTGGTCATGTCTGATTCATTTCCTCGAAGCTGTAGCTTCGTTGTGGTTTAACAGTTGTAGTTGGTCATGTGCTGACATATCACATTATGCAATCGTGTGTATGTAAATCTTGAGGATTCAGCAGGAGTGAAAGGTTCCTAGCTAGCCAAGGTCTTGTCAGTTTACAGTCCCCCCCCGCCCCGACATATTTAATTATCTGGTTTTACTGTATTTGTCTGCTTGATCTAACGTTAACAGCTATTTTTTTCTTGTGTGATTATAGACGGTGCTGTCAACGGAGAGCTTTATGGGGTAAAACTTCTTCACATTGTTTTTGTTCTCAATAATTTTGCTCTTAAATTGACTACTACTTATGTCCTCATGTTTACTTCTCTGTATTTTGTGTGTGAATAGGGGGACTTTGACAGCCTATCTGTGCCCAGTGCTCACATATGCCACACTGTCCAAACCAAACATCTTGATATTGAAAGTAGAGCTTTTACGTGCTGCTTCTTAAGAGCTGTGTAGTTTTGTCTCTACTGACTCTGCAGAGGATTGTTATCAGGACACTGATTATATTATTTTAGTAAATGGCCAAAACATGCTGCTAACGTGGCATTTGTTTCCATAAATTTACAGGATGTAAAACTGAAAGTTAGTTCACTGAAAATGCAGCTAGTAAACCATCATTGCACAGAAAACAGTATATGTGTACAAGCAGCTACAAGTACGGTAGGTTAATGTACGGCAGCTTGATGGCCAGAACTATAAAATATAAAACCTAAGTAATAATAAACCAGAATTGTCCTTCAACTAAACTGGTGAGATTATAAAGATGTACTAATGGGAGGTGATTTGCTCCAGTGTTTTTAATCCTCATTTTATGCATCAGTTCTGCAGGGTTTTTTCTTTCAGCACAGTAGGAGTGTGATTTCAGATCTAACTGCAGAAGGTTGGAATATCTGGCTGTAGTTCTGCTCCAACTTCCTTTTCCTGTGCTGTCGTTGCAACATTGCTGTCTTTTCCACTGTCAGCACTTCTATCTGGTAGTGAGAGAAGCTAAGCTGATAAAACTCAGTGGGCCAAATGTAGTTTTTAATAAAGCCTCTCAAACAACATACAGCTAACTCTTAAGAACATACCGTATGTGCTGTATGCACATTGGATTCAGGACAAAAAAATACTGGTGACAATAGGTGGTTCCAAATGTACTTGCAACTTTCAGATTGAAATATGACTAATTCAAGACGAGATACTGAATGTGTCTTCACCATGTATGATTGAAATGATCAAATATTTTTTGTTACGAAGTACCACAATGATCTGCCTGACATCACCTCCCTTGTTTCTCAGGAAAGCAACGGCCCATCAGACGCCTATGCAGCAATCTCCAATGCAGACCGGCTGCAGGCCGAACCTGAGAGCCTACGCAAGTGGAGGGAGGAGCAAAAAGAGCGGCTGGAGTTGCTAGGTAAGCACAAACCAGAGGAAAAAGGGAACAGGATAGATAATGGCTGTCTGAGATGTGACAATTGTATGTAAAGCAAATGCATCCTTCCTTAATTCCTAATTTTCCTCCAATGTGTCCTGATGACCATATCATTGTCATCTGCCTCTTCACTACTTTATCACACCTGTCCTCACTCATCTCCCTCCCCAGATGATAACTCTCGCAAGCAGGAGTCAGAGTGGAAAGAGAAAGCCAAGGTGGAGCTGGAAGAGTGGCACGCCAGGCAGAACGAGCAGCTGGAGAAAACCAAAACCAATAACAGGTACTGGCTTCATAGAAGGGTAGAATAAGGACACAAGGATCAGTGGAAATGAGGGAGGGCTGACATTACCATGAATTAGAACACATTCACTGTTTTTGTCTAGACAAGATGATTGTATGGATTCCAACCAGCAGTCTTTATATAATATTTCAAAAGGGCAGTTTCTAAATAATGGCAGCAATCTTGGATTCAGCCACAGGTGAGCATATAACCGAATACTAAGATTTGGCTGAGTGTGTAGGCCAGGGGTCAGCAAATAAGTCTGACATCGGGCCAAATTTTTTTTTCAAGACATTACATGATCGACCTTTTTCCACATGCTCGCAATAAAGCATGTGCCGCAGTGCGTGTGCATCCCGGGATTTGAGCCGCATTCATAAACCTATTGACACTAATTTTCATTTTGCTGAAGAAATTCAGGGGAATCCAATCACACGTTTACAGAGGTGTGTCAAGTAAGCCAGAGAGTCTTTCGAATGTCCTTCAGAACCTTTCAAAGTAAAAGCTCTCAATGAACTCAACATAAAGCATTGCTTCAAAAAACATTCTTGCGCTTTTATTTTGTAGGCACAATAACATATCACTATACTTAGATCTATTTCAGCATCAGCCGCTATCAGTTTATTTATTTTATATTTTTCTGCTATCAAAGCAATCTGGCCATGGGCCAGATATTATTGCTGGCGGGCCAGTTCTGGCTGCCTATTGCCGACCACTGGTGTATGCTCTCTAGCAGGAGAAAAAACGGGTCCACCTTTGGGTTGAGTTTTAAGGAAGACAATGTGTTGGCGTCACGTCACTGGTCCAATCTGTTGTTAGCCCAAACCCTCCAGTTGGAAATTCATTTGTTCACACTTGTGGACAGTAATGTGAAAATAAGCCTTTTTCTTTGAGGGACAACTTGCATTGCTACGAGAGGGTGACACCGGTGTGGATTTCTCATGTCGCATCCCACTCCCACAAAAATAATTCTGTCTCCATGGGAGAGTAAAAAACAAAAATTGTTGTCCCAGAAGAATGACTCCCAAAAAAATAGTATTTATTCATATTAGAACAAAAAATCAATAAAAATATATATAAAAGGATGTACAATACGCCGCATGGCTGGCACGTTTGTGTCCACCACTCAGTTTTTTCAGTCTCAGTTTCTCCTGCTCTGTAACGTATCCCTGCTGCCCTATGAATAATAAACTACCTGCTGCTATGACTCCCTACTCATCTGGCAAACCCGTGTTTGCTAGATGGATGGTCTTGGTCTGGCAAAGGTCAATAAGTATAAAAAAATATGGTGCATATTTTGCTGAGTTAGGGCTGCAACTAACAAAAATTTTCATATTTCCTCTTTTCCAACCTAATCAAATAATGAGTTGGTTTAGACTTTAAGATGTATTAAAAAGATCTCCCTTCATTTCAACTGTTTTGCTTGATCAATAGTTAAAAAAAAACAAAAGTATTTCATTAATGATGTGAACCAAAAATAAGCAAATGAGTCCTTTGCTGTCATTTGCATAAATTGTGGTGTCTTCGATTGATTACTTAAACTCATTAGCTTATATTTGCAACATATACTGATATTCTCTCACCTGTGCAAATTGTTTCAAATGTGAAGACTGATGTTGTCTGGCAGAACACCAGAGCCGTGTAATTAAAGATTTCAGGGGGCGGACACGATCAGCTGAGAGCCTCCCTGAGCCTTTGAAAACCCCTGACACTGCATTTAGAAGTCCTTCCAAAAATCTGAGCCTTTGATTATATGCCTTAGCATATTATTGTGTGGTAACCTATAATGCTTGTGTTTCCATCCTCTTCTCCCTTTTATTGCTGTCTCTCTTCTCTGCTGCCTTCTTGCTGCTCTGTCGTTTGGGCGGATGTTTGTCCAGGGTGCTGGATGAAGACTTCTACAAGCAGCCCTTCTCTGAGCTCATTGGTTATGTGTATGTTGCTCCAACTAACATCCTCCCTTTGTTATGATTTTTACAAAAAAAATTTGCTTTGTTTTACCTCCATTGTCATCAACTCCCAGCATCCAACCATTTACCTCATACTCATCTCATTAGTTAGGGCATTAGTTTACCTCGCCTTGTGTAGCCATGTTTTTAGTTCTTCATTTTGAACTACTTTGATTTCTGATTGTTACGCTCATCATGTAGCTTGAAGTTTTCCAAACAGAAACTGCAGTAATAATACCCATACCCCCTCCCATATATCTGCATGTCATTTGTGAGTGGATACCTGTCAGGACATTTCAGTAAATAGATTGACTGCATGCCACTACATGCACACTCCTCAGTCACAACCATGGAGAGCTAATTAAGTCTTTCATAACTGTCTGTGTTTTCTGCTCCATTATTCACTTCCACACTTTCTCTTCCATGTCATTTCAGCAAAACATTTTGCAAATACATTACACACGTTTCCAACAATTAACACGTACATTAATTGTATGAACTCTCTTAGACAGAAATGTTTCACCTTTTTATTAAAGTGATTTACCCCCAAATTAATCTACAAAATATTATTCAGTATTAGGATGCTTATAGGTTTGTTTGAAGCAGTTGTGTGTGTGTGTGTGTGTGTGTGTGTGTGTGCGCGTGCACGTGTGTGTGCGCGTGCACGTGTGCGTGCATAAGTGGACCGAACGATTTCCCTTTATTTTAACTTCGAGAGTTGTTAATGAAATAAGACGTGATTTTACTGCACTGTGTGCAGAGTTTGACATTGTGGAGGTTCCTGCCTCTGAATCTCTACAAGTCAAACGTCCTAAGTACTAACTTCCCGTATCGCCAGCCCTAAGCACTCATTTATCTAAAAATGAGGATGTGTGCAGAATGGGATGGTGCCAAACTAAACCACACTACACGTGAAACCGAGTTAAAAGTCTCTGTAGTTTTAATAATGTGTGAAAGTTGTAATGCTTTATAAACTCATCTATGCTCAGTAAGGTGGGTCTCATTGCTGAACAATATGTAGTAATATCTAATAGTTATTAGGTGTTTTTTGTCATAGTTGCATCCCTTAAACTACAGCTGTTTTCATTTTATGTATTTAACTAAATACAATTGGACTTAAATTCTAGGTATGTGCAGGATTCAGAATGTCCAGTTATTAAATATTTTTTGCCTATTGTGTTTTTATAGGCAAAAGAAAAGTCATTAATAGTTTTAATGTATTAATCACCTCTTCAGAAAAGCACTTCTCCAGCTTTGTTTCCATCATTCTGGTTCTTCAATTCATTTCAAGGTAACATTTAATGAGTCCAGCCCTCACATGTCCCCAGTGTCTGCAAAAATTTTATTGATAACACCACTGGTCATGTCATGGGTTACACAACTGCTTCAAACTGAACTGTGTTCATGCTTTATTAGAATGTTAGCTGCTCTGTAGCTACTGCTGTCCAATGGGATGACATGCTAATTTGCCCAGCTAGCTATCCAGTAGCTTGAGTTGTGCAGCCTTTGGTTTTGCAGGATATCAGATTAGTTGGGAGTTTCAATTAGCCTGTACACGTTTTATTTTATTATCTTCTTATTCATCAGCTTGTAATTCAAACTTGCCATCAGTTATTATTTTTTATTTGGTGAGAATAGTTTGACATGTTCCTTTGTTCCTAGGCTTATTTTTGGTTGTTCTTTCATTAGGTTCGTATTTAAGCTTTTTTTTCCTTTTTTGCATTACATTTTCATTGTATTTGTGACTTAGTATTAATGTACACATGCTCATGATTGCCAAAATGATTTTGTCATGATTAAGGAAGAGGCATTTTATTGTGTTTCAATTGTGAGCTTTGTTTATGTGCACACCTCAATGCAAATCAACAAATTCCTGGTGCTTTAGCAGTGTTTTGTGTAGAATGACAGTGAATCACAGCACTTCCTGCTTCATCATGTTGTTGGTGGAGTCTATGACGAGGACTCGATGGGCCTCATTTATAAGCATTCAATAAGAACAAATGGGCTTGAATGATGTGAATACCACTTCCCACACAAACGTTGTGTGGCAAGAGAATGAACAATGTGTGAACAGTGCCTGCAAAGATTTTGCATAAAGTGGGAGCTGGCCACATCATTGCCAATGTAGTGAAATAAATTATGTTAATGTCTTGTGACATAAAATGAATAATATCGCTTGTAGGTGAAATTTTGGACATATTTACACGGGGACGTAACTGGCATGATGTGCTCGTGATTTGACTTATTAGAAAATAATATACAAGTTTTATAAATGAGATCCCAGGCCATAACATCCTTGTGTGTGTAACTGACAGAAATATGGCTTGAGGCAGTATTATATTATTAGAGAAATGTCACTAAACCAAAGGCTGCACACTAATCATTTTTGAAGAAAAAAATGAAATTTAAAAAAACTGTTGCTTTTGCATGCTTGCTTTCAACATTTGCATTTAGCTCATTTTTGTTGTCTTTCATTTCGTTCCCCTTCCCCTCTCTCTTCTAAATTCTGACTTGTGAAACTGTTTCTCCCTGTTTTCTTTTCCTATGCACCTTAAAGCACACACATTAACCATCCTTGCTACCGCCTAGACCAGTTAAGTAAAAATACAAAACCACAGAACCTCTAAATACTTTATATTTTTGACAGGGGATAGGTGTGTGTGTGTGTGTGTGTGTGTGTGTGTGTGTGTGTGTTAGATCATTATATGTTGCATAGATACTTAGTTTACTATCCCAACAGTTAGATCCACTGCCTAGATAGAGGCTTGTTATAATGCCCCTTCTGTGATGTTGTGGTCCTTCTAGTCCTTTTTGTGTATTTGTAGTTGGTTGCGACTGTGAATGTTCATTGGCTTCTCATCCCCATTTTGCTTTGTGTATTGTGTTGTAGGTAGTAGCTGAGTTTGTGCTGGCAGGTTGGGCGGGGTATAGAAAAATAACATTTTAACTAGAAAAGTACCATGGCAGTGGAATTATTACTGTTTGTGGGTGGGGTGTGATGAGGGGTTATATTTGTTTAGCCATAATCTGTGGCTTACATCTCAAAATGGCTTGTGAAAGTGGGACTGATCCATTTTCAGTTTCAAGTTTTGTCTTTTTGTCTTCCGTTTTTGTTTTTTAAACTTGTTTTAACTTCAAGTGGTAAGCCCTGTAGTGTAAATGTCCACTTTTTGGTTTAATAGATGGTTTAAAAAACGCCTCAATCTTCACCAATAAGACATTAATTGATCAGTTCCACAATTAGGACACATGAAATCTAAGTGAATGCATTCTTTGACACACCTCCAAATAGCCTGCTTTTCAGCTGCAGCACAATGCACGGCTAAAGCCTAGCAGTGCTTCCAGTTCTTTTGGGCTTGGTTAAAAAAACAGAACTTGTCATTGTTCCTTTTTTTTTTTTTTCCTTTTTATTAAGGACAAGTATATAGATGAGCTCATCATCCCTATACTTGGTTCTTGGTGCGTAAAGAGGATGTCGTAAGGGTGTGGGCAAACTCCCCTCCCCCAGTTCTGTACAGAACTGCATTTTTAACCAACCAAAAATGCTTATTAGACCTTAAAATTACTTTGTTAAGCTTTGGTTTGTTTGTTTTTATTTGGATTTCTCATCAGTTTTGTGGACGTACCTACCTTTACTGTTGTGGAGAGTCGAAAATAAAGGTGACTGTAATATGTAAGCGGAGTTGGGGGCATGCCACACGTAATGAAACTGTTGTAGCTTGTTTCACTTTGTGGGTGTAAAGACAGACGGATGTCCATTTCTATGTGGTGATTGGACTGTCTTGTCCTGAGGTAGACTCTGCTGAATTAACAAAGTCCCACCAGCCGGTGTATTGAGATTTATACTCAATAGATTGGGAGGGTACTTCTCAAATCTTGATGTCAGACTGAAATTTTAGATTGAATTGAATCTGACAGATGCATCAGTCATGCCAGCATCTAAGCATCTGGGAGGCATGACTAAGTTTTCCACCAGAACGTGTGTGTGTGTGTTGGTGATCAGCAGAGGACTTTCTCAGGGCTATACGTGTATTTTGGTGTATCTTAACCACTTCCTCCACTGATTGTTTCCTATTCCATGTCCTTTCCTTCTCCTCTTCCCTGTTGCATGTAGGGCGGCTGAGGAGGCCATGATTTCAGATCTGGACGAGAGCAACCCCGGCACGGAGTGGGAGCGGGTGGCTCGACTCTGTGACTTCAACCCCAAGTCCAGCAAGCAGGCCAAAGACGTGTCTCGCATGCGCTCCGTCCTCATCTCCCTGAAGCAGTCCCCACTAGTCCGCTAGGCAGCCTAGCCTGCTCAGGGTGTCATTCCATATAATCCTGTCTCATGACGTACCAACCAACCCTACTACCGATGTCCCACCATCTGCATTCTGAAGACAAGGGGACTTGCATTCCTTCTGTCCATACCGGTTTGCCATGCACAGCCCTGTGGAAGGATATAGCCAGTGGTCCTACCCTTATCTATCTCCTCCTGGCAGGGCTGTAGAGATTAGCTTTGAAACACCAGCTCACCATTGTCTGCCCCCTGAAAGGTTTTCATCTGTGTGACCTCTTCCGCAGACAAATCAAGACCTTGTAATTCCTCTTTCTTGTTGTTTAATATCCCGAGATCAACTCCTATTAGATCGACACAAGTTGTCATGGTCTGTGGTATTGTGTAACACTTGTGTAAGGGTGGTGAGTTTGGACACTAAAAGGGAAAGGTTCATGTTTGTTTGTACAACCTGCTTCACATGGCCCCCAAACAATATCATTCCCATGATACTGTACTCTTAACTTAACTGTCCTCTGACCTATGAGGGTTGATTGATGTTAGCTGGTTTCATTAACCCTTTGCCCTCCAACACATCGCCTCATGTTTTCCCATCCTTGCAAAAAAAGTATCTTCCTAAAAAAAAAAAAAAAAAAAAATAAAAAAAAATATATATATTTTTTTTTTAGGACCAAACTCTTAAAACAAAACTCCAAATTCAGTGTGTACTTTGAACAGTGTGTGTAGAGCCTGCTTGTGGCATATTGTGTTAAATTTTCCAATCTATGCATTTCCTTTTGAAAAGCCTCTCCCCTCTCCAGTCAGGAACTGTCCAAGTCATTACAATAATGTATACTAATTATGTGACCTGTTTGTATGTGCGTTTAAACCTCAACTGTGTGTGTGTGTGTGTGTGTGTGTATATGTACTCTATGCGTGTACCTATGTACATATACAGAAGGCATTATATATACAGTATATAAAATGTTTCACTGAAATTAGACCGTTGTGGTTTTAAAGATAAATACATATTAGCCAGCTGTTGCTTGACCATGCGTGTTCATTGTCCATTTGATTTCAGTATCAGTAAAAAAGTGAATGAAAGTTGTCGCTGAGTCATTCTTCAACTGCATATTAAATATAGCCGCAAGCGTCAACAATTGGGATTGAAGCAAGTCATGAAAAATGCAACACTTGAAATTTTCAGACCAGATCCAGATGACTTGGGAGATTAAAATGATGAAAGAATTTGGACTGTAAGCCAAGCTTTATTTGAAATAATTTTGGAAACGCAAACTTTATATAAAAATATTTTTATAACCTTGAGAT
This sequence comes from Micropterus salmoides, assembly GCF_014851395.1. Taxonomy (NCBI): domain Eukaryota; kingdom Metazoa; phylum Chordata; class Actinopteri; order Centrarchiformes; family Centrarchidae; genus Micropterus; species Micropterus salmoides. Next base: position 21,122,966 of record NW_024040263.1, read on the forward strand.
CAGCTAATGTCATATGTGCCTGACTAGTAGGTGACATGTTAAACCCACCTGCAAAATTTTTTGTTTTAAGGTTTATGATGCACAAACACTTTATATTTTTATTTTTGATATCTGCCATCTAGAGAATTTTTGTGTTTGTTTTGGTCAACGTTTGAACAAAGACTTGTGGAGATTGTCACAACCTGGCTCAAGGGCCATGACAAAAGAGGTAATGAGGCAGCATAAATGATCAAAAAGTGATTTATTTAACAAAAGGGTGAACTAAACATAACTATTTAAATGGGCATGTGTAACATAAATAAACACAAAGCAAGATGTGGCAGTCGGGGTGATGGTTGACGTCTGGATTGCAGAAAAGAGAGGGTAGTTTGTCATAAAGCTCCACCTTTATGTCCCCTGACATAAAGGTGGCGATATCTCTAGACCATGCTCTATGATGTTTACGGAAGCCCAACAATTCCCACCAAGAGCAGCAGTAGGCGACAGAGGCAAGGAAGAAAAGAAAAGAAAAACTTCCTTTTAAGAAGGAGAAACCTCGAGCAGAACCATGGCTCACGGTGGGTGGCCATCTGCCTCGACCGGTTGGGGGTGAAGGAAGGAGAGAGAGAGAGGGCAAGAGAGGAACAGAGAGAAAAAGAGAGGGATGGAAGGAGAGAGAGGGGAGGGAGGCAGCCTACACAATATACACACAGAGGTACAGACAGTAAAGGTGATGTTGCTATAGACTAAATGAAAAATGGTATAGATATGTATAGTAGTGTTAATGATAACAATCGTAATGTTAATGATTATAATAACAATAATAACAATAGGACTAGTAACAATAGTTGTTGTAGCAGAGGGTGTCGAGCAGGAACACGGAGGCAGCAGGTGACCCGCAGCCACAGATCCAGACTCCACAGCTCCAGAGCCAGAAACACCTGCAGGAAGTGATAGGAGGAGAGAGGAGAGGGACGAGAAAGCACAAGACTACTGGAAAGGGAAGAAGTTGTGTTAGTAACATGCAATAATGGGATGAGGTTCCATACAGAGGGAGAGAAAGTAGAGGAGAGAGGAGCTCAGTGCATCATAGGAAATCCCCCGGCAGTCTAGGCCTATAGCAGCATAACTAAGGGATGGTTCAGGACTCACCTGAGCCAGCCCTACCTACAAGCTTTATCAAAGAGGAAAATCTTAAGCCTACTCTTAAATGTGGAAATGGTGTCTGCCTCCTGACCCCAAACTGGAACCTGGTTCCACAGGAGAGGAGCTTGATAGCTGAACGCTCTGGCTCCTAGTCTACTTTTGGAGACTCTAGGAACCACAAGTAACCCTGCATTCTGGGAGCGCAGTGCTCTGGTGGGGTAGTAAGGTACTATGAGCTCTTTAAGATAAGATGGTGCCTGACCATTAAGAGCTTTGTAGGTAAGAAGAATGATTTTAAATTCTATTCTGGATTTTACTGGAAGCCAATGCAAAGAAGCTAAGACAGGAGAAATATGATCTCTTTTCCTGGTTCCTGTCAGAACACCTGCTGCAGCATTCTGGATCAGCTGAAGAGTCTTAATGGACTTTTTCGAGCAGCCTGATAATAAGGAATTGCAGTAATCCAGCCTAGAAGTAACAAATGCATGGACTAGTTTTTCTGCATCATTTTTAGACAGGATGTTCCTGATTTTCGCAATATTACGTAGGTGAAAAAAGGCGGTCCTTGAAATTTGCTTAATGTGAGACTTAAACGACATGTCCTGATCAAAGATAACTCTAAGATTCCTCACACTGGTGCTGGAGGCCAGGGCGATGCCATCCAGGGAAACTATTTCTTTAGATAATGCGTCACGGAGGTGCTTAGGCCCCAGAACAATAAATTCAGTTTTATCTGAGTTTAACATTAGAAAATTACAGGTCATCCAGGTTTTAACATCCTGAAGGCACATCTGAAGTTTAGCTAACTGATGAGTTTCATCTGGTTTGATCGATAGATATAACTGAGTATCATCTGCATAACAATGAACGTTTATGGAACATTTCCTGATAATATTGCCTAAAGGAAGCATATATAAAGTGAAGAGGATTGGTCCGAGGACAGATCCTTGTGGAACTCCATGACTAACTTTGGCATGCATGGAGGACTCATCGTTAACATGTACAAACTGAAATCGGTCTGATAAATAGGACTTAAAGCAGCTTAGAACGGTTCCTTTAATGCCAATGAAATGTTCCAGTCTCTGCAATAGGATCCGATGGTCAATGGTATCAAATGCAGCACCAAGATATAATAAAACCAGTACAGAGACAAGTCCTTTGTCTGATGCAATGAGGAGGTCATTAGTAATTTTCACCAGTGCTGTCTCTGTGCTATGATGAACTCTAAATCCTGACTGAAAATCCTCAAATAAACTATTGCTCTGTAGAAAGTCACACAGCTGTTTAGCAACTGCTTTCTCCAGGACCTTAGAGAGAAATGGAAGGTTAGATATAGGTCTATAGTTGGCTAAAACATCCGGATCAAGTTTGGGCTTTTTCAGAAGAGATTTAATTACAGCGACTTTAAAGTACTGTGGTACATAGCCTGTTGATAGAGATAGATTGATCATATCTAGTATAGAAGTGCTGACTAAGGGTAAAAAATCTTTATGCAACCTAGTCGGGATGGGGTCTAAGAGGCATGTTGATGGTTTAGATGAAGAAATTATTGAAGTTAGTTGGTAAAGATTGAGGGAAGCAAAACAGTCTAAACATGTATCTGGTTCTACAGCTGTTTCTATGGTTCCTGAGTTTAGAGATAAGTTGGTGCCAGTTAAGGGCAGGTCTTGGTGAATTTTGTTTCTATTAGTTAGAATTTTATCATTAAAGAAGCTCATGAAATCGTAACTACTGAGAGCTATGGGAATACTTGGCTCAATAGAGCTGTGACTCTCTGTCAGCCTGGCTAAAATGCTGAAAAGAAACCTGGGATTACTTGTGTAAAGTAAAATAAAAGTGAAGTTGATTTAGTTTTTCTCCCTGGTACTCATCTCAGGACCTCCCAGAGTTTCCCCAATACCTGGAGGATGTGAGCCTGTGCAGGGTTTAAGGACTGATGATAGTATCAAGGCTGGCCCCATCACCTACCGTCACTCTCTTCAAATTATTGCTGGACTGTTAGGACAAAGCAGCAAACCACTCCTTCCTCCAGCACCATAAAAGGGCCCTGTTGTCACTTTCAGATATTTACATCATGATTTATGGTAACCAACAACATCTTGTAATTGTGTCTCTGCTTTTGTGCATAAAGAAATTGAAATACATGGGTGACCTGTACTAGACACAGCTCCAACCTGTCGACCCTACCCGGGTCACCCACCTTTAGTAGCACTGTCAATTCTTTATCCCTGCAGACATGTTTCAACATTAAGACAGTGTGAGGGATGTGTGTGGACAGATTGATTCATTGCTGTGTGTTGCTTGTTTTGTGGGACATGTCTGATATGTTAAGAGGAAGAGAATTCAGTCCTGCTCTGAGTTTGCCCATTTGTATCAGATGTGAGAAAATGTCATTAGAAGTTGCTGTTGGTATTCTGTGATGTGACAGAGGGAATATCCAGAAGGGTTTTCTTCTGAGGTGTTTGTGAATGAATGGCTTAATGTCCAAATAAAGCTTGGTGTTCATCTGACTGATGACTCCTCAGATTGTTAACTGGCAGTAAAGGCTGCTCTGGAGAAGACTGAACAAGTGCTCAGACTTTCTCATCTGTTTAGGGGAGTTTGGCCCCAGTCCCCTTTAGTAAAAAGACAAACAAAAAACTACCTGGTTTGTGTATTGATAGCTAGCTGCTTAATAACACTGATAAAACTAAATATTAACCGATGCGTCGAGTTTGATAACAAGGCTAGCTGTGTGGTCATCCATTTTCTTGTTGTGATGGTTAAGCTTTCTACAGGTGAAACTCGAAAAATTAGCATATTGTGCAAAAATTCATTTATTTCAGTAATTCAACTTAAAAGGTGAAACTAATATTATATAGACTCATTACATGCAAAGTGAGATATTTCAAGCCTTTGATATAATTTCGATGATTATTGTGTATGGCTTATGAAAACCCCAAATTCAAAATCTCAGAAAATTTGAATATTATATGAAATAAAAAAATAAAAAGGATTTTAAATACAGAAATGTCAGCCCTCTGAAAAGTATAATCATGCATATGTACTCAGTACTTGGTTTGGGTCCCTTTTGAATGAATTATTGCCTCAATGCGGCGTGGCATGGATGCAATCAGCCTGTGGCACTGCTGAGGTGTTAAGACCAGTATGCTTCAATAGCGGCGTTCAGCTCTTCTGCATTGTTCGGTCTCATGTCTTTCATCTTTCTCTTGGCAATGCCCCATAGATTCTCTATGGGGTTCAGGTCAGGCGAGTTTGCTGGCCAATCAAGCACAGTAATCCCATGGTCATTGAACCAGGTTTTGGTACTTTTGGCAGTGTGGGCAGGTGCCAAGTCCTGCTGGAAAATGAAGTCAGCATCTCCATAAAGCTTGTCTGCCGAAGGAAGCATTAAGTGCTCTAAAATGTCCTGGTAGACGGCTGCGCTGTCTCTGGACTTAATAAAGCACAGTGGACCAACACCAGCAGATGACATGGCACCCCAAACCAACACCGACTGTGGAAACTTCACACTGGACTCGTAAAGCGAGTGCAATACCACCCCCGCTGCTCTGATTCTCCGGCCAATCTCCTGCTCCATTCTCCCCTCACTCGTGAACAAGACCCCGAGGTACTTGAACTGCTTCACTTGGGGTAAGGACTCATTCCCTAGCTGGAGTTGGCACTCCACCAGTTTCCTGCTTAGAACCATGGCCACAGATTTAGAGGTGCTAATCCTCATCCCAACCGCTTCACACTCTGCTGTGAACCGATCCAGTAAGAGCTGAAGGTCACGGACAGATGATGCCATCAGGACCACATCATCCGCAAAAAGCAGTGACAAGATCCCAAGCCCACCCAACCGCAACCCCTCCTCACCTCCACAACGTAAATACAGTAAGATTGTTATTCACGTCGGCGGTAATGACTCCCGGTTACGCCAATCGGAGGTCACTAAGATTAATGTTGAGTCGGTGTGTACATATGCAAAAACAATGTCGGACACCGTAGTTTTCTCTGGACCCCTGCCAAATCTGACCAGTGATGACATGTATAGCCGCATGTCGTCATTCCGCCGCTGGTTGTCGAGGTGGTGTACAGCAAACGATGTGGGCTTTGTTGATCATTGGCAGACTTTCTGGGGAAGACCTGGTCTGATTCGGAGAGACGGCATCCATCCAACTTGGGAAGGAGCAGCTCTCATTTCTAGAAATCTGGCCAAGTTTATTAGTGGACCAAATCCATGACAACCCAGAGTTGAGACCAGGAGGCAGAGTCGCAGTTTAACACACTTCTCTGCCCTTCTTTTTCAGCAGTTACCCACCCAAAACCCTACGCAGAGTCGCAGTCTAACACACTTCTCTGCTCCTCCATTTCAGGAGTTACTTAGTGAAAATCCTATAGTGACGGTGTCTGTCCCCCGACCATTGAAATTATTTAAAAAGGTAAACAGAAGAGGAGCTGTGCATAAAAACCTCATAAAAATTAAAACCACAAGAGCAATAGTGCAAACTAATAGGAGAGTTAAATGTGGACTCTTAAACATCAGATCTCTCTCTTCTAAAGGTGTACTAGTAAATGAACTAATATCAGATTATGATATTGATTTATTTTGTCTTACTGAAACCTGGCTGGGTGATGGAGAATATGTTAGCCTAAATGAATCCACCCCTCCCAGTCATATTAATACTCACATTCCTCGAGGCACAGGCCGAGGAGGTGGAGTTGCAGCTATCTTCGACTCTAGCCTATTAATCAGCTCTAAACCTAAACCAAACTATAACTCATTTGAAAGTCTTGTTCTTAGTCTTTCGCACCCAAGTTGGAAATCACTGCAACCAATTCTCTTTGTTATAGTGTACCGAGCACCTGGCCCGTATTCTGAATTCTTATCTGAATTTGCAGAGTTTTTGTCAACTTTAGTCCTTAAAACGGACAAAGTTAGGGGATTTTAATATTCATGTGGATGTTGAGAATGACAGCTTTAGTACTGCGTTTATCTCTCTGTTAGATTCCATTGGCTTCTCTCAGAGTGTTCATGAACCGGCTCACTGTTTTAACCACACCCTCGACCTTGTTTTGGTGTATGGTATTGAAATTGAAGATTTAGTGGTGTTCCCACAGAATCCCTCTTTGTCCGACCACTGTTTGATAACTTTTGAGTTTGTATTGCTGAACTACTCGCCATTGGGCAAAAATTTCTATACAAGATGTCTGTCTGATAGTGCTATAGCTAAATTTAAGGATGCAATTCCATCAGCTCTAAATACATTATCTAGTCACAAAGTAACGGAGGACTCCTATGCTAGTTTCAGTCCCTCCCAAATCGATCATCTTGTTGATAGTGCTGCAGGCTCGCTGCGAATGACACTCGACTCTGTAGCCCCTCTAAAAAAGAAAATACTAAAACAAAGACAGTTAGCTCCATGGTATAAACTGAAACTCGCAAATTAAAGCAAATATCGCGGAAACTTGAGAGGAATTGGCGTTCCACCAAAGTGGAAAATTCTCGTTTAATTTGGCATGATAGTCTTAAAACTTATAGGAAGGCCCTCCGTAATGCTAGAGCAGCGTACTATTCGTCATTAATAGAGGAAATTAGGAACAACCCAAAGTTTCTTTTCAGCTCTGTAGCCAGGCTGACAGAGAGTCACAGCTCTATTGAGCCAAGTATTCCCATAGCTCTCAGTAGTTACGATTTCATGAGCTTCTTTAATGATAAAATTCTAGCTATTAGAGACAAAATTCACCAAGACCTGCCCTCAACTGGCACCGACTTATCTCTTAACTCAGGAACCTTAGAAACAGCTGTAGAACCAGATACATGTTTAGACTGTTTTGCTTTCCTCAATCTTTACCAACTAACTTCAATAATTTCTTCATCTAAACCATCAACCTGCCTCTTAGACCCCATCCCGACTAGGCTGCTTAAAGATGTTTTACCCTTAGTCAGCACCTCTATACTAGATATGATCAATCTATCTTTATCAACAGGCTATGTACCACAGTACTTTAAAGTAGCTGTAATTAAACCTCTTCTGAAAAAGCCCAAACTTGATCCGGATGTTTTAGCCAACTATAGACCTATATCTAACCTTCCATTTCTCTCTAAGGTTCTGGAGAAAGCAGTTGCTAAACAGCTGTGTGACTTTCTACAGAGCAATAGTTTATTTGAGGATTTTCAGTCAGGATTTAGAGCTCATCATAGCACAGAGACAGCACTGGTGAAAATTACTAACGCCCTCCTTATTGCATCAGACAAAGGACTTGTCTCTGTACTGGTTTTATTATATCTTAGTGCTGCATTTGATACCATTGACCATCAGATCCTATTGCAGAGACTGGAACATTTCATTGGCATTAAAGGAACCGCTCTAAGCTGGTTTAAGTCCTATTTATCAGATCGATTTCAGTTTGTACATGTTAACGATGAGTCCTCCATGCATGCCAAAGTTAGTCATGGAGTTCCTCAAGGATCTGTCTCGGACCAATCCTCTTCACTTTATATATGCTTCCTTTAGGCAATATTATCAGGAAACATTCCATAAGCTTTCTTTGTTATGCAGATGATACTCAGTTATATCTATCGATCAAGCCAGATGAAACTCATCAGTTAGCTAAACTTCAAATGTGCCTTCAGGATGTTAAAACCTGGATGACCTGTAATTTTCTCATGTTAAACTCAGATAAAACTGAAGTTATTGCTCTGGGGCCTAAGCACCTCCGTGACGCATTATCTAAAGAATAGTTTCCCTGGATGGCATCGCCCTGGCCTCCAGCACCACTGTGAGGAATCTTGGAGTTATCTTTGATCAGGACATGTCGTTTAAGTCTCACATTAAGCAAATTTCAAGGACCGCCTTTTTTCACCTACGTAATATTGCGAAAATCAGGAACATCCTGTCTAAAAATGATGCAGAAAAACTAGTCCATGCATTTGTTACTTCTAGGCTGGATTACTGCAATTCCTTATTATCAGGCTGCTCGAAAAAGTCCATTAAGACTCTTCAGCTGATCCAGAATGCTGCAGCACGTGTTCTGACAGGAACCAGGAAAAGAGATCACATTTCTCCTGTTTAGCTTCTTTGCATTGGCTTCCAGTAAAATCCAGAATAGAATTTAAAATCATTCTTCTTACCTACAAAGCTCTTAATGGCACCATCTTATCTTAAAGAGCTCATAGTACCTTACTACCCCACCAGAGCACTGCGCTCCCAGAATGCAGGGTTACTTGTGGTTCCTAGAGTCTCCAAAAGTAGACTAGGAGCCAGAGCGTTCAGCTATCAAGCTCCTCTCCTGTGGAACCAGGTTCCAGTTTGGGTTCAGGAGGCAGACACCATCTCCACATTTAAGAGTAGGCTTAAGACTTTCCTCTTTGATAAAGCTTATAGTTAGGGCTGGCTCAGGTAGTCCTGAACCATCCCTTAGTTATGCTGCTATAGGCCTAGACTGCCGGGGGATTTCCCATGATGCACTGAGCTCCTCTCTCCTCTACTTTCTCTCCCTCTGTATGCAACCTCATCCCATTATTGCATGTTACTAACACAACTTCTCCCCTTTCTGGTAGTCTTGTGCTTTCTCGTCTCTCTCCTCTTTCCTATCACTTCCTGCAGGTTTTCTGGCTCTGGAGCTGTGGAGTCTGGATCTGGGGTTGCGGGTCATCTGCTGCCCCCGTGTTCCTGCTCGACACCCTCTGCTGCAACGACTATTGTTGCTAGTCTTATTGTTATTATTGTTATTATAATCATTAACATTACGATTGTTACCATTAACACTATTATAAATATCTGTACCATTTTTCATTTAGTCTATAGCAACATCACCTTCACTGTCTGTACCTCTGTGTGTATATTGTGTAGGCTGCCTCCCTCCCCTCTCTCTCTCCTTACATCCCTCTCTCTCTCTCTCTCTCTCTCTCTCTCTCTCCTTCACCCCCAACCGGTCGAGGCAGATGGCCGCCCACCCCGAGCCATGGTTCTGCTCGAGGTTTCTGCCTCTTAAAAGGAAGTTTTTCCTTGCCTCTGTCGCCTAGTGCTTGCTCTTGGTGGGAACTGTTGGGCTTCTGTAAATAGCATCATAGAGTACGGTCTAGACCTGCTCTTTTATGAAAAGCGCTGTGAGATAACTGTTGTTGTGATTTGGTGCTATATAATAAAATTGAATTGAATTGAAATTGAATTACTGCAAACTATGCAGGGAGCATCTCCATCTCAGAGAGTAAATATTATTAAATCTGCATCAACAGACCTTTTGGTAGCGTTATGCGAAATAGCTTACAATGTTTTAAAAGGTAAAATTCCTTTAAATAAGACACAGTATCAAAACTTTAAAAAGAAGAAGGCGGGGATTAGACTTCTTGGCAATAAAAAGTTTGCACTTCAAAGAAAAAGAAGACGCTGCTTAAATAGTCTGGAGGTTTTCTTCTACCCCTCCTGAGTATCGCTGTGCCTTTTATAACGAGTCTTATTGCTCCAAGACAAACTTAGATAACTATGGAGTATGCACAAAAAATGTTTCTGGTACCTAAACAACAGCTTGATATTTTAAGAAGACCTCCGGCACACGAGTCTATTCGAGAAACTGTTGAAAATGACCTGGATCGTACTGTTAAAGACATTCTGGATCAAAAGACTGAAGATCTTCATAAAAAAGCAAAAAAATAACCATTGCAGAGATTTCTCACCATGGTAAAACAAGGAGAAAAAGACCAGAACACACTAAATTTGTCAATGCTCGCTGGAGGTCTCCTCGCTGAGGATTTTCACTCTTAAGAGCAGAAGAATCAAGAAGGAAGAGACTTTGTTTTTGAAGAAGTTTTAAAAAACATGCCAAAAAACAGCAGGAATAAAGCTCAGCATATTTTGGATAAAATGTCCTCCTCAAAAAACATATCTGTATGGACTGAACGTGGGGAGTTTGTGTTTAACGGTAATGTTATTAAAGGGTCTCATGTGTATGATTTGATAAGAGGAGTGACTGCTTCTCACAACGTGTCTGACAGCCAGAGACCTACAGGTTGGGATGAATATCTACAATCGCTGGTTATAATGAATATACCTTCATCAGTTGTACCAAATCAAAAGGTCAAAAGAAAAATTGACGAGATTAATAGAAAGACTTTTGAGAATCTTCTCCTCTTATTACTGGACCACCATCTATACCTCTTGTAACCAGAGGGCATCGATTAGCAAACAATGAAATAAGTCCCTTTGTATCTTCTGAAATGATTGTGATTGGATAACTTTTTAATTGTATATCGTTATTGATTTTAAATAAATACATAGACATAACTTTATAATTTTTAAGTGTTTTTATTTATATCACCATAATAACAAAAAACATTGTCGTACACGTTTCAACCTATAAATCATTTTGATAATGAATGGCACACAACTTTTAATATTATTATACACATTTAAAAGAATCTGATACTTGGACACACTGGTTACATTCTGCATAATTATTTTGACCACATACAACCGAGGGTCGTATTTTTTTCACAAATTTGCACACCATAAAATCATTGTATGACCGTTTATTACTATATTTAGTCATTACATTGTCATAAGATAATCCTCAATTCATATGGTAAAGAAAGAACACACACTGCTGACCGCACACTACAGAATCCACATCTTGCACTTGCCTAACAGAATGTTGCGTGGACTTACAATTACTGTTGAGAAAGACAGAAAAGGATTGAGGAAAATGTGAGTATACCGGAGAGTTCCCAAAACTGTCAAAGAATGACACCCTGCTTGTCAATATAGATAGCGACCCAATGTTGTCCTCCCACCAACATGGCGGGTCTCTTTTTAATAACTGATTTAGGAAGTTGGTCACTAGCAAATACTCCAAGAAAGTCAATGAGAACCTGTCTTCTTGATGATATCTCAATTATAGAATCATATGTGGCGTAAATAACCGCATTTATTGTGATTTCTAAAATGAGCCTCTAATCTAACACTACCGTTTTTAATGAGCGACGTATGGTCTCCGCATCCTTCATCAGGGTTCAGGTTAAAACAGAAAAGACTATATCCATTACAAAATTTGTCACGGGTTATGGCCATAGCGTTGTTTTTAAGATACTTTCCAGTTGCCAAGTACAATTGATGATACTCCCTGATGGCATTCCCTCTGGTAAAGTTGGGTTGAAAGGGTTTTGAAGGATATTGTTTGCCGTCAACGTATAAACATAAAAACTCTATATCATAATGGTTAAATGTAAATGGGTTACGCGCATAACTACCTGTAAATGCCTCATGATCCACAAATCCTACTACAATAAATTTAGGTATTTTTCCCAAGAATACATTTTCTTGATTACAAACACGAGTGCCCGTTGAGACAGACTCTGTCTATGGGATATTTAACGTTGCCATGCGTTAATGCCTTAGCGTGTGCTAGCTTAACAGTCGGAGATATGGTGACTTTATATAAAAAAACAGGCTTGCTGACATAATGTTAACCCGTCTACAGTGTTGCACATTAAGCAAAATTTGTTTTTAGCTCTTATGAATTTTATTTTGAGGTCTACTCCATTTATCATTAACTTGTCTTGAAAAAACAAGTCAGAATGTAATGTATAATGTGTTGTATTAGCATTCTTTTAACTAGTCCCTTGTTGCGTCCTCCAGCCGTTGCGTCCTCCAGCCGTTGCGTCCTCCAGCCGTTGCGTCGTCCACATGACCTGCTGTATCCATGCGAAATAGTCCAGATCCAAACTGTGTCTGCAGAGCATCCTTTCCTTAGCCCACTTCGTCTGCTTGATCCAGGTTTCCACCATTAGCTTTGGTGATTTTTACGTGCGTGTACAGAAAAGTTTTGTTTAGATCAAGGTAGTCCGCTGTACTAGCTGGAATGAAAAATTCAAGGGGTGCAGATTCTGATATCGCAGCTAGAGTTGAGAATTCGACGTAGACGCATTTCTCAATACTTGTTTGTGTTAACGGCACCATAAACAGGTCTAGCTCCGACTTAACGCACTCTTGTGATAGGCTATGTACCAACGACATTCTTGTTAGAAAATGTCTCTTGTCTTCTGACGTTTTGTCGACTTGCTTCTCCTTGCTTGTTTATTTTTTCTAGTCTTAGTATGGGTCTTCTTATTTGTTGTTCAGCTACGCCTCTTTGGTGGGGAACTCCCTCTTTTCCCTGGAGGTCGTTTTATTGGTCAGGGAGCCACGGCCACTACACCCGACCCCTATTGATGTCTGTTCATGATGTTAGTAATAACATCCGTAGCTATGTTTTTAGCAGCTGTCTTTAAATGAGGGGTAACAAATGTAAATCCTTTCTTGAGTAAGGGGAATGCTAATCTAAACAGACCCCTAAAGATACCCCCTAACCCTGCACCATACTGAGCACCGAGCCCGCTGCATCCTGGTAAATCACCACCCGCTTGGGCTGTATAATATGCAACGTACTTGTCCGCATTGTGAGCATATGGATGGTACATGTTTGCTCCTTGTCTAATACTGATATTTTCCGGGTCTAAAGTGTAGCTTTATTATCACTTTGCCGTACGTAAAAGGGATATGTTGATTCTGATCTGTCTTGAGAGGATGTCGCGCCAAATACGGCATCTGTGTCAACACTGTGTTAGTTCGTGGCTGAGATCTAAATGTTGCAATTCCCTCGTGAGTTTTAAAAGCCGCTCCAGGGATAAATCCCAACATTTGTGCAAGTTTTCCTTGAAACGTTAATTCTACGTCTCTCGTTGGTCAAATGCTTACTCTGTTGGTAATGTTGTTGTAATGAAGCTCAATGTGACCCATGTCGTTTTCAGATAAATAATAGTTCAGCTATTATCTGTGACATTGTTGTATAGAACCCCTGTGTCGCTGATAGAACTACCCTCTTGTTGGATTTTTTTCATACACAACAAATTTTGAGTCTTCTGATGAAAAAGATTTCCATGTTTTTGGATATTGTATTTCTATCAAACCCCCCTCGTATGCTGATTTAAAGTATAAAGGCTTGGATAGTTTTGTTCTAAAGTTTGCTATTGTATTGCTTGGGTAAAATAATCCAGACGAGTTGCTGGGCAGGGTGACAAAATAATCCTCTGTATCCATTTAAGCTCCACCTTTATGGAGCTAAATTAGGGCCAAATGTTTTGTTAATTTGAAAAAAGAAATTGTAATCGAAAAACTAAAACTTGAAATTGAAAACTTAATTTAGAAATACAAGAATGTACTCAAACTAAAAATAAGTTCGCCAATTTTTTTCAGTTTAAATAAAATATTGATTTATTTCTGGAAGTATTTTGAAGAAATTATTTGTTTTTTATTTTTCACTTTTCCATATTTTGATATTTTAGGACTTTTATTTTTCAGTTCCACGTTTTATGTTTTCAGAGTCAAAGCTTATTTTTTTTTACAGCATCAAATCTTTTTTTTACAGCTTCAGATCTTTTTTTTTCACTTTCAAATCTATTTTTCACTTTCAGATCAGTATTTTTCAGTTTCAGACTTTTGGCCCCGATTTTGCGTGGGGGGCGTGGTTTCAACGGAGAGGGGCGTGGAATCATGAGTGACAGTCTAACAAAGAAGGAAGAAGACTCTCCTCAGTCATGTTGCCTTCACGAAACATAGGCACTGCGAGAATCATGGCTCAATGCTTTCTATCCACCATATGCATGTGACTGGCAGTAAACAAACTAATGCCAGTGGCTAAGTTCCCTTGAAAAAGCTGTTTTGGACAATACGTGGGACCAATTACACTATACGAGCAATAAATTGTGCCAGTTTGTGCAGTTCAGCAGCTACACTTTAAGAAGGAACTTCTCCCACTTACACATACGACCATGAACGCACCGCTGTATTCACTCGCCATGGCGTCCGCAGCGCCAAGGCAACCCGCTGGCGCCAGTGCACAGGTAAGACATGTGAAATATATGGGCCGTTTAGAATATATTCTTTGGGGACATTATCCCACAGTGGATAATTATTTTATCGTAGGGACACACATAAAGGGAAAATGCGTTTGAGTTTGACAACTGGACAAAGCTGGAAATGAAGCATCGCTTGGATTAGCATGAACTAAGTTAGCTCCATCCTACTAAAGCTAGCTAGTGTTTTCAGTAACTAGCTAAAGTTCTTTTATGCCTTTAACGTGGATTTTCTTTGTTAACCTCTGTTTGTCAGAATGTCGACCATAACTCGACAGTGTCTTATAAACGTGCTCACACAGAACATCTCTCAGGGACAGCAAGAGCAAGGAAGAATGCAGGAACAGGGATCGTCATCTGTAGACCAAGAGATGGCCAGGTTTTAGATGGAATTTTATTGTTCAAGTTCATTTTAAAGTAATTTAACTAGTTAATATTTTATTTGTACATTTATGACCATAATAAAAAAATTTAAATCATGCAGATCTTTCCCTGGATTTTTCTCAAGAAAAAGTTACCTAGGAAAGCAAAAGATACAGAGTCCAAAGACCTATAGCACACCATATACAAAAACCTGGAGGCCTTTTAGTTTCTATGTTTACCTGTTAAACATAAATTCAGAGACAACCCCAACGTCATCTGAAGAGTCTGAACTTGCTCAAGCAGGGCTTGGAAAAAGACATCTCACCATGTCCAGGGATATGAGTCACAAGGAGGTATTACAGATTAAACTTTGCTCAAAACGTCTTATATTTAAAACATGACCCTTTTATCCTAGTGGTAGGATATTCTTCAAGCATTGAGACATCAGCTCCTAGTCATGGCAGGGAGGACAATAGACAAAAGAACAATTTCTACCTCCATCTGCACTCCATTTGCACTGTTTACTGTGTTAAAAGTTATTTTAATTCTAATTCTATTTTAATATAGGTTTAATGTATGTTTAATGGATGTATGTTTTGTATGCTACTGGATACTTGAATTTCCCTCGGGATAAATTAAGTGTATCTATCTATCTATCTATCTATCTATCTATCATCACTTAGTTATGTTCTCTTAGTTCTTTAGACTACTGCAAAATGAGTACCCTAAGATGCAGGGAGTGACAGGTGGATGGCTGCTCTACAAGGCTACAGGTGAAGAAAAATAGTAATATAATATCCATTTTCATACATTGCCATTCAAATAACTTGGCCAAACATATCTAGTTGAAATAATCCAAACAATGTTGCATTTACAGGTGGTCAGGGTAAAAGGAGACTGATAATGATTCCTCCAGACTCTGATGGATACACCGGAACTCTTCTTCGCAGTGTCACAGGGGCAGGGAAGAACACCCTGTATATTGTGCCTTTGCAGCATGAGTTTGACCTAACTCCACTACCTCCAGATGCCATTGAACTCCAAAGTATGCCAAAAGCACAATGTCAAACTTGCAAAGTGAGTTTTCCTTTGCACATTTTGGCCCTTCATGTTCTGGAGTGCATGGAGTCTCAGTCAGCAGGAAGGATATTGAGGTAAGCTATGTAATACATGTGATGTTGCATTGTACAGCAACTACTGCTTTTCATGAGTTATAACAGAACATTTTCATATGTAATATCTTAGACATGTGAAAACGACATCCAGATAGTTTCAATGACAGCCCCCCCTGTACACCATGACACCAAGACATCTTTGAAGAGGTAAAGTGTTAAATGTTATTGTGTTGCAATGTGAAAAGCCCACATAAACTGTTCTGTATGAGACTGTTGCTAATAGTCCAACTGTTCTGTCTCCAATAGAAAGTTCCATGTCCTATCTGTTTCTTGAAATTTACACCACAGTTTGTAGAGATCCATGCTAGCATGTGTGGAGAAAGGTAATTTGTATGCAGTGTTTTTATGTTCATTTTAAATGTATATGTAACTTGAGTACTTGTTTTATCTATTCGTACTAATATGTGCACAATACATGTGCTTTTGTAGAGAAAAGGACAATCTTAAGATGACTGAGACACCTGCTGCGAGCCAGAACAATGGAGAGGAGCAAATCTAAAGGTAAATACTGTGTTGTCTAAATACATAAACATCTTCATCCTACACAGATCTTAATTCTGCAGGTTTTGCAGTCAACATTAGTAGCTATTTATTGATTCTAAGTTTGGTTTGGCAGTGTTGATGATGTATTGGATGCCATGTGTGGAAGAGTTGACCTAGAGAAACAGTTCAACATCCAAATCTCCAGAACAAACATTCTGGAGAGAGGCCTACTGCAGTGGCAGCGTCAAAAAAAAATTCACCTACTGCTGCTCTGAAAGTGACATTCTTTGGGGAGGCTGGAGTGGACACAGGTGCTCTCCGAAAAGAATTTCTCACAGGTAAAACAAAAGGAAACATATTTGAATCCACAGAACAGTCTCTATGAATAACGGGCAGCTCATCCAAATCATGAAGAAATGTTACATTTTTATTAGTAATATGTCCATCACCTAAGGTCTGTCCTCGAGTTGTGTATTAGGTTTTCTATAATGTACAAAAATTAATATAACCCTAACCCAAATTAGACAAACCCTATTGAAATGATCTGAATGGCTAAATAGAAATACATTTTTATTATCTTGGTTGGGTTTCCAAGTAATATGGTCTAAATTAAATGGCTAATAGTTAATTCACACGATAATAAAATATTACTTGATGTAGGAGACCCTAGACCAACACAGTTATTGTGTTTGTACTTGTGTGAATAGAAATGATTGCAGGAATTGAGAGCCGTTTCTTTGAGGGGCCAAAGCACCAGAGGAGCCCACGATACTCTCTGACTGACTTTGACAGCGGCCTGTACAAGTGGGTTTATTTTTATGCAAGTCGGGACAAACGGTTTCTTTCTGTGAAACATTTTTTAAAACATTAATGCTTAATTTGTGTAAATAGGACTGTTGGAGAGATTTTGGCAGTAAGTTTGGCACAAGGTGGCCCGGCCCCTGCCTTTTTCAGCCCATGGACTTACAGTTACCTCTGTAGTGGCCAGATAAACCCGGCGACTCTCAATACCGAAGCAGTTGCAGATGTCCAGTTGCGAGAGTTAATTGAGCAGGTATGACCTCTGTATGAAGAAAATACTGGGTTGATCAAGTATTCCCTGTCAAACAATATTTTCATGTGTTTACATGGTAAAGAAATTTTCTTCCTGTGATTTAAATTTATATTTTCAGGTTGAAATGTCAACTGAACATTCAATTGAAGGCCTTTCTGATGAAATCATAAATTGTGGATATACTGGAGCTATCTCAGTGCAAAACAAAGAGTCCATTGTTCGGTATGTTAGGACATATATTTCTGTTTGTACAGTAAAATTAATAAAAGGGAATTTTTTTTTTGTAGCAATTGTTTTCCTGTCTACTATTGTAGTGCCATTGTACTCCATGCAGTGCTGAGGCTGCAGCCTATGTTGGAACAACTGAGAGAAGGCCTGCAGCTGTATGACCTTCTTTCGCTAATAAGGCAGTACCCAGATATCTGCCAGCCCCTGTTTGTTCCCGGTGAAGATGTAAAAGTAAGACAAAACTAGACCATTTAGTACTATTATATGAGAATGAATTAAGAAATGCTTAACTGCTATGACATTTAATAATTAAATGGTGACATGATATACAATTTTATCTCATCATAGGTTAATGCAGAGTTTGTCATGGCATCCATTCTTCCTCAACTGAGTGACAAAGGGACTTCCAGGCATCAGATTGAGCTGGAGATGATCAACTTTATTCAGGACTTCCTTTATGAAGCTGAAGGTGTATAGTTGTTAATGTTCTGCAAATCAAATATTCGAAAGCTCAGTAAAATGTGTGTTTTCATGACATTTTGAGCTGTATAATTTTCTGGTACCACCTGTAATTATGCAGGTATGAATATGTTAACGTTATTTTCTACCTGAAAATTTTTGATAATGGTAATAAGTACTATGGACCAGGGTAGTTTTTGTTTTAAGACAGTTGTCACTTTTTTTGAATGCAAGGCTGTAATCACAATGAGCATACATACAGAGAACATACATACAAATGATTGTTTCCCTAAACCCATTGTTCTTAATGAAAACCTTTACAAATCTATCACCATTCTATGTAGAAAGACATCGCCAATAATGAAAGTATATATAATGGCATATATTCATTGTGTTTGGCTAAGATAGTCTTCTCCAAATCATCTTGAAATGTGACTTTTTCTGTTCTTCTGTGGCTGAGTACCTTTGTCTAATTCACTCCTTTAATTGAAAGAACTGCATGGCAGTAAGGAATAACATTTGCAATGGTCACATAACACTTGTTGTTTTATGTTTGCTTCATAGCTAAAGACCAGGTAGATGACCAAGATGGCCTACATTCCATCACACCTGCCAGGTTGCTCCAGTGGATCACAGGCCAAGGTCACATCCCACTTCTTCCCTCAGAGAAGAAGGATTTTGCTGTAACAATCAAGTTTAACCATGACTGTAGTGCAGACTTTGGCCATCACAGTGTGTGTTACCCCGTTGTGTCAGCATGTGCCAAGAATATTGTACTACCTGTAAAACATATG
The DNA here is from genome assembly GCF_014851395.1 of Micropterus salmoides. Taxonomy (NCBI): domain Eukaryota; kingdom Metazoa; phylum Chordata; class Actinopteri; order Centrarchiformes; family Centrarchidae; genus Micropterus; species Micropterus salmoides. Next base: position 21,141,521 of record NW_024040263.1, read on the forward strand.
AGGCCTTATGACCAATTCAAAAAGGTTCTAACTGAGGCTTTTCATCTGGGCCAACAGTTTAATATGGTGTAAATATTTACCATCAACTGATGGTACCTTTTTCTAGGTTGAACTACAACCTACAGTAAATGATAAATGTTGCACCAGTTGCTACTGTTTTACTTATGTTCTGATCAATGAAACACATTTCTTAGTAATACGGTGTTCCAAAATCCATATTTGGAAAGAGGAATTAGTCGAGAGTAAACATTAAATTATTGTTTAATAGCAGTACTGTTGAGCATTTCATGCAAACATGTTAAGGTTAAGAAGGTAATCTTGCAACAAGATTTCATAAAAGTAATTAGTTTACATCTCATCTAGATGTCTGGCTAATTGGCATCATGTTGTCTCACTCACAAGTTGCAGCCCAGCACTCTGAGAAGCAGTTAAAGAATGTTTGTACCATGTAGCTTCACTGCTGTCAGTAACAATAAACATTTAAAACAAGTTCAATGTACACTTTGTGTAACACATTAGTGTTAAGCTGGTTTTTGAAACAAAATTCCTGCATCTACGGTACATGATTTAGCACGTAGTTCAATACAGCCAAATAAATGTCTCGCCCATAGGAATCTGATGGTCCTGTAACATCAATAGTGTTCCTTAAGCCTGTCATGTCCTGCTCAGAGAGAGGACATTCAATGGGCGGAAGAATCACTCCAGGACTGCTCACGTCTTGCTCGCTGGCAGTGTTGAAATGAAGATCTGCATCCTCAATTTCCTACATTTAAAATAAAAAGGTCATTTATAAATCAGGGAACATAAAAGTAAATTTATAAAAGTATTAAGAAGACTAATGTGAACAGAACGGATACTATGCTGATGCCAGTATCAATACAGTATCAGCTCCTTTGTATTTTATTCAATGCGACCTAAGCTGTTGTTCAGCTTTTAAACCATTTTAAGCACTTTGATATTAGTAAACATTCAAATTCTCTGCAATGTGAATTTAGAAAGAATTAGCTCTGTTATCACTTTCATTAATTTGATACTGATTGCAAACCACATAAAATCAGTTTTTATAAATTATATAAAATAATGATGCTACAAAATGAACTTTACATTATCTTGCACCAACTTTTCATCAGTAATGTAATACACCATGAAAATATAATTTCCAAGCTTTATCATGGAGTAAGTTTTCAGGGATTTCTTTACAGTGTTGTACAGATATTTTAAACACAATGGTTGTGTTTAAAATATTTTAATTAAATGAAACAACTGTAATAATCAATACAAACAAAATGTAATTAGTACCTCTGTCAGGTCTGGAGCATCAACAGGATTCAGGAGGAGCCCCATCATCCACAGTTGTTGCGGGGACAGATTCTGCTCTGTTCTCAGAGGGTGATTATCCCACCCCACCCTGAAGACATCGAGATCCCTCTGCAGACGTGGAAGAAACACATGCTGGGCACAGAAAAGATGGATGCTGTCAGAAGGATCTAGAACACCTTCGTCCTCAAGGCTGTGAAGAATCTCGTAGTGCACATTGGAAACAGTCATCCAAACATCTCGCCACAAACGTTCTATTCTGTTAAAAGAAAACATAAAATTATCTTCAAGTGGGTACAGTACATTTGAACTTGCACTTGAACTTGTGTAAAAAATAAATGGAACATGGAACAAAGGTAGCCCAATTTAGATGAATTTATTGGACAACCGTAAGTGAAAGTTCAAGCTACTGCTCTTCCCTAGACTAGAAGACGGATATAAAGATGCCATTGTTAATACTCTGGTCACATACTAGGACATGATCCAGTGGTAGGAGTGGGTCGGTTCAAACTGGTTTGATATTCAGCCAAACACCAAACCGAACCTTTAGGTGTCACATTGAACGCAGCAGATGCTCTCCAAAGTGACACTGAACGATGACAAGAAATAAACAGAAGAGCTGGTTCCACCGGTTACTTCAAATTAAACTGGTTTGAGATTCTAAACTGCACCGGAATAGTAAAAATAGAAATCCACCTAACTCTATCCAGTGGTAAGAACACTTGAAATACAGAAATACAGTAAAGTCAAGAAACCATATAAAATACATAACCGCCTCACAGGCTGTGAAAAGCACACTATCTAGTGATATCTGGACCTAGCTATATTAAATATATTACGGCTTCCAGTCAGATATACATTTCTTTTGATCTATGTGGATCTGACTTATTTAGAAGAGTTTAATACTTGCCCTATTATGTGCCTTTCATGTTAGGTGTTTTATGTGGTTTCTTTGTTTTGACTTTATCTTTTTCACATTTGGATCTGGTAAATATTAAGTGCCCAGAGAGTTTGGAAGAGTGTGCAGACCTTTGCTTCATGTTTTGTGTTGTTTGTTGTTGAGGCTTCTGGATGTGTGTGACTACTTCGCAGTACATAAAGAAAACATACCTTTGGTAGTGTACACTCTTTCCTGACAGGAAACTCCCCCTTCCACAGCCTCTAATGGTGAACATGCATCGCGCAACACCAACGTTTTCCACTCCTTGGTCACCTCTTACTCTAAAAAGAAACCGTCACACATAAAGAAATAAAAAAAAGTTTTTAAATAAAAATGCATGATTAAATGTTTCAAAAAAATAGAAGATAAGCTAACTTCTAACATCTTTATGTATTATAAAAATACAAGAAAAAAATCCAAAGCACTCTCTTTTAAATAAATAAAATGCCTTTATTGTAATGGTATTTACAAAATTTAAATGCCCACTTAAACGTGCTTTGGCATCAGGGAGATGCCAAAATGTGTTTTAGCACGCATTTTAATTCTTATATAACCATGCCATTATAATAAAGGCATTTTAATTGTTTAAAATGCCTTTTGTTTATGGTCATCTTACTGGACAAAACATTGTTTGAGAACTTTAAAATGAAAAACCCTGTACATCCTTAACAAGCAGTTGATACACAAATGACTGAGGTAGGAACTACCACAGTGAACCACACTTGGTCTTACCTTAATGGAAAGCCATACTTCTGCACTGCCTCCATGAAGAAATCAAGTGCAGTGGATGCTTTATTATTGGTCGCAGCACCTAGGTACATGATCTGAAGAAGAGAATATCATTCACTGGAAATTAAATGAAAGCATTTCATTTTTCAAACCTATAACAAGAAGTAGAACCATGTCTGTCATTTTGAATCTCATTTAGTAGTCATCATACCTTTCGTGAGAAGCCATCAATCCCTCCAAAAATAACAAGGCCATATCTGTTGGGGGGGACGACACTGAATCAGTTTGATGTAGTACTTGTGTAAATTTCTTTGCTGATGCAAAACAACAGTGTTAAAAATGTGTTCAAGTTTTTGATTACAATTTCTTTTTTCAAATTAACAAAACATTTGGCCCTAATTTAGCTCCATAATCCTGAGTGGGCTTGTTCCCAGTAAATGTTTTGTTCTTTGCAGTCAGTGCACTCCTACAAATAAAAGCTGTAGTTGTTTTTTAAGGAAAAGGTCAACTAGTGTATTTGAAGAAAAATTGCCCAACATATACAGATACATAACACATTAAAACAGGATTTTTATGGCCGCTTGCCATAATGCAAACACATTTTTTACATCTCCTCCTACACCGCTTGGTGATAGCTCCTTTCCTTTTCAAGATATTGACCAATAAACGTGTAAAGGGGCGTGGTGCAGGACATAAATAGACAAAGATCCACAACTGTTGTTCCAATCATCACAAAACACACAGGATATGTCCACATGAGTGCCGGAAATATTCCTTGAAAGTTTCATTCAAATCGACCACTAGGTGGCGCTTTAAATGCATCGTAACTAGACGTGAAATGATCAAGCTATAGATCAGAAAATGGTTGTCCAGTTGTTACAAAACGTACAGGATATGTTTTATAACAATGTTGAACCGTATGTGTGAAATTATTTTGATGGCGATATTGGGGAAAAAAGGTATGAACCCGCGAATCGCCGCTTGCGGCTATATTTATTATTATTATTATGTTTTTTTTTTCTTAATGTCTGTTCCTTGGACTTGAGGCTGCAATGAGGGTGTGATGGATTTATTTGATGGATAATGACCTCCTTAAAATGTGAGCAGTGCTGAGGAGGATCTTCTGGATTTCTTGTATCTTAATGTTACCAGGGATTTTGTTGGTGTACTTTTCCATCCCTTTCTTGACCAGACTAAGAGCACCCATTACTACTGGAATTGTTGTGGTCTTCATCCCCCACATTCTTTCAATTTTCTATCTCCAGATCTTTATATTTGGAGAGTTTTTCTGTGGTCTTCAGGGAGGTGTTTGTTTCATTATTATTAAATAAAAAGTATTGAAATAATGAGTCCCAAGTCTACGTCAATATGGGCCACCTGGATCAGTGACCCTGAAAGGGGGCTAAAATGCCATGCTGCAGAGATGCCGCATTTCAAGCTCTCATATCCAGTCTCTTGGCAACACCCCAGATCTTACAACCATAGGTGATGGTCTCATCAAAGATTTCCCAATATTTATAAACTCTAACTTGTGGCAAAGTTCTCAGCTTAACAGTTTGAGACAAGGCCTGCATATAGTAGCTACACTGAAAACAACAGTAAGTCTCACTTTCAGTTGTTACTGTCAGTTTTATATCAGTACCATCCTTTGGGGCATATTCCCACCTTTTATATGGGTGGCTTTCCAAGAGAAAGTCACATCAACCCATGCTCTTCACAAGCCACATACATGTATGTGGAATGGAAGGCTTTGATTTCTTTAATATAAGAATAAGAGAAATTTGCACTTCTATGAGCAGAATAAAATATGCATTGTTTCCTGGAAGGGTGTGATCTGTTCAGTAGCTCCATGCTTCAGTTCCAGTTGTGAAACACCTATCTGTAGTAACAAAGAACTAGGGTGTGACACTTTGACAGTATCTAGAATGTTTGTCATTTAAGGACAAATCTCTCCCACTCCTTGCAGAATCTGCCATCTCAAATATAACAATACCAATTACCTTCTGTCCAGATGCTTGTAGCCTTTACAATAGTTTTAAGAAGGTCTACAAGGTCTGTCTGACATAGTGATGTATTGGTCGGTGGCAGTTAACGCACGCTGTCTTTCTTAAGATGTACTATCTCTCTCTCCTCTATATATCTGTCACTCTCTTTCAAAAAAAACCCAACACATTTGTCATTTGGTTTGCACTTATGTGTTACTTCATGCAACCTTGTGGCCCTTGTGGCTGGATTTTACCTCATTAGTATGCCGCTTTGGACAAACAAATATATGTAGATATAACGTCTGTAAAAGTGGGATGTAACTAATGAGAACAGTTCCTAGTGATCAGTGTTATTTTCCATCACGTAACCACACTGTTGCTGAGGTCTAAAACTGTAAAATATATTTTTGGTTAAAATGGCAAAACTCCACTGCATGGCAAAATGACACATTAAATTAAGCCTTGCCATTATTATGCATGTTTACTTTATTCCTCATCAGTTTTGAGAATTTCCATGAAGACCAGTTAGGCTAGAAACCACATCCTGTCTCAACCGTCATGCCCCTTTCCCTCCTTCATCACACAATCTCAACAAACTACAGAGGAGGAAAAGAATAAGTGAATGATGTGAAATTAGACAATAAAAAGAAGTGTGTGTGTGTGTGTGTGTGTGTGTGTGTGCTGTATTCTTATCATTACATATCAGCTGGCAGGATTGTTTGGCAAGTGACAAACAATGTGGGTGTCTTGTTGTACACTCTGTGAGAGGGCTATGGAGTAATGATTGATCACAAGGCAAGGGTGTCATACAAGCCTCCAAGCTAGTGTTTCCACAGTAACAGAACAACTAAAGCTCAGTTCATGAATGAAAACTTAATTTTGGTTAATACAGTAGGAATATTGTTGGTAAGCACATACACATACACCAAAAAGATGTCAGGCATAACATATACATTGCGCACACTACAAACATTAGTGACAAATAGATTTTTACTCCTTTTTCTGAAGGCATACCAGAAGGAATTTCCGGACATTCCCATCGGATATTCCGGACATGAGCAGGGACTCTACATTACTTTGGCTGCTGTGGCGATGGGAGCAAAGGTCGTGGAACGTCATGTGACCTTGGACAAGACCTGGAAGGGAAACGACCATGAAGCATCCCTGGAGCCCTCAGAGCTGGCAGAGCTGGTCCGAACCATCCGACTGGTGGAGACTGCGATGGGATCACCTGCCAAGCAGATGTTACCCTGCGAGAAGAACAGCCATGATAAGGTTGGTTGGATTCATTTAGACCCCCCCCCCCCCCCCCACGTTCTATTTAGTTTGCACATGATGGTTGGTTTACTCCTCATAGGGAGTACTACTCAGCTGGTGAAAACACTTGTGTAATTTTTTCTGTGACTCTCGAGGGAGCGTTTCATAGTGTAAGCAAATAACCATGATGATGGCATCAGGGTTATCTCAGCTTGGACTTGGGGATGTCAAATGTTTATCTGAAAGCTGTTACAAGCTGGTAGAAAAGAGTTTGAAAGACATGGGCATTTTCCAGTCAGGTAGGGTGTAGTAATTAAAGACGCCACTGAGTCGCTTGCAAGTCCACCAACTTTATGGAAGTGCAATACGAAATCATTCCTTTAATTTAACCCCAGTTTAGTTTTAACTGAAAGGACTTTTCTCACTACAAATCCATTTGGACTGGAATGACTGAGTTTTATATTATATATATTATAAAAATACTCCAACAGTAACTTATTATGCTTTTCTGTAAGTAATATTCCTGTTGGGGACAACAGATATTTACCCCTATTAACAGGAAAAATGCCTAAAATAACATACCCAAAATGAATCAGGAATAACTCCTCAATTATTTGGCCTAGATGCATAATTATGCTCTCCTTTGAAAGGTCAAAAGCTAAGGAATATAAATCCATCGAAATTAAAATATTTTACCATTACAGACTAAATGGAGATGCAATAAGGAAAAAATATTTCCTCCTCGCCTGGTAAAAAAGCTATATTTTAAATGCAATAAACCATCAAAACCATCATAAGATAGATAATGCAAATGAACAGGCCTATCTTCTAATACACCTGGAATGCAATTGTAACTGTAAATTTGATGAAAATAAACAAAAATACAACAGTTATCATACAATATTTTCAAAATATACTAGCAATATTTACTGTTTAAATTTTGACTTTTATTGGGAGTTATCTTTAAACACTATTTATGTCCATACAACTACATTCCAAATAACATAACATTGAAATATTGATAAAAACATTGAATATTCATCAACATTCCGGTCATCAAAATTACTCCCATGCTTTAGAGGCATGTAGCTTGAGAAAGGAACATCCCACAGTGATCCAGACTGAGCAGACCTTTCGTTTGGTTATCTATGTAGCTACTACGGGTCGGCCATCAGACTGCGAAAAAGACGTTTGCGTTCCAAAGCGGCATTTCTCCTGCTCTGCAGAATAAGCTGACAGGCACAGTGCCCAGGTATTGTGCAATAATCAAGATGGCGCCCGGAGATATTTTTAGCAACAGATCAGCTGATTTTTGGACTTAAAACAGTAAACAGGCAAAAGTAAGTCAGTGGTTTTCATGGTTTGCGTGCTGCCTCTGGTACCAGGGGCGTCGGTGTTCATTAATATTATAACTATCCACTAGACAGGGTGTCATAATTACACCAGGTCTACTTAATAGAGAGAGTTTTGGTTGATGCATTTAATGATGTATTTAGAATCCTGCTTAAGTTCCCAAGATGGACAAGTGCAAGTCACATATTTGTGATAAGTAATGTAGCCTACCTGGTCTTCATGCTATATTGCGGAATTTTATGCATAAATTTATGTCGGATGATTAACTCAAAAAATGTAATGACTATAGCTTTAACTGAACCAACAAAAAGTGATTAAAAGGTATTCCTCATGTTTTTGGAAACACTGGAACAAATGTCTATATGTGTTTTAATCATGGTGGAATGTGTTATAATATGATCTGGTGCTTAATTCTGTACTGTGTCTTGTATTGTGTCTTTTATTTATTTTTTTATTGATTGATTGATTGTGTTGACATTTTAAAGGGGGTTATGACTATTGTAGGTCTGTCAGGAATGTATCAATACCCAAAGTATCATTACCAATATAATTGATTGTTTTAGGTATTGATCCAAGCAACAATAGGATCATGTTCATTCTATGTTATCAGACATAGATCTACCCACGGTACATCAGGATCGAATGGCACATGAAAGTTATTAACAAAGATTAGAAATAGTGATGTATAAAAATACATCCAAAAATACTCTAGTAATAATGTTGAATTCACCTCAGTATTCATGGAACATTATCTCCCCCATCATAGTATAGTAGCTGATTTAAATAATAATGAAATAATAAAAAGTATCAGTATTGCGGATTCAGGCCCCGGTACAACTTGCTATTAGATTTAAACCAATTGTTTAGGGATTGCCCAACCCTAATTTTTTACATTTGAATGTGTTGTGACATATTGCCACAGTCAGTTTGACAATAACTGTGATGATATTATGAAACGATAAGCACACAATAATTTGATGTGGATTACTCTAGAGACTCCAGCGTGCTCCAAGAGTTGGATCATAGGACTGCTTTCAGCTCCTTTTCTCCATATTTATTCAAAAAACAGCAAACTCAAGTCAAATACTTAACACTTTTAGAAATGATATGAAGAATCAGTAGGATGTTGTATGTAATTGTTTCTGTTGAATTGTATGTCTTAGTTTTGAATGTTTTAATGCATGTTTTTGTTAAATCTTTGTATAGGCATATATATTCACTTGTTTGTGTGTCTACTGTACATGCTAACATGTTTACACAGGGCACAGACTACAAAGAGATACAGGTCTCAGTCTGTTTTACACATTTAAATAAAGTTAAAATGAAACTTGTTTCACTGGAATTTATACTGTCCAATATGATTTTCTTCCCAGTCTGTCATTTTCAATTAATCTGTTGTTTCTTTTTTCTCTGTTTTTGCAACAGTTGGGAAAATCGGTGGTGGCTAAGGGGGCCATCCCCAAAGGCACGGTGCTGAGCCTGCACATGTTTGCAGTGAAGGTGGGCGAACCAAAGGGCTTCCCTCCAGAGGATATGATGAAGCTGGTGGGCAAGAAGATCAAAGTGGATGTGGAGGATGACGACAGCATCTTGGTGGACATGATAGAATAAAGGATCCTCCGCAAAGGTTGGGAGAGAGAGGCAGAGAGACAGACAGTTAGAGAGTGAGAGAGAAGGAAAGAGAGCAAAAGAGAAAGCAAAAAAGAAGTAGACAGGTAGAAGAGTGACGGACAGTGTTGCAGTGTGAACAGAAAGAGGAAGAGAAGGAATTAAAGCGAGAAACAGAGGATTAAGTCTTTGTGTCTTAAGAGAAAGTGACAGACAAGAGATTTGATAAAGAAGAATTGCAGTTAGAGAAAGTCAAATTTCATTAAAGATGAACAGGTCTGAATAGGTCTTAAAATGACTCCACTATGAACCAAAAAGATTGTGTTGGTGTAAAATCACAACAGTCGGTATTCACAACCAACTGTGTTTGCACCCTGCACTGTTTTGCTTTATGTATGATAAAGTCCAAACTGAGAAATGCACCATGGCTGGCTTGTCCTTACTCAATGCCAATATTTATCATATGTGGTATGAACATCATCTCTATTCGGAATGATCTGTCCCTGCCTAATTCTCCCAGCATTCAATCATGTTACAATTATGAGGCGTGGTTAAATGTAATACCTATATCCCAAATGCTATCAGTAAATTTGCCTCTCTATTCCATAGTGTTTATCCTGGTGGTAAGTGTGGTGTAGGCTACTATGCTCTGTGCGCATGTGGGGGGGTGGTTACAGTTATGTGATTGCTGAAACTGAAATGTGTCCCAAGTATGATTTATCCTATTGGATCAGACTATTGTAAAATGTAATTCTGTTTGTTTTTTGCTTTTGTAATTCTTCTGTTTTGTCTCAGAGATTTAACTATTTTGTCTTTTTATTCCTTTTGTTGGTGGGGGGTGCTGTTTCACTTCTGAAGTGGTTATTGCTGTCTTTTTGACTTGTGTTCACTTTGTTGCTGTTTGCTGTTGTTGATCCTGTTAATTAGGCTATGTACACTGTATTTGCTGCTTTCAAATAATTTCAGCATTACATTTGCATTACATTTTGAAAGCACCACATGTGGCCCCTAAATAGTAATCAATGTTTCTGAAATATTAATCTTGCAAATAAAAAGGATGTCACAAATGGCAGTGAAAATGTGGTTGTTATAGTGCTGGTTAGACCATTAGCCCATTTTTAAAAATAAACTCTCCAGATGTCCAGCTTACTCATAAATGTGGATAACAGGTCTTGACCTGCTCAGAGTACTAGGTGCATGGGAGAGTTTTTCACCAGTCAGTGCTATGTTAAGACTATGTTTACACAAAATATTGTAGGCCTATAGCCCACCTTAAAATTGTTGTCACAGCATCCTGATTAATGCTTTTATTTAGTTTTAATTGGTGTGTTTATACGTTTTGCATTTTAATAACTGTTCGTGTGACGTTTCAGAAGATGATCAAGCAGCTAAAGACTTCATTCGTGCCACACCTGCATTTCAAACATGCATACGTCTATGCTTTTATTTGTGAAGGAAATCCGGTTTTTACGTTGAACTACAAAGGCGGAAGTCCGTGTACATCCTGATGTGCAGCATATTATATGTTCCGGTCGGTTTTTCAAGGCACGTCTCACAGCAATTCCTCCGTCTTTTTCTTTGCTAAATAATTTCCTTTTCTGCGATCAAAATGCCCTTAAAGTTTGAGCTGTGTCCCGGTAGAATGATCGGAGGTAACCATCCGTGCTTCATCATTGCAGAAATTGGACAAAACCACCAGGGAGACATTGAGATTGCCAAGAAAAATGATCAAAATGGCAAAGGTAATAAAATGGACACGTAACGTTAAAGTTATCGGTTTATTTTGAATGCGAGAAAGTGCACTTGTTTTGTTCTTATCTTGACCAGCAAGACCTCACACAAAGGACCGAGCAGACTCGGAGCTCAATTTAAAAATGTGCCAATTTAACATATTGGTCGCCTATACACGTCTGAATGAGTAACGCTAACTTACATTGAATGCGCATAAACTTTACTAATGTATGTTTAGCGACCTCTATGCTTGAATTAGTAGTTGAAATTATAATGCGCTGATTAATGTACCATCTATATGCAAGTCGGCTGAATGATTATTGTAAAACATGTTAGCTATATTATAGAACGTTAAATTCCCAGATTTGTGAATGGAGTTTGGTTTACCTGGCACATAGTGGCATATATAGCCATACTATGGCTTCTGTATGTGTGCTGACAGCACAGTGTTTTTTGTTTGTTCAATTCAACAACCTCATAGATGGAAAACAAAACACAAACACATAAGTATTATCCATTATTTTCCATCCATTATAAGCATGTGATCTCCTTTAATCCCAGAGTCCAGCATGATACTACACTTAAAATATATTTAAATAAAATTGTAATAATTCTAATAAATGATCCATGTCCCCTCAAATTAGTACCAAATCACATAATCCTCTCCAGGAACCTTCCTGTCAGTTGAAAGTTGTATAGGCCTATCTGTTGTTTTCTAGGACTTTATAGGAGTCCACAGGGCTCCTAAAATGAATCATTACTATTTAATACATTTTACAAGCTTCCATTCTTTTCTTCTTTTCGGACCTTACTTATATCCACCTTCACAGGACTGTGGTGCTGATTGTGCCAAATTCCAGAAGAGTGAGTTAGAGTACAAATTTAACAAGCGAGCCTTGGAGCGCCCATACACTTCTAAACACTCCTGGGGGAAAACTTACGGGGAACACAAGCGCCACCTGGAGTTCAGCCATGAGCAGTACAGGGAGCTGCAGAAATATGCAGAAGAGGTGGGGATCTTCTTCACCGCCTCAGGAATGGATGAGGTAAGAAAGGTCCTTTTGATTATGCTTTTCAGGCGTTTTAATCAGGCTCAGGTTTAACTACAACATTATCTCTCTTCAGATGGCAGTCGAGTTCCTCCATGAGCTCAATGTGCCTTTCTTTAAAGTGGGCTCTGGAGACACCAACAACTTCCCCTATCTGGAGAAGACTGCCAAGAAAGGTGAGAGTTAACCATCCAAGTGTTCATGTTTATCATCATGTTTATTAAAATGGCATACACAGCGGACAAAATATTCAGTTTCACATACAAAAAAGGATATACATAATTGGACTTGACCGTGAACTAAATTATTTCAACATTGAATTTAATGGTTTCTGTTACAGCTTAAGTTTGCCAGTTGTTCTACATAAATGTGGATAAGGTCAACAGCACGAGCATCTGGTGTTTCATTCAATCTGCTCTGTCTATGAATTACAGTCAATCAACAGTAAAGAGAAGTTTGCTTTCTGAACACATGACGTTTATCAGGCGCGTTGCTTTCTTGTCTGTGTCAGGACGGCCCATGGTGGTGTCCAGTGGGATGCAGTCCATGGAGACGATGCGTCGGGTCTACAAAACAGTGAAGGAGCACAACCAGAACTTTGCCATCCTGCAGTGCACCAGCGCCTACCCTCTGGAAGCTGAAGATGTCAACCTCAGAGTTATTACGGTGAGAAGAATACCTTAGAGTAGCACTCTATATCAAAAGCTTGGTACAAAAACAATAGATTTTTAAAGATTTGTTGTTTTTAGCAGCTGAATTGCACTTTCAGAGATTAAGATTAAACTGTTTTGTTTATGCATTCTTTTAAATGCGTACTACACACAATAGTCCATTAAAGGCACTTCTCTGTATACTTTGGAATAGAGTAGGAAGAAGATGATATTTTTTTGTCTTAGTGACGTATCTTTGCCATGCCCTAATTTAATCACACCATGCGTTGTTCATCAACGGTGATAAATTATCCGAAAGTCCCGCAACACCAGTGAAGCTGGGGCTCTGTCTATTCAGCAAGCGTTCCTCCACTGCCACTACACTACCTACATGCTATGCTTACACATGCGCACTGATGACCCAGGGTTAGGGTTACAATTTTGGATTTATTCACGCACTTCAAAAACATTTATTGAAAGTTTTATTCTTTTTATATATTTATTTACAGCATTAAACATTGAAATTTATATTTTAGGCTCTATATTAACTTATTGGGAGAAAACTGGTAGTTCCATGTAAAATCAGACGTTGAGCACCCCCTTATAGCAAAAATGGCATGATCCTTGTTTCACTGCGATGCTTCTCTGTGAGATTGACAGTTTAATCAGGCTCCGCCCATCGAAGCAACAAATCTTCGACTGTTCGGGGTCAGGCCTAGTATACACGAATGTACTGCAAGTATGTACGTTACACAAACAAGATAAGATGTGTAAATTAATGATCCTAATTTTGTTACCTTTGGACAGGGCTAGCATTTTCCATCCTATTTCCAGTCTCTAATGCTAAGCTAAGTAGCTCCTGGTAGTTTATTATTTTAACTTTATTTTAGTTTCAGTAACCTCATGATAAAAAAGAACAGAATTGAGTTGTTTAGATATGTAGTGTCATACAAAACACTGTATGGATATCTGAAACAAATCATATACTTTTATTTGATGGTCACCTTGTAACACAATAAATCTTTTTAACTCACAGAGAGTGTCCAAACATTTTTATAGTAGTTTATGTCCATAGTTTCCCACTTAATGTTTGACATTTTGGGAGTTGTTGATAGGTGGATTTTGTTAACGTTGGGCAGAGCCAGGCTAGCTGTATCCCCGTTTCCAGTCTTTATGCTAAACTAAGCTAACCAGTCGCTGGCTGTAACTTAAAATTTAACTGACAAATATATGAGGGTGGTATCAATCTTCTCATCTAATTGTTGGCAAGAAAGCCAATAAGCATATTTTCCAAAATGTTAAACTATTCCTTTAAGAGTAGCACTTGTTACCTAACCACTTGTTAAATACAGGAATACCAGAAGGAATTTCCAGATATTCCCATTGGATATTCCGGCCACGAGTCTGGGATCAGTATTTCAGTTGCAGCCGTGACTCTGGGGGCAAAGGTCATCGAGCGTCATATAACCTTGGACAAGACTTGGAAAGGAAGTGACCATGCCGCCTCATTGGAGCCATCTGAGCTAACTGAGCTGGTTCGTTCCATCCGACTGGTGGAGAGAGCGATGGGGAGCGGCCTAAAGCAGATATTACCTTGTGAGAAGCCATGCCACGATAAGGTGATTCCCTCTCAACAAGAAAATACACAAAAATATGAGTCTAATACTGTTTTAAATGTTTTGAAGTGACATATTCACTGTTTAGAAAGCTAGAGAACCTTTAAGTAAACATCTGAGCTATTACTTAATTTCTTTCAACATTGTGCCATGAGAGCAATAATAACGTCACTGCCTTTGCTATGTTGTTCCAGCTGGGTAAGTCAGTGGTGGCCAAGGTCAAGATCCCCAGAGGAACTGTTCTGACTCTGGACATGCTGACGGTGAAGGTTGCTGAGCCCATGGGCGTAGCGGCCGAGGACATATTCCAACTGGTTGGCAAAACAGTGACGGAGGAGGTGGAGGAGGATGAGAGCGTCACGCCAGAGGTGGTGGACAGCTACGGCAAGAAGGCCAAGTGCTGAGGATGGAGAGTTTTGAATTGTATAGAAAAGGCACTTAATTTAAAAAGTGGAGATTTAGGGGGGTAATTATAAAAGGAGCCTTATATGAGATTACGAGATTTTGTAGTTTTGTTTGGTGCTGCTGAGATTTCTGACACTGAAGTCATGGATGGTCAGTAAGTTGTTGCATAATTGGACAGAGCATTAGATTGATGGTTTGAAGATATCTTAGCTAGTGTTCAACAGATTACTCCTTTTCTCAAATAAGTAAGTAGTTCTCCTTTGCCAAAGTAGTTTTAATTTTCAAAACTCCGCCTTAATGTAATACACTTGGCAAACAGCCACTTAAATAAACCCACCATTATCTTACTAAGGGCTCAGAAGAAGTTTTAGTGCTGTGGTTGGTACTAGTGCAGTGCTTTTAAAGGTGGCACAAAAGCCAGTTGTTACTGTTAACTAAACATCCTTTGCACTATAGTTTTAGCCTGTACTGTAGAGATTAAATGAATATTGAACACATGAAGCTGCTACTATTCATCTCATCACACCACAGTGGGATCCTGGTCCCTATTTGCCAAACAGTCAGTGGACTCTTCATGTACCTTTGAGCTGTCACGATTGTCAACTGGTGCCAGAAATATCAGTTTGTGGTATCAGGCAGGGGTTGTACTTGTGCAGTTTCTTTGAGAGCAGAAAAATAAAACTAGTGGCATAGCATGGCCTAATGACCACTTTTACAGTTAACCTTGTTTTTGTAATAAACCAGACTCCTCCTTTTTCTGGCACCCGCAACGTCCTCTTAAGTGTGCTTCCAGGGTCAGTGATGTTAATGCACATTTATAAATGTTTATATGTTAAATCTGTTGAGACTGAAATCTCCAAAAAGCTCCAAATAAAACATTGCCCAACCCATTGATGTTTTCTATGTCTTTGTAACAATGCTTTGGTGTTTGGCTGGTGCTAAACTTAGAAGTACTCTTATTATCATGGCAAGTTATTTATGTAGAGTAAATATTTTCTGTATGCTATATTGTAACAAGCGACTTACAACTGCTATATGTCAGAGGTCGCACGCCTCTGGAGCAACTAGGGGTTAAGTGTCTTGCTCAGGGACACAATGGTAGATGGGACACAGTGGGGGTTTGAACCCAGGTCTCTCACACCAAAGCCATGTGTCTTACCCATTGCGCCATCACCACCCCACCACAGTAAGAATGCATTGTTTTAGATCTGGAACAATTTAGTTCTGATGGATCAGACCTGTGTGGATATGGAGCGCGATAATAACAGAAAGGCTCCCAATTACCATCTACATTGTAAACATTACATTCTACATTCTTGGGAATAAATGAAAGGTATTTACAGGAAGAGACTTATTTCTGCTAGTATTTAATACTGCTACATTGAAAGTGCAACAGATACAGTTTATACATGCTAGATGCAGATGCTCCTTTTATAATTATTAGGTGTTGCATTCAAATTGCAATAAAATCACCCCCAGTTAGAAGCTACTATTCTCTAACACCATTGTGGCCAATTTTATTAAAGCATTAAATCATATCTATAGATCTATCTATATAGTATCAATAAAGACAGTGGCAGATAGCTATGCCCCCTGCAAGTGATCGTGTTCATGCTGCCCCTGTACACATACTGTGCATATTGCATACTATCATGCTATCTTGCTTGACATTATTGGAGCAACTCTACTTTTGTCATGTGACTCTTCAGGGTGGTCTTGGGGTCAAACAGGTGACCTGTTGTATTATGAGCTTATATCAGCTTCCATGTTCAGGGATTTTTCTAAGACATCAAAACTATAAATTATTTTTTACCACAGGCACACACACAAAAAAACCCCCTTTGTAATCTGATGTTGTGGAGTCAAGCAAGTCTCCAACTGATTTGGTATGAACACCATCTGCAGATGCAGGAACATGTTTGTTATTGCAGGTGTTAATGTTACATGGATTGTGTTTAGACTGTCTTAACAGTACACACAGAGCACAAAGGGCATCTAGATACACCGAGGTATTCTACCAAATCCCAAGTTAACAAGGAGAAGATCACCGTCAGAGCTTGCAAAGGGATTTCACATTTGCTTTCATGCTTGCTTTAGTGCTCACTTTAGAAACTTAGTTGGTAAGAGTGAGAAGGGAAAGGTCACTAAACATCTGGTGAAGTAGTACTTCTCAGACACAACAATTTAACATTTTGAGATGTTATGGAAATAAATCTGAAGATTTCTGGCACTTCTTTGGACAACAAATAAAAGCAATGTTGCACTTGAGCCACTAGAGAGAGCTGTTAGTCTGTTGGAAACTTGTCTGTCTGAGCCAAGTCCTTTAGTTTCATGGTGGTATGAGCTGGCGGTAGATGGTGGAGGTAATTAAAACAAATTAGCTACTGATATCATGAGCCTCATCGAAGATTAACAGAAGTTTAACTGTAACACTTAAGTTAATCACTGCGAGCCATCAGCCAGACAAACTAATATTTACCCCAAGCTCCTGACAGAAATCTGAGGAAACACTTAAAATGTGTCAGCTGCGGTTCATAAGAGGAAACAGTTGTGATTCTCCTGGTCTGAACTTCAGTTGGGTGCTCTGCTTTAAAAGAAACCCAGCAATGTCTGTACTGTATGTTAGCTGTGGCATCCTCATTTACCCAATTCCAGTTCAGTGTTCATAAAAATAACAAGCCTTAAAGTGAAGCTTGTCACTGATTATGCCAAATGTACTACATGAATGAAGGAGGATATGTTTTCTGGTTATCGGCAGGGGAAATTAAAGCATTACTAACAAGTAGGGCCTAATATCCCTGTCAGGACTTAAAAGCCATATTGTAGGGTTTTATTATTCTACAGTGAGCTTAACGAACTTTATATTTTTGTAAGTTTATAATTTCAATATTATATTTTTAAAATGTTCCTAAAATAACTTTTGCTTTTTCACATCAGCATTTTTATGACTTTATCCATGTTGCATTAGTTTGAATTTGTCACATCATCTAGTAACATACGTTCTACTCGACAGTAAGTTCATGATTTTTACTATTTACTGTATCTTGTTTACTATATGTTTACCATATATTGTATAATGTCATATAATAATGTGATAAGTTATTGTTATAACTTAAAACGTTTCATATTATAATGTAAAAACTTGTTATAACATAAAATGTTTTACGTTATCAGTTGATGACTTGTATTAAAAGCATCATCACTGTCCCCAGTTTACCCCTGTGAAACTTGAGACCTTTGTCTTCAAGATAGACAGCTTTTTTTCATTACTTGTTACTCAAAACGTTATGTAGATAGATTTAAGAATAAGAGAACTTCCATTATTCATCATCATCATTATCATCATCATCATCATCATCAGCTGGGGTGATGATGGTGCAGTAGATGAGACACATGCCTTTGTTGTGGCGGATCTAGGTTCAATTCCCACTGCGACAAATCCTGAGTAAGACATCTAATCCCTAGTTGCTTTTTTTTTGGATAAAAGTGGCAGACCTGACAAGATTTCTCCACATGTTAAAGAGAGGTTGTTGTAAGAGCAATGCTCTTGTTTTTTTGCCTTTCCAAAATCAAAAACACAAGTCTGGAAAAAATATAAGAAATACATTATACTATTTGTATACATAAGCTGGAAATAGCATCTATAACTATGTTCCCCAGCTCAAGGAGACCTTTCAAAGGGTTTTATCCATCATCCATCCATCGTCAACCGTTTATTCTGCGAAAGGCAGGGTACACCCTGGACAGGTCGCCAATCCATCACAGGGCCACATGTAGACAAACAACCAGTCACACTCACACTCACACCTATGGACAATTTACGGTCACCAATCAACCTAGGCCACATTGGACGGTGGGAGGAAGCCGTAGCACCCAGAGAGAACCCACGCAGACACTAGAAGGTTATGTACATCCACTGTGTGAGAGCCTTGATGCTAATGTCAGAGTTCAGGGTAAGTTTCTGTTTCCAGTTCTGATCTGCTTTATTGTTACAGTACACTTCACTAAGCCCAGCCAAAAGATGTTACCCAAAAAAAGATATTACTCATGGGTTTGTAAGTATGAAATATGAATAATAAAGCATAAATGAAATGAAATAAAATGAACCTTGTCCAAGTAAGCTAAGTCATCAAACAGAGTTATGTATTTATTAAATATTTGCTTTGAGCATTTAGCTTGGCCTCAGTCTTTTAGCATGATATCAAGTAAACCATAAGTCAGCCGGAGACACTGTTTCCCAACAACTAATGAAGCTAAAGTTAGCTGAGATTAGCCAGCTACAGCTGATAAATCTGCCAGCAATAGCTGGCAAAATCCATTGTCGTACTAAAAATAGATTGCTTTTGTCTACATCTGTCTAATATCAGGGAATTAATTCAAAGGTTTCTAAGAATGCAACTGCATGCTTGACAGGCAACAGTAATTAAAGGGGGCAGGGCTTAGTGAACAGTCAGTTCTCTTAAAGGGAGGTAATTTTTTTATAGTATAGTAGATTCATAGTCATTATAGATCTCATCGATTACCTGGGCTCTCCCTGCTCACAGATAGATGGCCTCTCTTTAACTTATATATACTGTAACTTCCCAGTTATTTCAGGCACAAGCTTTAGCCAATAAGCTGCTGCTGATCCCAGCTTCACAGAAGAACATGAATCTGTCTCTCTAACGTGTCTCTGCCTTGCCTACCACTGCAAAATGATTTAGCATGTGTGCCACTTCTCACTGTGATGTACAAAAAAACAAATAATTGAATGGACTGGGAAAATTACTGTCTCATGCAAATCACGGTCAACCAAGGCTGTGCTAATGTTTGTGTTCAATTGTAATTAGGCTAAATCTCTGTATGGTAACTTATTTCTTTTGTAAGAGAAGAGCTACCAAATGTCTGGTGAGGTTTATTCTGCATGCCAAGAGACTTACTTTTATCTCAAGTTCTGCAGGTGATGTACCTTAGCCTACCCAGAAGGTTAGGTCAGCTTGGTTGGTTATGTAACATGTTTAGCCTTTTCTTTACATAGGCCCTAATATAGCAGCTATGGCCCAAATCCTTACTGAGATCAAACAAGTAACCTTGGGCCATGGCATTGCCATGGTGTTTTACAGCATGGTAATAAATACACTGTACTAAATATAGAGAGAGGACACAACAGATATGGTCCCTGGACATATAGCCAGAGAAAATCCTGAAACTTCATCATCCTCTGTGCAGAATTGTTTTTATTGGTCTTGACTGGCTGAGGAAACAGACAGACTGTGGACCATCAAGAGCTACATTTTGCTTGTGAGGGAAAGTTAGCGGCCTATTGCATTAAGTATACTCCTCTTAAATTGGATAAGAACAGTAGAAGGTGAAAAACAATAGGTATTATGTAGGTCTGGTTTGATCTAATACCAGTGGGCTTATATGCTTTATATGGTATTTCACACCACTCTTATAAATCTTCATGGTATTGAGTCTTTATTTCATTGTTCAACTCAAAACTCTTATTCAAAGTTATCTATTTTTTATTGTACTGGTATTTTGGTGTATTGGTACTACTTTCTTTTAACTTTAATAACACAACCATTAGCCAATCTTTCTCTATCTCTATTACAGACAGTAATGTGTACACACACACACACGCACGCACACACACACACACACACAGACTGCACCTGCAGAGTTAGTGGTATGTTCAGGACATGACATGCTACGTAACAGTACAGGTCACACCATTTGAACTCACCTTCAGGTGGCTACCGAAGCTTACAGTTCTCATCTTTAAATCCTGACCTGACTTGAAGTGTGCACACACACTCACACATAACACATATGCACACCGCTCAATCAAAAATGTATTATTATTTTAAATATTTGTACACATGACTCATTTGCTTCCTTTGGTAAAATAAGGAGAGAGCATTAACACCATATTATATCTGCTGGAACACATTCAGTATGTGGGTCCAGGTTAGCGTGTGTCAGTGAATGGATTGTTTTGCAACCAAAGCCAATTACAGACATACAGGAATTGAGAGACAGAGGGCATGGTGATGTCATTTCCAACAAATGGCTGTTTGTCACTGAAACATGCAGTGCAAACCTTATGTGTCTGTTGAAATTTTGCAATGTTCTGAAAGAAACAACAACACTGCACAATGGTGTCAAGAATTGGAAATGTGTTAAAATAAACTAAGGAAATTATTATAAATAAAGTCATAAAGTCATAAATAAAATGCATATAATGACAACAAAACTATCGATACATGTAAATTCAAACATGCTTAAAGTTTGGCTTAAAAATGTCTCTTATGTCATCTTAAGTTTGCAAAAGTTATAAAGCTGCTGCAGTATTTTACATTACATAGTCACTGGGCTGGTTTTTTAAAGCATTTGGGAACATCACTATAATCTCATGGCACTATAGACTTCAATACCCCCATCAAGCTGTAAGCTCCTTGTATAAGACATTTGCCTGGGTGTTGGGATGGGAAGAAATTATACACTGGGGGAGGTGCGAACAGGTGGATGGGTGGAGAGAGGAAGGAAGGAAGACAGACAGTGATAGCGCTGATCCTCATTCTTGGACATGGAGAGAGAGAAGACAAGGAGGGTAAAGGTAGGGGGGAAGATGTACTGAAGCAGGAAAGGAGGGAGGCAGTATCATAGGGGGGAGGAACATTGAGAAGGAGGGAGGAGCCCTTGATCCTGGGCTTCTGACCTGGTGTCTTGGAGCTCCACCTTGGCTGAAAATCTCACTGAGGATTTACTGTTGGGACCTTTAGACTGAACTCTGAGCTCTCGGGACTTTCCTCCTTTGAGATTCAATTAACTGGAATATTCACTCAGAGACTCACTACCTGCTACTTGCTGGAGTCCTTCCTACTGAATGGGAGATTTCCAAGTGTGGTATGAGAAAAAAAAATATTTGTGTAGTTGTTGTGTGTAGTTGTGGTGTGTCTTTGCTCCAATGTCCTAACAGAGTCTAGCGAGTTTCTGAAATGCTATGTTCACAAAAATGTGTTTTACAGCAGATTGAGACGGGACATTGTTAAGGACTCGTGAGAGGAAGTTTCAACATTGCAGTTTGTCCCAGTGTAGTTGTTACACACCTGAAAAATGCTAATATTCAGCAGTTCTTAGTAGTACCTCTAATTCACTGATCTTTTTCTTGGTTTCTACCTTTTGACTTTGTGCAGTAGCATCGGTGTGCAGGGCCAGAGGCTAATCTAAGTATGTCTTCTCAGGGATTTATTTGGCTTACTAATGAGCTTTCAGTAATGTCCAAGCTTCACTTAAAGTTGACATCTTGTTGCAGGTTCTCAGCACAATAGGCCACAGAATAGAACTGCTGCTATTAATACTGCTACTATCAACTCTTACTAGCAATACAGTATGTACCGTAATTACAGCCACAATACAATTAAAGAATTTCAGCTCCAAAGAATTTGTCCTCTTAAATATGTTTTCTATTTGAAGATTGTTGTTTTTGGAAAGTTTATATTAACATTTGAGTAATTGTGCTGAGTCACATGAACACTGACTGGATTTCCAAACTACTTTTTTAACCATCAACTTAATAACTAGTCTACAGAGAATAACCTGCCCAGAGATTATTATTCATCTGAGTTGTATAAAATAATCTACATTAATTTCCTGTAATCCATCAGAAACAGACCCAAATATAGACCTCGAAGTTCACATAAGCTCAGTAGCATAATGTTGAGCCATTATCTAGACAGTTCGACAAAGGTCATTAGTCACATAATGACTTATCATGTATTTATTGTAAAATGGTGTGACTAAGCCATCTAACAAATATTCATACTCTTTACTTGAGAAAAACTACCAATGCCACACTGTAAAAATAAATTTTAATAAAATGTATGACTTCAGAAGTAATAATACACAAGAATTATCAGCTAAATGTATTTTAAAAAAGTAAAAGAAATAGCCCTTTTCAGAATGTTACATTATTACAGACTGATGAGTAAACATGCAAGCAAAATCTTTATGTAGCAAGTAACTATACACTGTAAGGTAGATTAATCTAGTAGCACATTAAACAACATAACATATCTTAATCATCAAATGTTTTGTATGTAAAACCTTTATCTGCAAAGTAAGTTGTTAAATGCATATTGTGGTGTAAAAAAACTACAATATTTCCCCTTTGAGATGTAGTGGAGTAGTAGTAGAAAGCAGCAGAAAAGTACTAAAGTACTGAAGTGAATGTACCATTGCTGACAAGGCCTGTAAGTGGATGGATATCAGGAGTGGAAAAAGTTAGAAAGAAGACATCTTCATACTTATTATGAATCTTTCCTTTATGTATGATCTAATTTTATACATTGACTTAAAATGTAGTTCTACTGCTTCATTACATTAAAATGTGTATCACTTATTTTTTCTCTGTCTTGCAGTGAGTAATATGAGGAAGCCTTTGAATGGGCTGGATCCTGGAATCACACTGCAGGGCTTCCATTGTTGTTAGACTGGGAAGCAGCATGCAAACAAATCGGTGAACCATCGCGGCCTGTCAAACCCCCGCCCTCGTAGCCACCATCAAAGCACCCTT
Organism: Micropterus salmoides; assembly: GCF_014851395.1. Taxonomy (NCBI): domain Eukaryota; kingdom Metazoa; phylum Chordata; class Actinopteri; order Centrarchiformes; family Centrarchidae; genus Micropterus; species Micropterus salmoides. Next base: position 21,164,718 of record NW_024040263.1, read on the forward strand.
GGGGGGGATTCCATACACATCCACTCTGCCTGATAACCTGCGCCAAACACCATGGATTTCATGTTACCCATAAGAAGTAAAAAAATTATGACTTCCTCCGGCTCTGCGCCTCTTCTGGGCCCTCACAGCAGTTGGACCAGGCACCAGTACCATGGTGTCAAAAGAAAGCTGCGGCCCGGACGGATTCTGGGCTTCATTATCAGCCTGCTGGTGGTCTGCACAGTCTTCTCATGGAGTGCCTTGTCGCTGGCTACAACAGTGGCCAAGGAGCTGGAGTCGGTCGTTGAGGGCTCACCTGAGGCAGCAGTGCCCCAAAGAACTCTGCTGCAGCACCAAAACCTCTCAGTCGCACTAGAGGACACACCACTGGCCATGCAATCGGCTGATTTAGAGATGAATCATGGGGACTACCCAACGGACTACTTCAGTGTGGAGGACAGACGCAAGGGCTATGTGGTTTTTCATATGTTTGGCATGTTGTACATGTTCATAGCCTTAGCCATTGTCTGCGATGAGTTCTTTGTTCCTGCTCTCACTGTAATCACAGAGAAGCTGCAGATTTCTGATGATGTAGCAGGAGCCACTTTCATGGCGGCAGGTGGCTCAGCCCCAGAGCTCTTCACCTCAGTCATAGGAGTCTTCATCTCCCACAGCAATGTGGGTATCGGTACCATTGTGGGCTCTGCCGTCTTCAACATCCTGTTTGTGATCGGGATGTGCGCCCTGTTCTCCAAAGAGGTGCTGAACCTCACCTGGTGGCCTCTGTTTAGAGATGTCTCGTTCTACATCATTGGCTTGCTCATGCTCATCTATTTCTTTCTGGATAATGAAATCACGTTGGGGGAAAGTATCGGCCTGTTGATGTGCTACAGCTTCTATGTGACATTCATGAAGTTCAATGCCAAAGTAGAAATTGTCATCAAGGGCTTTTTGGGCAGCAACCAGGTGGACGAGCTGGAGGCTGCACCAAAGGTGAGTCTGACTCCTTCATCTGTTCATCCATCCACCCATCCATCTTCCTCTATTCCTTCTCTCTAGATACCCACCTACTCTTGCCACTTTATGCTCAACAGCACCCATCTTTTACTCCATCTTGGGAACCAACAGCTCATCCTTACATTCATCCTCTATACCCATACATTTACCCCAATGTTCTTGTTCACTGATCGACCCCTCCGTCCACTGAAGGAGCATCTGCATCAGAAACAACCATCAAGAAGTTTTAGATTCTTTAGTGACTTTTTAACTTGCGAGAGAGCAGGAAAAATTGAGTGAAAACCTCTTAAAAGTGGAAAATATCCAACTGAGATTCAAAATGTTAAAGAAGTGGGTTTTTTGTGTACAAGTGAACATTTGTGATTCTTGACACGAGTTTCTGATGCGGATGGGGTTATGACATTTCATATGTTTTTTTTTCAGTGTCTCTAGGTTGAAATCTGGGATTCTGTTGATGACTGATCTGAGAAAAGCATTGGTATTTTCACAATGAACAAGATCACAGAGTGAACCTGTCACAGCCACTGACCATGAGAATAATAATGCTGCTGTTCTGGGAATCTGAGAGGGTGTTATGCTAGAAGCAGATAGGCAGCAAAGTGCTCCCAAATTTCACTCTGGAAGGATATAAAGATTTGTCTTAACCTACCACCTGTGCAGATCGGACAGTGCCAGAAGCAGCGCCAGATAGGCCTTTTGGTGCTGACTAAGTCTAAGAACTGGCCTCGTCTTCAGTCACTAATTTTAGTCACAAAGTTCAGACTAGAATAGGGCTGATGTAACAGAGGTAACAGTGCCACTCCGTAAATGGGATTAAAATGCAAAGATATTTTACCATCATGTTCAGTGAAGATGATCAATTCTGAGAGGCTGTTTCTAAAATTTGCCAGTCATATCTACCCTAAAGTGGTCGGGACTATACAAGCCTGAAAGTGTAATCAATATCTATTCGAAATCCTGCTATCCTTTTGTTCATCCAATTTAGAAATTAGTTCCTGCAAGTAACAATGGGAGCACATTTTCACAAATGCCAGTCAGAACATTGGAAATAACAATGCAATTTTGCAAAATATCACATTCATGGTTATTTCTAAATTCTGTGCTAGGAGTTAATCATTTCAAAGTCCTTTGTGGGTTGTTTTTGAATAATTGTAGTAAATAATAATAATAATAATGATAATAGTTGTGAGAGGGATGGGCTCCTGAGAGCATCCTGTATGATAAAATTAGTCAACACTGAAAGCAGAAGAAATTAGCCCGGACATCCTTGTTGCATCTCTTCAACATCTTCAGCACGCTTCCTCCTTTAGCTCTTCTCATATTTGTCCTGACATTGGCAAAAGTGGTCTCTTGACTCTGGATAAAAGGCCCTAGCTCTGAATGTTGTTTTGTCCTCTAGATTAGCTCATAATTTCAAAGCAGCTGTGCTCAATGATCCTATTACACACAAATCCAGAATGCCTCTGTATATGGCGTCATAATGTAAGGAAGACTTAAGAACGTATAGAGTTTTTACAATTGAAAACACTTTATTTATCATTCTGGAAGTGTGACGTTAGTGTTTTGTCTCTGAAAGGAGACACCATCACAACACTAATCACTTCATGTCAGCTATGAGAAGATGACTAGAAAGTGTAATATTAAGGTTAGCTTGGAGTGCTCATTGTGCTGCTTGCTGCTGTGTTTATAAATAACACATAGAGAATGAGACTGCATGAATACAAGATTCAAAAAGGTTCAACACACACACACGTACATACACACAATGAAGCTATTTTGTTTTTCACATTTGTCTCTCCGTCTTTTGTTCTGTCTGTGTGTGCAGTTGGAGTCAGATCTGTTGCTCTCTGATGTTGTAATCTCATACGGCGCTCAGGTGACAAATGCTAAAACTACTTTAGGCTGATCTTAGAGCAGCTTGCCCGTAGCCTAGACTGACATCACCCATCACCAGCTCTTCAGCGGCATATACAGTGCTCTGTTGCACAACATCTGGCTTTTCTTTTTCTGGAAACATTAATTACAGATCATGTAAAAAAAAAATCACAACAGGCGAATTACTTGATGTGTTGTGCTCAAACATGTATACAGAACAAACTCTTCAGATTCACAAGTGGTTGAAAACACTTCTTAGAAAGACTATTTTTATGGCAGTAATTCAGGCCAGTAGAACTTTTAGGTAACACATGAGCTCATGATCACCTGTGTCCAGTTTGGTATGATCTGCTTTAAAGATCCTTCCCCTAAATGCTAATTAATCTACTTTCCAATAAGCATGACTTGCTTTTCTTTAGGGACTATTCTTTCTGCATATTGATCACTTATTGATCACTTAATATATAAACATAAATCTAATTTGTTTAGCCTCTTTTCCTGATGACAGATCATTGATAGTTGATTTAGTACTTTTCAGTTTCTTTCATTATATTCAGGTAGAGAAAACTGTATTTTTTATTTCATTGTAATCCGTTCACCAACAATCAGTTACTGACAATAACGATAACGTTTTTTTCTAAGGCTCTAAGTATATCACGTGTACTGTGTAGTATATCTAAGCCACTTTTGTAAAGTTTTTCTTTTTATTCTAAACTTGTGAGCACATACAGTCTATTTGAATGCTCACCCGCCTCTGTCACAATCAGTGCTCTGATGGACAAGCTCTGTTTGACATTTGTGCCCTTCTGGGAATCAGCTGTTCTTCAGACTGCCTCACCTCAGCCCAAGAACAGCTTTTCTCTTTCTGTCGTCCGGCACTTGATGTCCAACTGCCTTGCCCTCATGTGTCGCTAGCTGGTAAATAATCCCCCAGGTTAATGCTCTTCAATCCCATTAGAGACGCTAATTATAGTTAGACGGTCCCTGGGGGAGCAGGAATCAGGAGCATCACTGAGATAAAAGACTGAATGCTCCTCTCTCAGCCCGCAGCTGTGTTTTTTATTTTTTTTTTTTAGTTTGTGCATGGTCGGGGGAGTGTTGCAGGTGGTTTTGCACAGTACATTCAGTGCCTACAGTGTCAATGTATAAAGGGTGAGAGAGAAGATCTGCTGGTTTGCTCACTGATGGCAGTAAAGACGATAATCCTCTCTGATCCCCTAATCAACTGCTTACCTTCAGTGACGACAGCAAACATACAGCCCAGCACATTGTCATTCAGTGTCTACAGAGAACAAATGTTAAAATTCTCCTTACAATCATCGATATCAGACCTGGATCACAATGCAGCAGTGTTGTGCATCCACGCCCTCATAAACAGTTAAACTAAGGGTTTTCTTGACATAAGTATCTGTATAGCAAAGGAAGATGAATTCATCAATAGTTATTACTTGTCATATTTTTACTTATTATAGTTCTACTGCTGCACATAAATAAGGTTTTTAATATTCATGAACCATACTGTAGATACACATTGCCTTTTAATGTATTTATTCAACATATTACAGCTGAAATAATAAAACCTTTTTTTAACGATAGTCACACATTTTTGGTTGGTTCAGTTCTGGGGTCAGCACAAAGATTACTTGATTGGTTTTACACTTGCAGCTGTTTGCTTCAGTTCCACAGCAGGTCTGACTTTGTAATTTCAGATCATTGTGCTCATGATCAAAATGCTGCTTTCTAAACATGAATCAGCTGTTTGTTGAAAGACAAGTATTTATAACTGTTGAGGTGTTGTGTTGAGCACTGAGTGCTTACTGACTGCAGTGGAAATTAAAGATAAAATGAGCAGCTGCGAATATTAAAAAATATGATTGTTGTTATTTGCTGACAGATGAGAGCGAAAGAGAAATGTTTGAGAGCATTGAAGGTTGCTGCAGGACTTCACACAGAGGCTTGAAAATTACAAAGTCTAAAAGCGGTGATCTCTGCAGATTAATCCTGACTAAGTCCCACAGCTCGGACAGTCAGGTCGGCACTGGAGAGAGAGAGACACAGAGAGACACAGAGAGAGAGAGAGAACAAGGGAAGAAAATGGAAATTTGGGAATATTGCGTTCCGAGATTTGAAAAGGTGATCTGATTGTGCATCAATGATGACAGTGATGGTGATGAGTGGGATGAAGAGAAAGTTTAGTGCAAATCTTTAGGATTGTAGGATTTGAGAGGCTTTCAGTGTCTGCAGCTCCTCGTCTGGACCAGGGATGAGACCAGTGACCTGGAACAGCAGAGCAGACGAAAGCATTTTGGGAGCTTTCTTCTTATTGTAAACAAATCATCTATGGGTCCCAAAAAACTCTTTTTTATAACATGAAGAAGCTCTGCTTGCAATAACTTATAGTCTGGATGAATATCAGACCAAAGACAAAGTTTTAATCTAGAAAGACATTAAAATTATGCTTCATAAGTTACAGCTGTTGAACATGTTAATGGCAGGAAATGGCCAGTGATGAGATGTGCTTTTTAACAAAAAGGACAAGTTAAGACAAATTCTCTGTGCAATGATGTTTTTCTTGCACCCTGCTGGAATGCCAAAAAAAAAAATAATAATAATTAGGCATTGGACGAGCTGATTTTTTGTTTAAATGACATAACTGGCTGGAAGTGATTTGAGAATGATTTGGGGTGATTAGTCAGTGGTGATTCACGTGGGACAGGAGAGGTTGCAGCTCCAGCAGAGGAGCTCTAGAACCTTGGAAATACATCAGTGGAGATGATAGCTGAGTGAAATAAGGACAAAGGTGACAAAGATTAGCAACATTTTAAAATAAGTTACCGTGCAAAATACAAACATTTTACAAAATGCAACATCTATGTAGACTGTGCAAGAAAAAGCCTACTAACTAAGTGTTGGTGTTTTTAGATTGATGGCTTTGGAGGATGAAGGTGTTACTTAAACCATTTTTTTAACATGAAGGACAATAATTAAAATCCAGTTTAGGTTACAACAGATTCTACAGCACGTTTTAAGTGACTTTTGTCATCAAGCAACTCTCAGGAGCCATGTAGCACAAACCATCATCAACCAATGCCAAGCTGTCCTCTGCTATTGGAGCTCAGCAATCACATGGATAGTGCAGCCAGGTGTCCACAGCTTCTTCTTTTTCATTCAAAGGATTCAAAGTGTCAGATTTTCAAGTTTCCCTGTACACTGAAATTCTAACTTTGCTGTCCACATCAAATGCCTACATTAAAAGTAAAATGAAATATATGTATAAATAAAAATACAATGAAAAAAATGCAATAGAGATATAAAATAAGCTTTAAATATAAAAAGTGTCAGACATCATAACATAGTATGGTCAAACATCATACCTCATTAACCTGAAATTCAAAATGAATCTGTTCATTTTGTTTAATAAGAATGATTCTATAAAAAAAACAGCAGCATGAAATACCTCCATCTTTAGTGAAAAGACATCAGTTTCACACATTTCTGAAATGACATCCTGTGTTTTAGCTGATTTTGATAAGTCTAAGTAGGTGAACTGAACAGCTGAATGAAATTCATGAACATTATTTAACCATCCAGGGGAGTAACTGAAACAATACATTCAAATGAATCTGCATTGGACAAATATAACAAGTCTATAGGAGTGATACCCCTGTTAACAGTAAAAAGAAACCCTTAGCTTTAGCCTCGCTGTAGCTGCCATGACAGCAGCAGGTGTCCTGTCAGATGCAAGATAAAGGGATTATCTGCTCAAACTCTGCGGCCTCCATCATGAAAACGTGTCAACAACAAAACCCTCCACCTCTCTGCCTGGTGTTGGTGATCTGTGATCTGCTTTTCAAAGATTGAGTTAGATTCTTCTTAAGCGCTTGGTTGTCTTGGTAGGACTTTTTTACTGTATAATATGAATTAGGAAGTGTACGCAAAGCAAAGGAAGAGTTACTTCGGCTGTGTAATTGTTTGCGTGAGTTAACTCCATATGAAGTTTAGCATTATTTTAGGAAAAAGATGAGGCACACAGACAAAATAGTGCTATTGTAGCTCCTAAGATTCAGAATGATCGTAACGTACCATATCCATCCACATCCATCATTTTTAAATACAAGGCTGCTGCGTGCCTCCTTCATACAAAGCAAACTGTACCCAGGACAATAGCAGGCCCATTTTAAGATATCTTTCATTCTGTTTGCTGTAACATCCTAGAAAGCACATTTACTTGTTTAGCACAATTTAAAAAATAAATCTGGCATTGTAAATGTTCATACAAACCTTGAGCTCTGAACAGTAGACAAAGAAAATGACAGTTTGTTCATTTGTTGTATACTTTGGATTTTATTTTATTTCTTACTCCCAGGAATTACACAAGTGCAAAAGCATCTTTCTGAAGCCTTTAATACGCATAAAACTTCAGAACATTAGTTAAATCTAACGTGACTGAATGGCTAGGCAAACTGACCACCAGTGTATACAGGATTGGTTGTGAATTTATATTTTATTTGTTACACTGAAGTTACACTGTCAAGAAAAAGTGGTTTTGGTCCCAACCATCATTTTTACTTAATGTCTAACCAAGTCAGAAAACATAAACAATTTTTTTCTAATAAAGTTCGCCCAGGTTTCATGGAGAAAACGTGCGTGTGATTGATCTGAGCAGCTTCCTTACTGTAGTTCTTTTTTTACTGAGTTTGTCTTTAGAGGATAATGACACTTTACATCATAGTATGGTCTGCCTCAATCTGATGCCAACCACCTCTACAGGAAAACTGCAGAGACTGAATGACTAGCTAATGTAGTGGATGGTTTTGATCTGTGTGCATGACTCAAAATGGAAATTATTATTCCAGTCATAACTATAATATATAAACTTTAAAAGTGGATAAACCAAAAAAACTATTTACATTTACATTTGACAATAAAACAAACCTTTAACCTTGAAAATCTTGAAACATCCATGATTCCCACACCAACTTGTTTGTGTGAGTGTATGTGTGTGTTTCTCTATGTGGTGACACCGCTGTGCTGTATATGTCCTCTGAAGAAATGGCTGAGGTTGAGATTTAGCATGAGCCCTCCCCTGCATTTGTGTGTGTGTGTGTGTGTGTGTGTGTGTGTGTGTGTGTGTGTAGGAACCTAGCCTTTATGTTGGAACGAGACCCAAAACCTCTGGCACCGGTTCACCCCCACCGTGAAAAGGAGGAAAGATGGATGTCTACCCCCACCCCCCCCCACACACACACACACACACACAAAGGAAGAGGAATGTGCTATATACAGTAGATAAAGCAAATTAGCTGTGAAGGTTAAAGGCTGAGACTGTTCTTCTTAAAAGGGGTTAAATGGGGCTCGTGCCATTATTCCTACTTGTCCTTACCACTGGTCCATTTTAAAATATAATCTCCTTATATTTGATCTAGAAGATGAATTAAAACATGATGCTGAAAGATTTGGTTTCAGTTAGTAGGGCAGTTGAATTAAAACCTGTATCCTTGCTTTAGGAGTTGCTTTTGTTTTTCAATGTTTCGTGAAGGTCTGGTGAGTGACCAGGGTGTGAGGAGTTGAAGACATATTTAGTTTGAATACTTGCTTGAACACTTTTGGAGTCACAAGGGCTTATTGAATTAATTCTTTCACTTATCCCCTCCACACCCTGCCATTGCAGTAATGCAGTCCAATCCAACAACACCACACAGTCAACAAATTTTGCAAAACACACATTATGTTTTCTTTCTCTGTGTTTTTCCTAAAGGCAAATGCACCTGGAGATGACGAAAACAAGCTGACGGTGAGTTTATTTTTTTGTTAACTTCTCTGTGTGGAGCTTGCCAGGTCTGGTACTGGTTGTGTCATAAGAAAGCAGCTCATGTGCCTGCATCTACTTAATATAAGTCAGTATTTGATAGGAAAGGGGCTTTCTAGATATAGATCCTATGTGTAGAGACATTTAAGATGCAGCTCATCAGAGTGTTTTTTTCTCCACTCATGTTATTTGGAAGTGTTTAGTATAAAATGAAATGATGAATGATGGCAAATGTTTAATGAGAATGTAAATATGCATTCTTCCATCATTCATGTAAACATGTTGGTATTTGTGTTGGTATCTTTATAGGCCAAACCCAGGCTGCAGAGGGAAGGCAGCTGTGCCTCTCTACACAACTCACTGATGAGAAACAGCATCTTCCAGCTCATGATCCACACACTGGACCCCCTGAGTGACGAAGGTATGGGTAAGCAAAATGAAATGCACAAAACACACACATGCACTCAAATGCAACACAATCTCTAAACCAAGAATTTATGTTAAAATCTTGCGATACTATAAGCAAAAATCATTGTGATTTTATATAATATGATATTATATTACATTATATTACATTATATTCCTCCACATAGACTGTGTGACAGCAAATTAAATGTCTATTTTCTTGTCATGGTTAATGATTTAAGAATTTTAAACAGTTTTGGTGAAGATTATGATGATGAAGATTAAGCTCAGGTTTATGGACACATTTGGTTGAGATGAGTATATGGCTAGTTGGATTATTATATTAATCCAACTTCTTAGTATAGTCTACTTCTTAGTATTTCTTCATTCCTATAGCTGTGCCTCCTGCAAGTAGTCCCAGCCCAGTTCCAGCCCATTTCCCCCAGTTTCACATCAATTCATCACAAATTTTCAGAAGTTTCCTTTGTTTTAGAACGTTTCAAAGAAAAGGCGTCGATTCTTCACAAAATGGCCAAGCAGAAGTGCAAAGAAGAAGCTGCCAATGCCAACGGTGTAGGTGAGTAACAAACAGTGATGTGTCAAAAACTATGGGAGTCAATTTGTCCCACTCAAAAATCAACTGATAAATCAAGTGACAAATCAATTATCAAATCATTTCAAATTGTTCATCACGTAACTTCCTCCACTTTTAGCTTGAAACCTTTTTTATAGGTCATGACGGCACGAGTGCAGAATTGTGATATCTTTCATAAAGTGCACACAGTGTGGTAGTTCACAATCATGAAGTGAGGAGTGTCTCTGAAGAGTTTTAATTGTATCATTAATTTACATATTTTTGTTATTTATTTACTTTACTTACTAAGCTGCAGATTAATGACTCCTTTGTTTTTCTCTTGTATCCACTTATCTGATTTAAATGTGATTTTCCTATTTCTTTATTAAATCAAGAACTGACATTTGTTCATCAGCTGACTGACTGATTTGTCAATTCATCTGTCATTTGATCAATTCATTGTGAAAGGGCACAAAGGGCATCCCATACGACACTCTGTTACACTTGTGAGGATGAGCTTGGAAAATAACCTCGCATATTTTGTTTCTCAACATAGGAGCCGTCTCCCAGGCACAACCTCCAAGAAAAGCAAATTGTACTAAGTCTCAGCTTTTCTTTTGATGTCATTAGATAACTACTTTTTATTGAATACTGTCCTTTTGAAGATGTCCCTCAAACACTATTGCCACTCAGTCTCTCTCTGTCTCTCTCTCTCTCCTTTTTCTTTCCGCAAGCTGATAAAAACATTCCCAACAGTTCAAACGTAGCAGTGGAAGTCACACCACCCAACGGTGTTGTAGCAGGAAATGAGGTATGGCTTTTAGCTTTCCTCCAAGTTAAAGGCTCTCGGTACCGAGAGCTTAATTTAACATGATACATTGCCTTCAAGGAAATTGTCTAATATACTGATACTGAACACGTAAACTCCTCCTCAGGGTGGTGAGGAAGATGATGATGAAGACCAGCCTCTCAGCCTGGCCTGGCCCGACACCATCAGGAAACAGATCACCTATCTCATCATCCTGCCCATCGTCCTTCCACTGTGGATGACACTGCCAGACGTCAGGAGAGAGGTGACAACCCACTCACATTCAACCAAAAGCATGTTACATGTGCACAAACATGTACAATCAGCTGAGAGTCACACCCAAGCATATTATGTACATGAAAACATATAAATGAATATATACAAGACACATATTGTGACTAAAACTTAATCATGTCTCTAGTTTATTTTACTACATGTCCTGCTCAATCATTTTGGCACGTTCTAGTCTTGTTTTATTTTAGCTATTGGGCTACACTTCTCCAAGCATTGGAATCCAAATACATTGACATTATGGTATGGTATGAGGTTCTTGGCTGGGTCTAGACCAGAGAAGGATCCATTGACTGAGTGGCTGATAAACTACATTGTTGTTTTTGTTTGTTTTTTCAGACCTCAAAAAAGTTCTTCGCCATCACTTTCGTCGGCTCCATTACTTGGATTGCTTTCTTCTCCTACCTGATGGTGTGGTGGGCTCACCAGGTACTTCACTCACACACACACACACACACACACACACACACGCACACACACACACACACACACACACCCTATTCTATTCTATTTCTGTGGCCTTTCTTATGAGAGTGCAGCAGTCAGGGTGTTGAATGTGTGACCACGGCAGCTAATCCCAGCTAATCTGCTTTGAGCCACAGCCAGATAAACCTGTAATGCTCTATTTTAATGGCACCACTGTAACGACAGGTCTCAAGCAGGAGGTCGTTATGTGCAAGGTCAATGCTTTTTTAGTTCCCTCTGGTGCACAGCGCTGTGTGCAAAAGTGTTGGGTGAAGTGATGGTAGACTATAAATCAGTATCATCTCAGCCTGTCGCATTACTGCTCTCATACCTTTTAAATTGCTGTACCAAACAAGAAGCTCTCGCCTCAGTATGATTTGTTTTGTTCATACTGTGTGCACTTACTGTCTCTGGTGTGCACTAGAACAACAATATTACCATCTGTGTTATATATAAAAAACATAAAGTGACACATTTTGCCTAAAGTGATTGTAAGATTGTATTTAATTAGATTTGCTTACTTTTAGATGCAACAAAAATGTTACTGCCTCCATATGAGCTGCCATGAGTACACAGATACCAAAAGCAAGGGAAAAATGCTTTCCAGAAGATCAACGTGGTGGAGCACTGCTTGCACTGGTCTTCATCACCAAGTTTTTTTCACTGAAACTCTTCAGTGTCAGCCTTCTTATTATAACCTCAGATCTAGCTCTACAGTTTGATCATATTTGCTTTTTGTTTGTATATTATGTGTCTGATGCCATCAACAAATTGAAAATCAATAAAACTAACTGTGTCAAAATTCCAAAACAAATCCTTTTCCAAGCAAACCAGCAACACGCCAACAAGAGTGTTCTTAACTCCAAACTGTGCAGCTGCAACATTAAGAAAGTTTTTCTTCCTTTGAGGTTGGAGAAACTTTCTGGATCACAGAGGAGATAATGGGTCTGACTATATTAGCAGCTGGCACTTCGATCCCCGACCTGATCACCAGTGTCATTGTAGCACGAAAAGGCCTGGGTGACATGGCTGTGTCCAGCTCGGTGGGCTCCAACATCTTTGATATCACTGTGGGGTGAGTCCATAAACAACAAGAAAACACAGAGTGTAATAGGCCAGTGCAATATCCACTTTTAGATGAAAACACAAACTTACACCTCTCATAATTAACCTAAATAACTCCTTTATGCCCTCATCTCCCTCCAGTCTGCCATTCCCCTGGCTCATCTACAACATTGTCAACGACTTCAAGCCGGTACAGGTTAGCAGCAACGGCCTGTTCTGCGCCATCGTCCTCCTCTTCCTCATGCTGCTCTTCGTCATTATATCCATCGCGGCTTGCAAGTGGAGAATGAGCAAGATTCTGGGCTTACTCATGTTCTTGCTCTACTTCGTCTTCCTCATCGTCAGCGTCATGCTGGAGGACAAAGTCATCGTCTGCCCCATTACCATCTGAGAGAGAGCGACTCCTACTGATTGTCAGAAAGCAGAAACTGAGCATTATTGTGCTCAGGTGTAACATGATTTACAATAGGAATGGAAAAGCCTGCTCTCGCAGACACAGTCTCTTATTTGTCTCACGTACATACAAAGTAGACGACTGCATACACACACACACACACACACACACACACACACACACACATATACATACATACAAGTTGTAGCACTGACTTAAATCAGTCTGCGAAATTCAGACCGGTGCATCACAGCCGCCCAGCAGCCTCACACCAGCATGGACGTCATTAACAGACTTTTTGCCACCCAATAGGAGGGACTCCTCTCTCTTTGCACCATGTGACTACATTCAGAAGCCACTATTGGTTGAAACCTGCTGAAAGCAACTGATGGACAAGTTGTGTGAATGCCACCTGTGGATGGGAGTTTCAGTTGAAGATCACCAGAGATTTGTGTTTTTTGAACTAAAGGACTGCGCTGCAGTATAAGAAGTACCTCCGCTACTCATGCACTTAAGCAAATGAGCTGGATATGGGGCTCAAAGAGACTTTATTTTTGTTTTAAAGGGCAGCAAAGCTCTGGGGAGATTCTGTGTGTCATGGGAGTCGTGGGGGAAAAGAGAAGGATCCACGGCAGCACATAAATGTGATAGATGCATAATATACCTTTAGATTTTAACCACCTGTATAAGTTCGCAATGTCCTCGAAAGAGAAACATCCAGTGTTGATAACTTGTGTGTTTTCACATACAGTACATTGCATTAAGGACACATTTGGCAGAAATTGTTACTTTATATCCCATTCATGAATATCTATAAGAGGATACATTAAATGCTAAATAGTTAGAGTGTACACAGATAGACTTAACCAAGATTAAACTGGCTAAGGTGTCATGCTCAATACGTCTGTTCATATCTGTTTATCCCCACTATCATATTTGGGTTTTTCATATAATAAGTTTGTGAGTGTGACTTTTTCTGTTCCGTCTGCCTTTACATGCACCACTTTAGAGAGAGATTACTTCAGTATTCTGACTAAAACTGGACGATTTTTTGTGCATGGAACTGTAATAAAGAGGCCAGTGTCACATTTCCTAGTAGATTATGCAGCGTTCTCTATTGTGTTTTACTTGTTAAACTCAAAAGTTTTTTTTCAAATTACGGTATGTATTTATAAAAAGGAGTGTTCAATATGAAAACTTATGATCCGGTTACTTCTGTAATGTTTTGCTGTAAAACTACTCATGTACTGTATAACATGTGTATATACATATACATGTATATGAAAGGAAATTATAGCAATATTTTTGCTGTGAACTTTGATCCTCATTCAAACAGGCTTAAAACAGAGCCATTGTTGCTATGTTCACACTACTTTGTGTGTCACATTAAATCATAGATTGAAAATATTACAAGAAACATAAAATGTGCCCATATTTTTATCCAGAGATTCAGTTTGTGACATATTGTATTTTTTGCAGTTTAGTTTTACTCACATCCCAAATGGCATGTAATTTATAATCACTACGGTCCTGCTGTAACAGAAAATATTAACAATATTATTGTTATAATTTTTATTGATGTGAGGCAAATGTACTAGCGACCTCATCGTCCCACCAAATATGCTGTCAATGCCATCCATCTTGTCTTTGTCAGAGGAACCACCTGTTGCAGACTGATCTGCGTGACTGCCCTTTTACAAGCTATAATGCATATCATTATTCATCAGTCATTCATTTTCCTTGTGTTGCCTGCTTTCTATGTTAAATATATGAAGTAGAGCTGAACGTGGGCAATATCTTGTATTTTATTCTCCCAGCACTGTTGGAGAAATGCTAGACATCCATGAATAACTTCCTCCAATGCTTTTTATTTCTAAAGTAATGTTAAAAGGTTAAGGTGTTACTGTACAACCTCAAAATGGAAATAAATAAATAAATGCGAAAGACGCTGTACTGCTTCAACATTTTTTGGAATTTTTATATGCTATATTTGTTTTCCAAGAACACACCGTTTTACTCAGGTGTAAATGTGTTTCTTTTTGTTCTTAGGTTTAACAAAGACAGTTTTTAGATAAACAGATCTGATTCATCTGTTTAGATGGCCATGAAAATATCAGTTCACACTCAAATGGTTAAAAATTATTTTGTGTCACAATTTTAACCCAACCGATTTTTTTTTATCGTTGTGTTTTCATAAATTGCAACTTTTACTTTTGTCCAAATGAATATAGAAAGAATTTCCATAAAATTGACCCCAAACTATGCTCTATCTTGCAATATTAAAAATATGTGTTTCATTGTGCATTTATGTGTATAAAAGATTTGTAAACTGTTTGTGTCCTGTGTGTAATCATAGTCAACACATAGTTTACAGGCCTCAACACAACCTTTATTCTCAGACTCTAGATTTAGTCTGTCTCTGCAGTATCATTTCTAAATCTGTCTCGCTCTGATGGATCATGTGCATGTGAGGAATGTGTGTATGAATGAGTGCATTTAGAAAAATATCTATACGAACTGATCACCATCACAAATGGTAAGATGCTTTTGTATTTCCCTTGTACGTTATGCAAGTATGGAATCATATTCATGTACTACTTGAATTATGTATTATACTGTAAAAACATATATCATTCTACTCTGTATAAAGTGTTACATAATAAAATAAATGACCACTCAAATTTTCACTGTTGCTGTTTGGAGTTGGTGCACCCGACAGCCTGATCAAACTGTGACATACATCACATGTATTTGCATCTGATGATCCAGACGGAGAAAGTAGATGTCAGGATTCATATAGTAGCAGTATAAACGCTGATCATAGGTCAGTTTGGCAATTATTCCAACAATGGTAGTTCTAAATGATACAAAACTATTCTTACACAGAATAATATAGATGCATTTGATAACTCATTAACTACTAGAGTCGTAAAACTCTAAAAAATCTAACAAGCCACTAAAAAAGTCAGTTCCCTTCACCTCTCAAGCTCCACCAATCAACACCGTTCAGATTTGCACGGTCATCGAGCAGGATGATCTGCTTTACTTTGACACAAGCCTCTTACAGCAGCATGCAAGGCCCCGCTGCTGTGACAGCGTGATGCAACAGGGATTCACTGGACACCTGAGGACAACCAAGAAAGAACATGCTGAGGATATTCACACACAGGCTAGACTGGGAAAAAAAATTGGCCCTGGCAAATCGGTCGGACACCCCTCACCAATACACCATCCTTCCATATTAAGTGTGTACCTACTATAATATTCCCCCAAACCAGCTGAATGGTATGTGCCGTGGATAAGTGTACCAGTACAAGAGGATCAGTGTACTCATTCACACTCATTTACTGACCCCATGGTGATACATACCATGGAGTACACAACTCATACTCAAGTACAAGTAGCCTACAAGTCATTTTCACAGCAGCGTGGGATTAGCCAACGAGATGCTGACAAAATAACCTCATCTCAGCCATAACGACAGCCATAGTTAAGACTGCATTAGGAAACTATGCTGGTTACAAAAACAATGTCAAATAGCTTATGCTGCGCTGTATAACAGTGAGTGATCACCAGCAGTAGGTGACAGCCTCTCTTTAGGATAATCATTGACCTTAATTGAAGTAATCATCATCATTGTCAATACGGCATGGCACACACCCTACCCAAGGGCATCACTATGCGGTGTTGGGGTGGTGGTGGAGCAGTGGATAAGACACATGCCTTTGGTGTGAGACACCCAAGCTGGAATCCACTGTGAGACAACATTGTGTCCGTGATAGAAGCGTCAGCTAAATGAAAAAATGTAATTTATGTAATGTAATGTGTTGAAAAGTAGTGAACATTTAAGGGCTCAGATTAGGGGTGTGACGAAAAACTTAGCCCACGAGACGTGACATTGCACAAGATTGGGATAATGACAAGACAAGAGTATATTTTAATACTATGTAGAAAAAATATTTATTGATGAAATATATGATCGGAGGGTCTGGGGGTTTTACAGCCCACAGTGTCCCTCGACTCTCTGGTCTCAGTCTCCTCGGTTCCCCGTGCCTGCGTTTCCCCGGCATCCACCTCTCCCTCAACTCCAGTCCCTCAACACCTCCTTTCCCCTAATAAAACCTGTTAATCTTGAGCATTGCATTTGGGTCCACTCTGTCCACACTCAACAGAACGATCAAGCCAACATGGACCCAGCAATCTCTCCCTGCTTCACCGACCCCGTGTCCGTGCCATGCTCCACACCCTGCTCTGCTAGCGCCGCTGGTCCCCAGCCTGATCCTGGCCTGCTAGCACCACTAGCCTCCTGCCTGCCCCCCCCCCGATCCCCGGCCGGCTAGCCCCCCGTCTCGTCCTGATCCCCGGACAGCTAGCCCCCAGACTGTTTTTCATGCCCTGTTGGAGGACTGACCGACGTCAGCCCCATCGGTGGTCCGTCCGACACCTGCCCCTCGAGCATTGTTGGCGGATCGTTCAACGTCAACCCCGTCGGTGGTCCATCTGACCCCTGCTCCTCGCACCAAGGCCCTCAGCCCAGCAGTCCCGTCCCTGATTCCCCCTGCTGCTGTCTCGCTGCCGGCCTTCAGCCCAACTCCCCGGCCTCTGGAGAGGTCTTGCCCCGCTCCCCGGCCTCCTGGGGCCTCCAGTCCTCCCCGTCAACCCTCTGCTCGGCCCCCTGTGGACCTTAGTTCAGGCTCTAGACTGCCTGACCTCCCTGGTTCCCTCTCTGCCCTGCCCTGGGAAGCCCGCCTCAGGTCCCCCCCAGGTTCTCTCTGCCTCGCTTTTGGGCCACCCTCCTGAGGTCCCACATTCCCTCTCTGCCCTGCCCCTGGGACGTCCGCCCGAGGCTCCTTGCCCCATCTCGGTCCTGCCTTCAGCCCGCTCACCTGAACTCTCCTGCTCCCCCTCTGTCCTACCTTCGGGCCGCCCGCCTGAACCCCCTGGTTCCCCTGCTCCGCCCTCGGGACACCCCCCTGAACTCCCTGGTCCCGCTGCTCTGCCCTCAGGCACCCTGTCTGGCCCTGTTCCCTCAATTCTGCCTGCCCACTCGCCTGACCCCTCCCAGCCCTGTCCCCCTCTCTGAAGCTTCTGCGTTTTGTTTTGGACGCTGGACCAGGGCTTTCCCCCCACCGACGGACTTCTGCTAAGTCCTTCCCAGCCAACTAGGAGGTCCGCCCAGAGGTGTCTGTTGAAGACTGTTAAAACTTTAATTTACGCATACTAAATTACATTGATTCACCGATGCTTATTAAAATTAAATTCTACTTATTCTTTACTCAAATGTAATTGTGCACAATAGGGCTGTCCCGACTAAGCATTTACATAGTCGAATCAGAATCGTCAAGTCCTGCCTATAGTCGACTGACAGTCGAATTGTGTGTTTCTGTGCACAGCGATTGCAAGCTGAAGCCAAACGTAGGCTTATTGTTTTTTTTCTCTCTCTCTCGCCTGCCATTCACCGGTCTTGTGCAGAATTTTGTGTGCATTCCGTGCAGCCGACAACTGCATGCACATGGCGGTTCCTCGCGGGTCTATTTCAGGTAGCCGGCTGTTTAAAAAGGATATAATAATGAATGAATTAATAATTAATTGTGTAGTTCATCAATGGGGATAAATTACCTAAAAGTCCCAGGAGGTGCAGACAACTTTGCGCAAAACGTCTCGGGTTACGTATGTAACCCTTGTTCCCCGAGAAGGGGAACGAGACACTGCATCGGTGACGACACTATGGGAACGCCTCTGGGCGTGGCAGGGCTGAATTATGAATGAAACTACTCCAATCACTCCACCACCTTGGGGTGGAGTCTGCATTCCCCGGGCCTCAGTACCTGTCTCAGCAGCAGGTCTGCTTCCTGATTCTGGGTCCCAGGATATACATCGCTCTGAGAGACAGCAGTCTCTGCTGGGACCACAGGAGGATCTGATGCACCAGTTTGCATAATGGGCGCGCCCTGGTGATTTAAATAGGCCACCACTGCCGTATTTTCTGTCTTGACAAGGACATGGTGACCGCGGAGGGCGGGCAGAAACTCCTCAGAGCTCTGAAAACCGCCAACATTTCCAGGCAATGTATGTGCCAACTTGAGAAATGATGCTCCTGCCAGGAGCCTCTTGCAAAGCGGCCGTCCATGACTGCGCCCCACCCCGTGAGTGAGGCGTCTGTCGAATAATTATCTGGCGACATGACGCTCCCAACACGGGACCCTGGGACAGGAACCAAGGTTTCCTCCATACTGACAGGGAACGAAGGCACCTGCTCGTAACCCGTATCAGACGGCGCGGATTTCCCCTCGGGAGAATCCCTTGGATTTTAACCACCACTGCAGGGCTCTCATGTGCAGCAGGCCAGAAGGAATTATACTGGATGTTGCTGCCATGAGACCCAACACCCTCTGAAAGTGTTTCACAGTGATGGTGCAGCCTAGTTGTACTCTGGTCACTGTGGACAAAATGGACGCGTGCAGGAGACAGGTGGGTCCGCACCGTCGTTGAGTCCCACACCACCCCTAGGAACGTAGTCCATTGGGCGGGTGTCAGCACGCTCTTCTTCGCATTGAGCCACAGCCCCAAACGCTGAAGGTGAGCGAGGACGACATCTCGATGCCGAACCGCTAACTCTCGAGACTGGGCCAGAATGAGCCAGTCGTTGATGTAGTTCAATATGCAGATGCCCTGGAGCCTCATCGGGGCCAGAGCTGCATCCATACACTTGGTGAACATGCGAGGGGAGAGTGCTAGGCCAAACGGAAGAACCCGATACTGGTACACCGCGCCCCCGAAGGCGAACCTCAGGAACTTCCTGTGAGAGGGACGGATGGAGATGTGGAAATGTGCGTCTCGCAGATCTATCGTGACAAACCAATCCTCGGATTGGATGTGAATGACGATGGCGGGGATGGTGAGCATCTTGAACCTGAATCTCCTCAGAGATAGGTTCAAGGACCGCAGATCTAAAATCGGACGCAACCCTCCATCCTTCTTGGGAACTATGAAGTACCGGCTGTAGAACCTGGACTCCCTGACTGGCGGGGAAATAAGTTCTATGGCCCCTTTCTTCAGCAGAGAGCGAACTTCTTGTCCCAACACCTGGCTCTGCTCCGCGTGCCCTGCCATCTAGACCACCCCGTTTGAATCTGGGGGGGGGCGGGAGGGAGGCGGCTGGGTGGTAGTGGCCCCACCTACTCGAAACCTCAAGACCCCTTTCCCGGGCCCGCCGATACTGAATGATGGTCCTCAGATCCGTCGTCTCTGGGGCTGTGGGCGAGAGCGCCGCCTCGCGTCCCAGGTTGGTTGAGAGGGATCACGGGAAGCGATGCTTCGCTTCTGGCTCTGGCGGTAGGAGCTACGGCCTCTCCTTGGCCGTTGCCGTCCTGGACCCAGACCGGCGGGGGAGATACTGCTCAAACGCCTCTCCCTCAGCCTGGTATGCCTGCAGGATGGCCATCGTGTGCAGGCTTGCAAACAGCTCGACCCGCCGCCATGTAAGCCTTGCCCACCAGAGCGGATGTCACCCGACATGGCTTGGTGGGCAGCGCCGATGTCTTGAGGGATGACGCGAGGGTGGGGACCCTTTAGCGTCTAAGGGTACCGTTAGTGCCAAATAACTACGCTTTGTCACTCTTTCTCAAATCGTCGTCGGTACATGACGCTCTGAGATGAGAACGGGTAAATTCATGGGAGCAAACAGGGAGGCAATAATAAACTACACCCCAAAAGCTAAACTTGCTAAATAAGTCTACTGGGGTTGAATTATAATCATTCTGATCTGGGAAAATTAATTTGGTTAGTTTTGATGCTCTCCACAGTGATTTTATATTCATTGCGCAGCACCAAGTAGTTTCAAGCCTCACCACCTTATAATGGCAAGAAAACTAGATCTATGTGTGTCGGTGTAGATGGAGGGGGTGAGGTAGCAGAGCAGCCAGATGTCGACCTCCTGACACGCCTTCATGCTTTTAATATATTCCACCGTGTTGTCCACCTTTAGATGGCCTGCATTAAAACAACACGGTGCGCAGTGTCAGAGATGTGCTTTTTGTAGTCTATCTTCGGGACATTGTAGTTTTATCACGGCAGGTCACGTCAGTAACATTCGCTGTCGCATAATTACGTCGCCTAGAAAAGAGCAGTCGGATTCTCTTAGCCCCACGGAGCTCATTTCCTAAGTCCTCGTGATGTTTTCCATCGAGGTCAAGGAAAGGTGGTTAGGAAAGGAGATTTTTTTTACTTTTTGGATGCAGCCCAACATGGAGGAAGCTCTCATAGCTTAATAGCCGTCAGCATGCAGACCTGGTTTACATACACTTCGCACTAGGGATGGGGATCATTATTTAGTTATTGAGACTGCTAAATGATCCGATTCTTTAACAGATACCACTATCGATACTTTAGTATTATTTGGTGACGGTTATTTGGTAAGACCAGACCCAACAGGCATGAGGTTGGCCTTCATGGTATGAGGAAAATATTCAATGTGCGATAACGTTGTTATATATTGAGATGACATATGACTTGCAATAAATAAACATATATTGAAGTGTGCATATTAACTTTTTTGATGTTTTAAAATTATTCATAGGATTAGAGTTTAATATTTTAAATACAGCTAAATGCTGTTTCTAGAGCAGCAACATCATAATACTGAGTGACGTTTAGAAAGAATAAAGTATCAGACATTCCTCCTCCCCTCTGCTGTTATTCACTGCCTGCAAGTAACGTTACCTGGTAGAAGGAGGAGTGGCCAGCAGCTGAGTTTACAACATTGTGCCAAATTTTAAGGCTGCAGACAGACAGCTTTCTATTTAGCTTGTTTTTAACATTTGGGTAATTGCCAAGTTAACATTAGCTGCGCCAGTAAATAACATATTAGCCTACAGGATGACAGACTCAGGACAGAGGTGATTTACCTTACAGACAGGTGTATTGATAAAGTATTGTCTTTTTACTCGGGAAAGTTTTATTGCACATACTTACAGTAGGCCTAATGAGCACAGGTGTCGACAACTCGTGTAGTTTGGAGCAAACTTAACTTCACCGTCTCCACCGCAACGGCGCTGCGTCTCGGTCTGCTGGCCGCTGTGTGTGTGTGTGTGTGTATGAGCCAACAGAGAGCAGCAGAGGCTGCAGCCTGATGATAAACAGTCCTGGGCCCGTTTAATACACCGTTTGGTGCCATCATTAGAAACATTAGCTTTCTTATCCATCGCGTCTCAAGATGAATCAGATTAGACGCTCGAGACATAACGTTACATTATAGGACCCACTAGTCTTGATAGCAGTATTGATAACAGTGCTTCCCCTATATGCATTCAGGAGAGGCGGTGTGTCGCTGCTGAATTGTGACGGCAGCTACTAAGATTTCCCACACTCATTATTACATCAATGCGCTATTAAGTTTCACTCACACGCTATGCGAGCATGGGAATACTAATCGCTTGGCTCGCTTCCTCTCCTTACTCCATGTTTGAGTGTCCGAGCGGCAAATGGCGGTAAACACAAGCAAAGGAAAATATTCTGGCAGTAGCCTAAATGTCAAAAGCTGTAAAATGAAGACACAAAAGGCAAACATGGACAATCATATCTATAATGATTCTGAGGTCATATTAACAGGGTTTACGGGGTGATGCCCAACCATGCTGTGCCATAAATGTCAAATCACTGTGGAGAGCATCATAACCAACCAAAGTACTTTCCCCAGATCTAATGGTTGTAGTTCCTCCAGTAGACTGATCTTTGGGTGTTGTTTATTATCTGCTCTAGCTTTTCCTTTTGACAAGTGTGACCCAAATATGGTACCCCATGGAGGTTCAAGACGGAGCTGAACACCTGTTTTCTCTCAGCTGGACAGGTAGGCTGGAATAAAATACAGCTGCTCGTTACTTTCTATAAATTGAACTACAAGACATTCTGTTAGCTTCCTGCTCAGCTTCCACTCTGAAGGGGAGATGTTTGTTAACCTGCTTTACTTCTCCAGCTGTTCTGGAACAGACTTTTGTTGGTCTTGAGAAGCTGAAGCATTTATTACCTGACACAGGACACCATACTTTAACTGCCTCCTCTGAGATTCACTGTCACTTTCTGTCACTCCGACAATCACACACTCTAAGACCTCCAGATTAAAGGATCTGCTCTGATAACAGCACCTGTCAGACGTCCTGCAGAGTTTCCGCAGGGTCTTAAAAAATCAACAATTTCAAAATCAAAATATATGGTCTTAAGAAGTCTTAAA
Organism: Micropterus salmoides; assembly: GCF_014851395.1. NCBI lineage: Eukaryota > Metazoa > Chordata > Actinopteri > Centrarchiformes > Centrarchidae > Micropterus > Micropterus salmoides. The sequence goes on from NW_024040263.1 coordinate 21,187,628, forward strand.
TTTGCTGAAGTTTGTGTTCTAGGTCTTAAATAATTTTAAACGGGTATTTATTTTCCAACTTCCATGTAATGCTACCTCTAATGCTCATTGAAATAGCCCCACAGCGCTCAAGACTGTTTTTTACTCCCGTGGTGGTGTAGTTCTGTCTGTCGCTGGTCCAAATATAATTTGCTGTATTATGACTACAAAGACCAACAGGCAGCTTTTGTGTTATTGCCTTAAGTCTTTCGGATTGTACCACAGATATTAAACGGATTTATTCTTCAGCTATGGGGAAGTGCAACCTTATTGATTCTTGGATGGAAAAAGAGATCTTAGGGCTTAAAACCAGTCTCTGGCAACACAGCCTATTTGAAGCCTACTGTCGCTGCTTAATGAATGAGCACCGCAATTAAAATTTCACATATCGTTAATGATTTTCAGTAAATTACAGTAACACTCAAGGCATGGCTGCCTCTCTCTCCTCGTTCATCAATTGACAGCGATGTGAGAGAGAGTGACAGAAAGTGAAGGTGAAAGTTGGCAGACGAAAAGATCAACATTAAGTTGTCAGGTTACACCTCTGTCCTCTACTGTACATCTTGAGAGTTAAATTAAATTAAAAAAGGACGGTGTTGACCACGGAGGAGCTGAGGTTAGTAACGTTGATGTAACGTAGGGATGCAAACTAAAATTAATCCTTTTAAGCTAATGAGGATATTATTCTTGTCTGTACAAATGAAATGCTTGTAATAATACAGAAGGGAAGTGGTTCTCATGTTGCCTATTTATGTTAATTTCTACAAATGTATAAAGCAGTAAATTAAGACACAAAAGGCAAACATGAACTGTCCTATCTGTAATGATTCTCAGGTCATATTAACAGTGTTTTCATGCCAGTATAAGGTGGTGAGGCTCAAATGTGTTGGTGCAAGGCAATGAATACAAAATCACTGTGGAGCGCATCAAAACCAAATTAATTTTCCCAGATCTGAATGGTATAATTCAACCCCAGTAGACTTATTTAGCAAGTTTAGCTTTTGGGGTGTAATTTATTCCAAATCTTATTCACAGATGTGGTAATATTCCACAATTATGTGGAATAGCATATTTCTTTATTGGAAAAGAAAATTTTCTTGGGGGAGGACCCCCATTCTGCCATACAAAAACGCCATCTTAATTTTTTACATTATACCACCCAGTGAAAGCATGTTTCCCCATGGACATTATTTCTATTATTATTATATTTAAATGTACTTGCTTTGCGCCTGCCTTGACTTCTCCCTGCACTCACTCACACACACACCTTTACCTCTGGTCTCTCACTGCAAACACACCGGCTTTCCCTGCTTCTCTCTGTCTCCCTGTCTGCTCCCCTGAGTTTATCCATCAGCAGCAGGTTATGTTTTATAAAGTCACCGAAAAGACACAGAACTCTTTTTTTAAATTTTTCACCGGTGATCTATTTTTCACGTCAGCAGGTCCACCGCATGCCAGCTTCTTAATTATATAGCTCATCAATGTCATCATCAATCCCGGTGTTTCATTGTTGACATCGTCTGATGCCAATTTTGTAGACATCACTCAACCCTAATTTGAATACATTGATTTACTCTGCAAGTAATTTTGTGACTGCATTTCCTTTGTGCGTTTCTTTTTTATAAGTCAGTATATAGGTCTTAAATTTCATTCATAATGGTCTTAAAAAGATCTTAAATTTGACCAGGTGAAACCACTGTTCCTTTACCTCGTCTGCCTGACTTCTTATTTAGCCATCTTTATTTAGCTCATGATTCCATATAACTCCACATTTAAAGCTCCCTTTTATATTATTTAAGTAAAAGTGCTGCTGATGGAATAAAATTATGCATATCCACTTTTTCCACAAAACACAGTAAAGTAAGTAGTAAAAGGAAATTTTATTTAGCTCAAGATTCAAGTTACTATCACTTTACACCAAAAAATCTCATTAAGAATCTGGAAACATTATTGCAAAAAAGAATGAAAACAAAATGATGATCAAAATTGTTGCTAGTTAATTATCTGATCTTGCACTCAATTACTTTGTCTATTTAGCTTTATGCAAGATGTGCCTTATTTTGTGTCTGTTAAATGTAGAAATGACAGAAGATGTTGTGAGAAGATGATACTAATAAATTAAACTTGAATTGTAATATTGGAGTTGTATTCATATTTTTCAGGGCAAAAATTGGCATTTTATTTATTATTTATTATTTATTGGCATTACTAGTAGTAATTTTGTTGAGTGAGTTTAATATTTGAGTCTAGCACAATACATTTTTTGAGTAGATTTCCCTCAGAGTATAAGTTGTGCAGACCAAACACTGAGCCAACATTCACCACCATGGAGATCAAAAATACATACAAGAGCAGAAGGGAAGAGAAATATAAGTGGAAAAGTTAGGGATCATTAATGTCAAGTTCAATATAGTTATCCAATATAGTGATCCTAGGGGTTAGGTAATGATTGCATCCATCATGTGAAGTTAAAGTAGCTACTCCCACTTCCTACAAGTATAAATCCAGGATTTATGAGACATGCATTTAAAATACATAATTGAAACCCAGACTTGTTGAGATCAGAACAGAAAACTGATCCATGCCCAAGGTCAAGGTCAGAACCATGTAGGTTTCCATACATTTTTAGCATAAATTGCTTAGTTTTAGTGTTTGTTTAGCCTAGGCTAAATCGTTTACCGATTTATGTTATGTTCTAGCTAACTATTTGAAGTAGCAGCCCTCACAGTTAACTTTAGTTTTAGTGACAGACCCATTAATGGGTCGCTGATTAATCCGGTCGATATCTGGCATTTTGAGATAATCAGCATCGGCTGATACCTGCACTCATATGTCACCTTAAATGACAGCAGATTCAATCTAAAACCATTACAGGCCACTGTTAAATATATATTGTTAAAGTGTAGAGAAAACTGCAGATGAATGACATCACTTCTGACAAACTGTACCACACTCTCCCTTAAACACGAGTCACGTTCTGAAATCTACATCATAACCCAATGTATTTTCTATTTCATTAATTTATAAAAATTCCATCTAAAACAACACGTTACTGGCTAAGATAACCATGTATATTAGACACTATTCTGCATGGAATAATGGAATTACACATGACTTTTCTTTGATTTGATATCAGCATTATAGAACAGCTATCGGCCACGCTGCTCTCTAAATTGCCCATCCCTGTATTTATCCAATTGATCATAGCTGTCATTTTACACTGGGGATGCTGGGGACATGTCCCCACCACTTTTTGAAAGCATTTGCTAAAAGTTTTCTGAAAATTAGCTTACAACAAGCAATGTTAAATAGCAAAAAAAGGTTTAGGTTTACTTGCACAATACAAACAAAACGTGAAATACAATGTAAATATAGAAGAAACAGATCTGCGTTGTCCAAAAAAATAAGCTGCTAATTACTGCATTATTTTTGATAATATTTTTACATTCTGAATTGTCACCGGCCACATGAATTTTCTTTCACTTCAATAAATAAAGACATTTCCACCATAAATTGGTGCATGTCTCTAGAATGAAAATACTGTGCATTCTCACATCTCAAGTGTTTTGTCACATCCTTAATATGAGTCCTTAAATGTCCCCACCACTTTTTAACAAAAAGTGATGCCCTTGCCAATGATCCTATCATACAGGTAGAGCAGAGTTTTTACTTCCTGGCAGAAAGGTTGTGGGGATAGTGCACTTCACATTTTCTGAAGATCTACTCTCAGATTGGTGGATAAAAAGAAAAAAGATGAATCTAAAGCTGGAATTCAACATTTTTACATCGTAAAGTGGCAGATGCAGCAGACTTGTCTTTGGTCCTTCAAACTCCGAAGCAGGAGGTGGCGGTAATGACCCCATAACTTTGAAATAAAAACGAAGAGGCAGCAGCAACCGGAAGCATGCAGCTGTCAGTTATGAAACAGACCAACGCTGCAGTTCGTATGGAACAAAACACGACTGGTCTGCAAGTCATTTCATTCATTCCTATGAGGTGATCACTGTTTGAGAGCAGAATGGATGCTGCCGGTCCCAGCTCAGAACAAAGTCCCAAACCCGAGCTTTCTGCAGCGATGCGAGCTAAAATCGAGCGGAACCGGCAGCGGGCGTTGATGTTGCGGCAAGCCAGACTAGCGAGCCGCCCTTTGTCCGCTGTGGATGGCGCAACCTCGGCCAAAATCTCCAAGACCATCGACTCCGGTGCCGGCTTCTTCATCGAGGAGGAGGAAGGCGGAGAGGAAGAGCTGAGGACCAAGAAGGTTGTGCATCAGCCAGGTCGGTGTGTGTGTTTCGTGAGTGGAGTGTGTGCATGCATGCATGCTTATTTCCATGTGTATTCAGTGGCTGTGTGTTTGGTTTCCAGCTCCAGTGATTGAGCCGGACTACCTGATGTGCGATGATTGTCAAAAACCGTTCATGGACTCGTACCTCAGCAACAGCTTTGACCTTTGTGTCTGTGACAAGTGCAGGTACACTCACATATTCTTGTACTTCTATCTTTGTAACGTTAAGGACCATCATTGACATAAATCATGCATTCCCTGGAGCCTTACCCTAACCTTAACCATCACAACTACAATGCTGTCCTTTGAAGTTTTGAGGACCGGCCAAGATGTCCTCTCTCTGTTGTCTTGTTCCCATCCTCACTATGCAGGAAGTACAAGTGCACACACAAAGCTGCAGGGGTTTGTTGCTTAAAACCTTTCTAAGCATGAATATGTTGAAATTAGTTTTGAATTTTTCAGATCTTACGTAATGCAGTTTTTTGTTTTCTTTGTTCTCAAACTCGACCCCATGCAGTGTTAAAAATTATAGCTCATATGAGTTTTCTGTTTTTACTTATGTCGTAATTTTGACAGTCAGTCAAATCTCCTTCCCTGTCAGAGACAACGAAGAGAAGCATAAGCTAATTTCCAGAACTGAGGCCAAGCAGCACTACCTGCTGAAGGACTGCGACCTGGACAAGAGAGAACCTCCGCTCAGGTTTATACTGAAGAAAAACCCTCATAACCCACGCTGGGGAGACATGAAGCTCTACCTCAAACTACAGGTATCGACTGGAAGGCTACGAACAAGTACGAGAGTGTGGGTGGCTGCATTGTAATAGGCAAACACTGCAGAATAAATTTTCCCATGTTGACTAGTACTCGTGTTTAGCAGGATTAGCTAATGCTACTTTAATATTCAAGAAATATCCTGTGACTGAAGAATCCATAGTTTTCAACTGCTCTAAATAAGTGAAGGTTAAGCTAAAGCCTAAAAAGCGTAGCTGTTATGCGTATTTATGTGTTTTGTCAAATAACATTTCACTTTGAACTAATATATAAATGATGACAGGTTATCAATCCGTGAACAAACCAAACCAAAGTAGTGATGAAATATCAAATAATCAATTAGTAAAATTGACAACAATTTTGAAAAACAACTCCTTTAGTAAAAAATACAGTTGTTGGTTCCAGCTTCTCTGTGAGGATTTGGTGCTTTTCTCTGTCTTGTAGCATTGTAAATTGAATAACTATGGGCTTTTAACTGATGATCTGACTAAACAAGACATTTTAAGATGTAACCTTGGGCTCTCAGACTAAATTATAGTATTTATATATGTATAATATTTACTTAATTAAAATATAGTTGAATCAATAAGCCACAGACATTTTAGTCAAAGGTGAAATAACGTATCTTAACTATGTATGGTTGTGTTGGGGTACACAGGTGGAGAATAGGTGTATGGAGGTGTGGGGTTCAGAGGAGGCTCTGGAGGAGGCCAGAGAAGCGAGGGAGGAGAACAAAGAGGTGCAGAAACAAAAACGCTTCAACAAGAAGGTCAAAGGTTTGTTTCCGGTTTTAGCCAAAGTAGTCACTCAGTAGGCATTGTGTAAATATCAATGTTTGGATGTAGAATGAGCGTCCATTCTGTAAAGCTCAACGTTTCATATATCTGGCTTTGTGCGTCAGAGCTGCGCAGGGCGGTGAGGAGTAGCATGTGGACCAAAGACATCAGCGGTCACCAACATCAGTATGGACCAGAGGAGGTGGTGGATCCAGAGGAGGACCTCTATAGGAAAACCTGCACCACCTGCGGGCATGAACTCACCTACGAGAAGATGTAGATACACACTAAGACTGACTTTTTAACCTACAAGAGGATGTTTGGTGCTTCTGCAGGGAACCATGCCTCTCCCTCCAGTCGTACTTTATTTTTCTACTGGTATTTGTTTGTATAGCTCATTAATACACTCCATCCTGATCACATGCAAGAGGCCAACATCACTGTCCTGTGTGTCACACACAGGCTTTTGTATGTCAGTAGAAATTTCTATTTTAAACAGCCATTACTGACCTGAGCAATACTATTTATTTTTAGCAATAACTCCTCGCCTGTCCAGTCGACTGCCTATTGCTACACTTCCTGTTTCATATATAGCATGTAGAGATTCCCTCTTGCAGTGGGCAAATTAAGGCAGGCATAAAACTGAAACTTGGCAATACTGTCCTCTGTAAAATATCTAGTTGTGGAGCCTACTTTATAGCTGAATCCAAATGTTCACTTCACATGACCACTGTGGCTATAATCAACTCGACAGCATTATGGGGAACTACTCCATGCTGGGTTTTCTCTCACTATTCACTCTGGTTTGGAAATTGATGTCCGTCATTGTCCTGATATTCACTTGGTGTTAATAAAAGGACTGGTGCTGTGAGTTTGCTCAGGAGATATTTATTGTTTTATTAAGAGGCTGAGAAACAATGTGTATAACATCTCAAGCTCTGATTAGGCTTTATGTAACTGCAATTCACCTTAGTTAGAATGTGTTCTGGTTGCCATTGTTCAGCACTTATGTGAACAGGATGGGCATGTGTAGTGTGGTATGTCAGCCACCCCTAGTGCATCCTTTTTAAAGTAACTTATTGTAAGTGTATACACATTAAGATCTTTGCCAGGTTTGCATTTTTTAGTTTATAAGCTGCAAATTTCTTAAATCACTTCAGATATTTTAATGTGAAGCCATGTCTCTGCTTATTTAAGTGTTAAAGAAGCCTAAGCTACTTTGTTAAAAACAAGTTGTTTCAACAAGAGCAAATAAGACAAGACATATGCGAGATCTTGACTTTTAAGCCAACATGGATGAGAATTACTGGCTAACTCCATCTGCCGAGGAGGATCATGTGATACAATCTCCAGAACAGCTACATGTTTACACAATTACATTCTGCAAGGTCAAAAATTTAAATTCAAGTCACTTTAAAAAAAAAAAAAAAAACAGTCATTTAATAAATACAAGACAGCAAAATGTAACATGTCAGCTGGTGAAGGCTGCTGATCTGATATTACATCAGTATAGTTACTGATGTAATAAGTTAAAACTGTACACTCTAAGAAAGGCCCACAGCCTGGCAGTTGAGACTGCTGTAAACCCCAGCAGGCTCAAGCTTGTAGACAACCTCACAGTGTAAATCATTCTCTGACATGTCCACAGAGATAATACTGAACATCTCATACGGAGGAATCAGTACTTCATCCTCTTCTGCGTCAAACTGAGTAGGATTTGAGGTAGGCACCGAAACGTGTGTATCTCAAAGCAGGTCCTCCGTCCAAAATGACGCAGGTCCTCTGTTAGGGAGCTGGAGGCAAATGAGCCAAAGTGCATGGTTTGTCCAGATTCCCCACTGAAGAGCAGTTTGCTTATCCGGTAGGTGGTGTAGCGGTTTCTTTGGTTGACTTTTAAGAGCCTGATTGCGTCTGACAGTAGGAAGTGCAGGGCATGGAATTCAAACGAGGTCTTGTAGGAAGCCCTCCCCTTGCGGACTGCTCGGTTTAATTTGTCATATGCATTCGCTGTGTAGGCACAGAGCCCTGAAGTGGTTCCAGGACAGTGAGTCATAGATGTCCTTTGTCTTTGTGGCTTTGAGGGCACAACGTTTTGTGTATGTTGAGTGCAGCCCTTCTCTGGTGCTTCTTGGGAGGTAGTGACGTTTTACTTTGATTAGCATCTTGTGGGAGCAGCTGTAATATATGTCGACGGAGTCCAGAGACAAGCTCAGTGGGATTTGGATGAGTCTAGACCGATCTGACAAGACCTGCACCAAGGCACCAGACACCCCCAGTGAGGCATTTGTGATTTTCTGCACAGCAGCCTGGATGGAGATCATCTGAATGTTTACAGGATCTTCAGATACCAAAAATGGGTTCACTGTAGCCTCCTGTGGAGAAGACGTCTCAGCATCCACCTTTTGGACATCAGAACTTTTCAAAAGGGCCTTTGTGCTATCCTGTTTGGGCAACTGCAGAAAAAAAAATAAAAAAATAAGACTTTACTGAGAGATGGGTCAAGTTACATTGGTTAAAATAAAACTGAAGCATCCAGCATTTCCTACAATATGTTTTTTTCCTGGCAGTATGAAGACAGCTTTAAGAGGGACACTCCAGCAATTTAGTATTGAGCTTCAACAAAATGTAAGAGACTTACAAGAGACAGTTTTGTTTTGAAATGACACTAGAAGAGACCTAGATATCCTGACTCTGTCCCTAGTGGGCTCAAGCTTAAAAAAAAAACACATACATTTCCCATAATGTAATGTGATGTCTTTCAAACTCCATGCCCCCAGTTTGCTGTTGTGACATCGCCAAGCCTACTTTTCAGAATTGGGAGAACTCTACTGAAGACATTGCACAACTAATTTTGCAGGAGTGGTAGCCTACTCATGACAACTGGGTATTTGGAGGAGTGCCCCTTTAAAACTAAATCTAGACCTCCATGTTCCAAAATAAGATTTACAAGAATGTAGTTGAAGAGTTAACTGGAACCACCAAATTATGAAAATTTCACAGACTATTTGCTACCTGGTCAAGTTTTATCGAGGGGCCTAATTAGTCCTGGCTATAACCCAGATTGAGACCAGTTTTTACACATTTACAAAGCTGCACTTGCAAGCCATAGATCCTCAGCATCTCATGCATTTGGTATAAAACATCACTGAATAGGATTTTGAGGGTAATTAAGTTCAGGTATTTCAAGACTTGCTTTTGAAACTGTTGAACCAGCAAGGCATCACCATGACATCATTTCAAACACTGATATTCAAGATGCAAGACTGTTAATCTTTGGATATTATTGCATTTGTATGAGTTGTCACTATGTATTTATCTTACCATCTTTGCATTCAGGAGGTCCTATCCTTACAAAACAGGCAGCAGAGGACAAAGACTATCCTTGAACATGATTGAAGATGCCTAAGATGAAAAAAATTGCCTATTACAGTATACACATTAAATGGATTGATCAATTCACTGTAATCTTACCAGGTGCTGTAGTTCAGAGCCGGTGATATTTGTTCTGTATGGTGCCTGTCACCTCTTATATCAGATGGTATGGTGTGTACAGGGTGTAACAAACACCATCCCATCAATAACCTCCACTCATGTGGTTAGAAGAGTTTCCCAGATTTGCTTTTAGGTAGCCAGCAAGGCGTTTTCCTGTCCATTTCATCAACTCAAAGGAAGAAGTTCTAGGGTCGTGTAGATTGAATTTATTTTGAGTGGCCATAAGCAAGCATCTATTAAACCAAAATGTCATCTTTTTACTTCCAAGTGGAAAATTGAGGTTTACATTTTAGTGAAGGAAATGAAACACTAGATTTCATTGAAAGTCACCACTGTGAAATACACTGCTAACCAAGAGAGTCCCTTCTGTTTTTTGGGAAGTCCCTTTAACCATTTGCTCAACTCTGTCTTCATAAGTTAACTCAGGAAATCTAGATCGAGTTCAAGCCACTCCGTTTAATTCACTGTTAATTTGGAGTTCAGACAACTAGTTTGACAAACTTGAAATTTGTTTGCTAGCCATAGACAGCCTTTGAGATTGACCTAAATTGTTATCATTTTCCTCTGAGCTTTACTGATGGGACAGGCAACAGGGGAGTGAGGGGTTTGACACCCAAAGGTAGTGAGCTGAAAACCACGACGTTTACGACTGGCCATGTCCTGTAACCTTTCCCCTACAAGCTGCTCCTGACCAAGTTTAAAATTTTCCATTTTGAGCCAGTGTTGTTCATGTGACTGATTTACACATCAAATATAGCATATCTAGCTATAGCAAGTGCACTTTGGCTTTTATTTAGAATTCACCACATTACAAACAATTATAAAGTTTGGGTTTAAAATTCAAAGGTTCTCTGAACATCAGAGTTCTTAAACACAAATGCATCCTCTGTAGTTTCGACCTTCACTGCTTCGATGTCACCCTAGGACGACAGAAAACAAAAAAAACTTAGTCAAATTTCTAAACTGCAGTTGGAACACTTCTACCATGAGTGCAACAAGGGCTCCCTCACTTTCACATAAGTGTTAGAATTTTCAGTGAATTTAAAAAAAATTGTTTAACCAAATGCTGTAAAGCTGCATGAACCCTTAAATATAATCTGCTCATGCATCAAGTTGTCAAACCTGCACTCTAAATGTAGGTTGTTTGCCATGCATTTAGCTACTTACATCCCCAAAGTACTTCTCTATGAGGTTATGGGCAGCCTGGTACACCATATCGTTGTCATGGTTTTGCAGCATCTCTATGCGGTCCAGTCCTCCCAGCTCTTCAACCAACAGGCTAAGTTTCTCTGTCTCACCAAGCTTCTCTGCAGCCTGACAAGTTATTTACAGGAAGTGAATTGAACAGTCCAAGTTCTGGGTCAAACTGTAGCAAGTTTTAGACCAATTAGAAGTAGTTAATTCCCCTACCATGAAGATGTTGTTGATGGCATCCAGTATGACCAGAATGACTTTGGTGTCCTTGACCTGTAGCAGGTTGATTATTGCCTCCAGGGCTCCACTCTGCACCAAGTGGACCACCTGCTCCACAGTGCCCCCACTGGTGAAGTTTGTCACTGCCCAAACTGCCTCCCTTTGAGTCTTGAAGTCTCCCTTAGAAAAATGGAGAATTGTTCAGCTGCTCCTCACTCAAAGAGTCACTGTTGAGTGAAAGCCATGCATCTCCAAAATTTGAGATTCAATTAATTGAGAGATTAAGTGGTATGTGTTAAGATTCACTCATTGGATTTTAAAAATGATCTCAAGTTGGCCATTCATTTTTGCCACTGAGGTTGACATTTGAGATGCAGTTTTTAACAGCGGCTTTGTAAATTGTCTGGACTGTGTAGGCCAGCAGACTAATGAGGCGTTAACAAGTATTACAAACAAGTAATCTGAATTTCTTGTATACAAGTGTTCAGTAGCTGGATTAAAATGTCAGACTGCCTTTGAAATTGTTTTAAAGTAGTCAGTGGTTACTATGGTCCACAAAATTAAGAGGGGATTGGTATACACAATTTCATTTTCAACTTGTCTTTCCACAGCAGACTTTGGCTTGTCATATTAAGGGCACAGGTGTTACACCGACAGCAGTTTTCCTGTCCAATCTGGTTCACTTTCCAAGAACTATAATTGACAGCATAAACATTTTTGTAACTTCTTAAACTTAAAAAAAAAAAAAAAAACCAACACACAACATCAGCTTCCAATTAGCACCAGCATTGACCATTCAATTATATTTTCTCACTGTTTCTTTACTTTGTGCTTGTAAAATGTCCGTCCATGTCTAGTGTAATAGAAGCAGACATCCTTTCTCTGCCAAATATGTTGGCAGCCATTAATATACGACTAGTCTGCCAAAATGCAAAGTTGGGGGTACAATGGCAACTGCATTTGCCTTGCAGGTATTGCAGATTGCGAGCATTGAGTCTTCACTTGTTGTGAAGAACTTACACTGCTGACCACATTTTAGTGTGGCCTTCACCATAGCCCGTCGCTGTCCATGCAGTTGTGCACATGATATGATAATTTGTGCATCGCAGCATGTGCGCAAATTTGATCGGCAGGATACTTCATTCCATGTAGCCGCTTCAGCCATTAATTTGTGCTGGGTTTATTCATCCAACAGGGTTGAACAAGACGTGAGCTGTGGTCCCTTCATGCTACACAAACAACTTAGACAATGTTGGCTACACAAGCCAAGTAGCTACTGTTCATTACCTACTTACATTTCTGAGCTGTTCCACCAGAGGGGGGAGCAGGCCGCTGGTTATGAGCTGTTGAATTTGCTTACAGGGCCCTGCAGCAATGTTAGACAACGCCCATGCTGCCTCTTTTTGCACACTGGCCTTTGAGTGCCTCATCAGCTGAGGTAGGGTGTTCAGAACTCCAGCATCAATCACCGCCTGGGTCTGCAGGTCTGAGCCACTCACTATGTTCCCAATGGAGCGGAGAGCTGGGGTCTTGAGTTCAGGAAGGTCAGACAGGTAACTGATTATCTCAATAGCACAGTTGGTGACAGGACAGTGAATTAGATTGACCAATGTTTTACTAAGATATAGCTTGAGGTGTCATTTCTAGAACTACTGCTACTAAGTGACTGATATTTAGACATACTGGCTTAATACATACATAAAAAGTAATGCTATATACACACACACACACACACGATATCAATTTGGTGTGTTTGAGGAGTGTTGACTGATCCAAGAACACACTACCATGACACTGAGCTCCTTGTGGTCCATGAGCTCCACCAGCCGAGGGACGATACCAGTTTTCACCACCACATCAATACGGTCATTGTCACCGTCTGACAGGTAGGAGATTGCCCAGCATGCGTCAGACAAGATGTCCTTGTCGCTGTGATGGAGCAACTGGATCAGAGGGGGAAGCACCTGAAGGAGTGACAGTTACAGCACATTACACTTATGGCACCTTCTCCTAACTGAGAATGAATCTTCTGTGGTACTGTGTGTCAAACAGGTATCACTGTAAGGCTGTTTATTACTGAGCTGTGATTTCACTTACCTGCTGGACTGCAGACAAGGGTGGAAACGGGTTCTTATTGCGACACAAGTTGGACAATGTCCATGTCAGGTTGCGCAGGTAGCCAACCTGGAGTGATAAAGCATTTTGACCAACAGGTTAGAACTTTTAGGTATCCGTCTCACTGCTAAGGAAGAGTTAAAGAATGCTACATAAAGTCCAATTAGGTCTTTATGGAATCTGTGTGGAGAAAAAAAAAAAAAGTTGTGGAAAGCCTTTGTGGCTCCAGGTGGAGCCTAGTGAAGTCTGATAAAGTCTTAAAATTAAAAGTGGGGGTGAAGTGGTAGACTCATGCCGCATTTGTTATGGGATGGAAGGTTGGTTACGGGAAAGATTCCCATGTTAATGTCTGCATGTTCACATCCTCAAGACTGTTGTATGCTCAGTGTTGGTACTGTGGATACAACACGCCATCTCCATTACATATGATTTGGTCAAGTGGTCTTTGTAGAAACCAGCGTCTCAGTGTAGTTCATGTTTAATTAAACTTCAGTCTTTTGCGCTTCAGCAATTTGTCCCTGAACCTTTCTGATTGGGGGGGGGGGTGGAGTGAATTACAGACCTTGGGTGCATACGAGCTGAATTTTGACTTACTGGTGTATCTGGGGAGATGCGGGCCAGTAAGGCTGGGATGATGTTGCACTCAATCAAGACGTCTCGATAAGCTGCACCATCACCTGCCAGGAAGTTACATTTTGTGGTGTTTGTACAGCAAGCCACAGTGAAATAGTTGTAGATTTTATTGAATCAATAGAGCCCTTTATGTATACTGTATAATACAACATCCTCTGATATCAGTTAATGAACAAAGTCAGACATTTCACCTGCAATGTTTCCAAGAGCCCAGACAGCCTGTTCACTGATGTGCAACATTGGTGAAGCCAGCAAAGAGATGAAAGCTGGCACCGCCCCATGTTCCACCACCTGGGACAAACACTGAACTTGAACTTCCAATCCACCAGGAACACATGAAAGCCCTCAAAACTGATGTCAAAGTCCATTTTTTTTTGGAAGAGATCAAGATGTTTGACATCTTATCAAGGACCATGACAGTTAAACGGCATTGGTCACATTACCATGCTTTTGCTTCACAGTTCAATACTGTGTTCACACCTGTTGAGTATGCCAAGATGTTCCAGAGGCGATGTTTGTAAGCGCCCATGCAGCTTCAAACTGCAGAGTCGGCTCATCATCCATAGACAGGAAGGACACAAAGCGGGACAGCAGACCTGCATCTATGATCTCCTTCAGGGGAGGGTTACGCTCCTGAGAAAGCAGCTTCCTGAGGGAGGGGTGAAGAAATTCACCACAATAAAGAACATTTTATTCTAGTTATTCCTTAGTTTCAACATATGGGACATTTAATGGATATCCAGTGAGCCCTATACATTCTTGTGTAATCGTGTCAGAAAATCCATCCCCAGAAGCTCCAGCTGCCCCCTCAATTTGTTGCTTCCTTGAAGAAGTGAAGATTGAAACAAAACTGTATTTTTCCCCGTACATGCCTTACTTGCTATTCATCTAATGACTTTGGGACTAAACGGAGCCACAGTAATTACAATCTCCATTATCTTATGGAACACACTGGCTTATGCATTAACCCTTTAAAAGTCCTCACCAAGAAAAAAAAAGTGATGGAAATATTCTTTACGTTTCATTAGGGCAATAACAATAATCCAAAAAAAAAATTTAACAGACCCAATAGTTTGATATACTGCTCTACCAAACTGTTGAGATGGCTCTTCATGGTAAGACTTAAATATGCATTTTAATAACTTTAGAAATCATAAAATGACAGTTAACAGCAGAGAAGGCAACTTCAGCACTTCATCTCAATTGTGAAGATAGGATTTATAGTAGAGTTCATACAAAACAGCACTACAGTAATTTCATTGATTATTGAACATTTTGAATATCATAGTATTTCTGTTCTTTGAGTATTTCAGAAGAACACATTTGTATGTACTCTCAACCTTTTAGACAGACTTCGATACTGAGACAACTTATCAATGTCTAGATCACTGCAATACACAGTATTTACTTGATTTAGTGTGGCTGTTCAATAATCAATTAAGTTACTGTGTAGTGCATACAGTTGGTATGAACTCTACTGTAAACCCCTAGATACGCAATAAGGGATGAAGTGCTGAAGTTACCTTCTCTGCTGTTGACTGTAAAACAGATTTCTGCAACTTAATATTTTATATGATGTTTTCTAAAGTTTGTTGGTATTAAAATGCATGAAGAGCCATCTTTCTGAAATTGGTCGGGACGGTCTTTGACTTGCTGATCAGTAAAAATTAATAATCTGGTGTAACGGATGGAATCTCTTTACGTCTTGAGATGTGACTGGCGGTGCCAGTAGTCATCCATGGCTGGGAAGTTGAAGACACCTATGACAGGTTGTACTGCCAGGAAATAGTCATTCTCTTCGGAGCTAGTTTTGATCGGATCTCCCAACTCCTTGCGCAGAGTACAGATTGTTATGTTCTGATATGTTGATGATCAGGAGGCTCTATTTGGTTGTTATCACTCAGATTAACCATGTACTCTTATAATGCTAGTAATGTGAATACCAACAGATGTCTATTTTGTCTAGATAGTTATTTGGTTTAAGACATTAAGTTTTTTTATTCCATAAAACTGTACATTTATTCTCTATTATAGCATGATTTCACCATTATAAAAGACATGAAATTAATTCAACATATAATGGAAACAAAAATATATATATTTTCAATTTCATAGCAAGCAGTCAATTTGTGTTACATTAGCTTAGACAACCTTTACCATGAAGTGCCAACTCTACCGTTTGGTAGAGCATGTTTAGAAAATTTGACCAATATTAGACTTGTTTTTTTTGCATCAAGTTACATAAGGCTGTTATATTAGTTCCAGAGGAATTACTTATGTCAAAGATATCCTAACCTTTGAAATTTCCACCAAAAAGACTCATGTCTGCAGTGATTTTGACGATTTTAACTTCCTGTAAGGAGGGTATCTGAAGAGGCCGATTGGTAGAGATGGCTTGAAATAAGTTCAGTACATTTTTCAGTGAAATACAGTGACTTAAAATGTAGTCTTCTAAATGGTTGAGAGGACGTTAAAGGGTTAACTTGATCAATCACGTCTGAACGCTCACCTGGCTGCCTGACAGCCGCGGGTTTGGGACTCCTTGCTGTCGCTCTTCACGTCTTTAATGATATCATTAATGGGTAAAAGGGCCACCTACATGAAAGACACGCAATTAGAGGTTGCACTTGAATCAAGTAGTTTAAGGTTTCTGTGAACTGACCATCTCGTTGGAGATGTAGTTAGGAGAGACTGCCTCCTCATCCGGGAGAGACGACAGCGTGATATTTCTTCTCTTCAGGAAATTCTCATTCTTTTGAGCTTTGCGCAGCTCCACGCACACCGAGATCCTTTTCTCTCGAAGTTTCTGCCAGAGGTCAAGATACAGTGTCGTTATATTATCGATAATGTATGACCTTGAAAATTCAACATCAACTTACTGCTGGATCTTTCCCCTTGTTTTTGAATTTGGAGATCCGCTCGTCAACAACATTCTTGGTGGGCATGGTGGAGTTTTACGCACGGTGGACACGTCCTCCCTGCTTGACTAACACTGACGAAGACATAATGAAACTTTCCACATGGATGTTTTAAGGGCGAGACCCGCTCAGGTGAATCTAATTAGCTGTGATTGATATAACTCCCGGTTGATTTATTCAGTGCAGCTGTGCGCGTTTCAGTCAAGTAAACAGATGTCTGTCCCGCCGCCGCCTAGAGGTTTGGTAAAGGTATTAAACCCCCTTCTTTGTAGTTTATGTAGAAAAGGAATCTAATACCTCGCGCAGGCTAAGCGGTTGACGACGGATGGATCTAATACCTTTGTGTATTAAATTCAATAAAAATAAAGAACCAATAACATCTAGCAACTCTCACCATTTGAATGTACTCTACTATCTGTAGTGTAGGCTAATATTTAGTTTTATGTTCGTTGTAACAATGTTGTTCAGATGTTTCTGTACCTAATGTGCCGTGTTTAAACTGGTTGAACCTGATCCCATGTTGTCATCATTACACAGAAAAGTCTGGTGACTTCACTTACAGACATGTTAGATAGTGAATAAATAACAACAACAATAATAATATCCAAATAGCCTTAGGAAAATATACAGAGTAAAGTGGAATCCTTAAATAAGAAACAATGAGGCATGATATTACTGAATAATTTTGTGATAACAAACTGTAAATGCTGTCTACACTAACCATTGCATTGCCTTACAATAGATGGCAGCATAACATAACTTTCATGTTGCCTATGTCTGAGTGTGTGAAATCTGATTTGTTGCTAAATCAAAGCAAATGTAAAGGTATCCTGTGATTTTACATTGTATCTGTATCTTTATATCTGCCAAAGGTAGCAAGGATTTTCTGTAAATGCAGGTTTGGGTTTATGTGTCCTGTTTTTTGGTGCAGAAAAAAGGGAAAAGATTGAAATAAATACATCAAATAAGTGGAAGAGAAAAAAGAGGGGGAGAGAGAGAAAGTAAAGCAGAGAAAAAGTGTGACAGTGATGGAGCCACATCTTCCTCTGTAACAACCAGGAAGGGCTGAACAATAGAAGCTGAAGTGGAGGTTTCCCCCTCGCCAAGTTATAATCACTTCCTCTTGATAACACACACACACACACACACACACACACACACACACACACAAACACACGGGGTCATGTAACCGTGAGTGCTCAGACTCATGTATAAACACACTCTTTCTGCACCACCTCCCCGATTGTAGGTTATAACCTTTGTTAAGGTTGTTTCCTCTAATGCAGCACCTTAAACTGTCTTTCTTACACCTTTCCCTTTCCCTTTCTCTCTCTCTCTCTCTCTCTCTCTCTCTCTCTCTCTCTCTCTCTCTCTCTCTCTCTCTCTCTCTCTCTCTCTCTCTCTCTCTCTCTCTCTCTCTCTCTCTCTCTCTCTCACACACACACACACACACACACGCCCATATCAATGTGGATTATTATTAAAACTGATGTTTTCCTCCGTGTTTTGGCCTTCCAACCATTTTGAAACCTGATTTCCACACTCAAAAGGGAGTCTTCCAGAGGAAATAAACCTTGAAATCTCACTTGTTGTGTAAATGTTTTATAAGCACTGGTGTATTGCTGTCGACCTTCATAGACATGGCTGGGTACGTCTGTGCCACAATAACATCACCAAAATGTTTTATATTTATTAAATTAAATTAAAAATTGACTAAAAGAGGGGAAAGAGAGATCGACATAACCTTGATTTTTCCAGTGAAGAGTTTTGTTGACCTGCTCTTTATTTTTTCTATTTTTCCACCCTTTTACAGTTTTGCGCCTTGCTCATGGACAATTTAAGTAAGTTAGATTTTTGCAGCCAGTCCAGGATCATTTATATCAGCTTAAATCACCTCACAGTGTGAAAAAAATGGAAAGGAAATGGCTGTTTTCCATTGACAGTTTCTCTACTTCTGCTATGTTTTCTTATGCCTGCTTCACTATTAGTGATTTCCCTGTCAGGCGTGTGAAAGCAGAGAGGATAAACAGACATGGATGGTTTCATTTGTTCTCATGCTCTGTGGATACTTTTCTATTTTCATTAGGACAGAATGTCCTTAAGATGACGACTGGACTGCTGTGGTGAGAGAGAAAAAATTAACAAAATTCATCTTCAGAGAATACAGGTGTCACAACACCCCTGCACTGGAGGACTTCACTCTTATTTCTCTTAAGAGATACTTACTTAATATAAAATTCCTAAAAATAATATGTGGCATAATGACCTGTTGATGTGGGGTTTTCTGCCCTTTGTGTATGTGTAAACGGCTCTCGTTGCCCGCGAGATCATACTCCTGGCCTTTTGACCTGGAAGTGTTTATGGTTCCTCAGAGACGCCCCAAAGGGTGTGGAGTGTTTCGGTCCTGCCCTGTTGTCTTTGACTTGTTGTTAGTCTGAACAATGTGAGGTGAATGGAGGAAATTCCACTGTACAGGTTCAAGGTTTCCTAAACACACACGCACACACCCACATGCAAATCTACAACGATGTACGCAGAAATATTCACTTTATGTGCTATTCAAAGAAATGCAAATTAAAACAACAATAGGAAATAACTGATTTATACATTCATTTTATTTTTATCTTCTCTTATTTGTGTGTTGAACATAAACATGAAATACAGTAACATGTTCAACAATTCATTAATTATGGGTAATGAATATTGAATAATTTTTTTCAGCAGTAATTGCCACAAAAATAGCAAGAACATTTGATATCAGCATACAAAACACATGCTTGTGTTCCATGTTCTTGACTCCCAACACTGTGGAGTGGTCCCTTTTAGCAGTGTATACTTAACTACATTTAGTAAAAGTGCATTTTGAGCACAAATTGTCACAGAGGTACATCTGATTTTGTGTTTAGGATAGTTATTGCCAAATGTGCAAAAGCTACAACCTCACTAACAACCAGCTGGATGCTTGGTAACACTTTCTAACAAGTGTTATTGATGGTTAGTAAATAATTTCTCTTGCTTTGTCTTTTTGTTGCGGAGCATTAGGGCCACAGCCCATTTATCAGATATTTATTAACATTTACTGCACTACAGACATTTTTCCCATTACCATTTATAATAGCACATTACCATAAAGACATCCTAAAAGCACCACTGGCCTCAGATAGCAAACACTTCTGTCATAATAGTAAGTTACTGCACATACCATTTACACACTGTTGTTCTAAATCTAAAGCTCTTTTGTCTTTCATAGGCTTATGTGTACATTTCCATGCAGTGTTCTGGAGTGAAAGTAATCTGCTGAGAAGTGCTGAAAAGTACACTGTAAACACCAATGCAATGTTGAAACAGAAGATATTTATCTGGCAAAACATTACAGTTGTAACAATAGCACAGTGTTCTATCCAGGAGCATACAAGAAAAGGAAACCATAAACATATATAAACCAAAAGTACAAATTTTCCTTTTATTGCCAAAAATTAATACTTATTTTACAATACCGTACTGCTGAAATAACCATTAGATTGTTGCAACCTGTTCTAATTTCTGAAGGTTCAAATTATGGTCGCCATTGTAAAGCGACTCAAGTTGGGCTGGACTCTCAGTCCAGCTTCTCTCATTGTCAACCTATGGTGTGGTCCTGATCTCATCAGTGATGGCCCGCCTTCCTTCTCTTTTTGCTCTCGTCTTTTTCCAACTAGTCCTCTTCCAAGTCGTTGTCGTCCTCTTCCTCCTTGAACTTGTCCTTGTTGTCGTCTCCTGCCTCTCTCTACTTTTCCCCTTGCTCTCTGTCCATTGTTGGCATCCATTGTTCAAACCAGGTTATCTGACCTTTGACCCTTTATAGGCCTATACTAAAGCAGTGATTGATTAGTGATCAGTTAAGCAGTTAGTGTGAGGAGTGGGTGTGTGACCTGGTGAAGAAGTGTAGCATTTTCATTGGTTGTGTTTGGAAAGGAAAGCAAGTCACTTCCTGTTAGATTTTTGTGTCTTAAGTAGAGGATTGTGTAGTGTTTTGTCAAAAGGGTTTATGCAGTTGAAAACTGAGTGTAAGGCTAGAAATAGTTTATGGTTTTGGAGATCTGAGATGAGGTTTTGCTCTTTGAGTGAGAGGTTTCAAAAAGTGTGTGACATGTAAAGATTTTGTAAGCAGTTGTAAAATACTGTAATCCTTCCAAACTTTCAAACTCTTCCTCCATTCCTCCATCCCTCTGCTGCCTCTTCCTTCCTTCAGTCTTTCTTTCCTATCTCTTCATTCGTCTCGTTTGACTTCTCTTCCTCCCATCCTCCCCGTTTACCAGATCAATTGAGGTGTATATGGGAAATCATTAGTATAGATTGTTCTGCAGTGGTGCGTCAATACACACACACACACACACACACACACACACACAAACTTGTGCATAATATGCTCTCTCCGCATCTAATAGTGAAGGGATGTTTCAACCCTCTTTCTGTTTAAAGTGTAATAGTAAGGACAAGTCCTTGGCTGCCGTGTGTGTGTGTGTGTGTGTGTGTTGCTATGATGACGGTAAGACTCTGACACAGTCAAATACACATGCAAGAGGGATTGCAAAAATTGATGATAAACACTAATGCAGTGTGGCAAAGACAAAGGTGTGCTTTGTCTGTCCGTATAAGTCAACGTTTCTCAGATATCAAAGCCGGGGAGAGAAAAAGAACCACAACAGGATGTGGGTTAGAGTGACATAAAGAGAGGGAGAAATTTGAGTGTGTGTGTGTGTGTGTGTGTGTGTGTGTGTGTGTGCATGTGAAATGTATCAAAGATGGAGGGAATTTCCATTGAGAAAAGAAAAAAATTGATACTGATATCAGACATATTTCAAATTCTCAGACAGACATCCATGAATGCTTGTTTTCTAATGTGGCTCATCACTCCTACATGCTATCATGCCTCACGTATGGCTACTGTCAAAGCTTTTCTTTTCATTTCAAACATCTTTATCATTCTCTTTGCCCTTCTCTTTCTCCTTCTCCATCAGATTCGTGTTTAGCTTCACTCTATTAATTTTTCATACTGCCACTCCAATCTGCCTATCAATAACCAAGACAAGACACACCTCAGGTCCAATCCATCATACTCACAGCTGACCAGGCTGCACAATTATGTGTGTGTGTGTGTGTGTGTGTGTGTGTGTGTATTGATAGATCATTTGTTTCTGCTGACAAAGCCCTAGTCATTGGTTTGTATAAACAGGCTGAGGACTCCACAGCTGAGAGATCGAAATAAGCCGTTTATCATTTCCCATAGACACAGGCATTCACACAGTATGTGTGTACACGCTGATATCAGTACACACACACGCACACACACACACACACACACACACACACACACACACACAGGGATGTTTACTGTCACACAGCGTTGAAAAATCTATCCAGATTTTTTTTATCGCTTTGAAACTAAAAAGTTTACAGGAAGTGTAGATGCAGGGAGCAATGTTGAAGAAAATTATTATGATTAGACATATAATATTATAATATAGACAATATTAAGCGATGCTTTATGAAGCAAGGAAAGATAAAACTTGCCTTTTTTGATTTTTTGCTAAATACAGTTTTTTACAACTGCTTACACACAAGATCTTTACATGTCACATGATTTTTGAAACCTTTCACTGAAAGAGCAAAACTACACATTAGATCTCCAAAACCATGAGCTATTTCTCCGCCATTAACTCAGTTTTCAATTGCATAAAACACTTTTTTCAAAACACCACACACAATACCTAAGACACAAAAATCTAACAGGAAGTGACTTGCTTTTCTTTTCCAAACACAACTAATCAAAATGATACACTTCTTCACCAAGTCACACTATCACTCCTCACATATGCAAACACTAACTACTTAACTGATCACTAATCAATGACAGCTTTAGTATACAGTAGACTAGTAGAATAGGTCAAAGGTCAGATTACCTGGTTTGAACATTGTATGCCAACAATGGATAGAGAGTAAGGAGAGTAGGAGGGAGAGGCAGGGACTACAACGAGGACAAGTTCAAGGAGGAGGAGGAAGAGGAGGATGAGTTGGAAGAGGACAAGGGTAAAGAAGAGAAGTAAGGAGAACCATCTCTGATAAGATCAAGGCCACACTTACTGATCATGTGATCAACCACAGGTTGAGAGGAGCTGGACTGAGAGTGCAGGCCAATTTGAGTTGCTTTACATTGGCGTCGAACCTTCAGAAAATAGAACAGGTTGCAGGTTGCAACTATCTCACGACTATTTCATCATTACAGTATTGTACTGATAAATACATATTGCTGCATGGTATTGCATAAACATTTGTATATCTAAGCCATCAGTTTATTGCACTGCATTGTATGAATGAGGTTGGTTGTCATGCTGTACTACAATATTTTGTAAATTCTTTACAGTAACTTATATGTGAGTGTATATTGTACAGACTCACACTGTTGAATTCTGTCCACAACCCTACACACACACACACACACACAAATTTGTTCCTCACTCTAAAAATTATACTTTTGGTTTACATATGTTTATGATTTTTGTTTCTTGTATGCTACTGTAAACAACACTGTGCTACTGTTACAACTGTAATATTTTGCCAAGTAAATATTTTTTACTTTTCAGCACCTCTCAGCAGATTACTTTGACTCCAGAATATCGTAAGGAAATGTACACATAAGCCTATGAAAGACAAAAGAGCTTCCGATTCAGAACAACAGTGTGTGCATGGTATAGCTACGAATTTACTATTATGACAGAAGTGTTTGCCATTTGATGCCAATGCTTCATTTTGAGATGTGTTTATGGCATGAATGCAGTATTTCATTTTGAAGGAGATTTGAAGCATATTGCATTTTGTGTGAGCAGTTTTGGGAATTGTGTGTAGTTTTGAAAAAAGGAGATATAGTTTTGAAATGTGTAAACAGTTGTAAAAAAACAAAAAAAAACAAAAGTAAAATGAACAAAAGTGGTCTCAGGCTGTGGTTTTCTAGTCATGATACCATCTCAGTTGACAAGCACATTGAACAGATACACCAACAAATTGAAAAGCCTTGACCACTGGATCTGTTTTTTTCTTTTCTACCTTGTAGTTATGAAACTTCTTTCCTTTAAGCTGTAACATGCCAACTCTCCGTGCACATCTTTACATAGTATGACTTGTGTCCAGTTTCTACAGGACTGTGTCATTTTAACACCAGGTTTTTGTTACTTGTTTGTTATTTGCTGTAAACGCAAAGGACAAATTGTCTATCACTTGCAAGTAGTATGTGCATGTTTTTGTGCACACATTCTGTTGAATTATAACATGACAGGAATTCATTCATGGCGTAAACAAATTTAAGGATGAGGAGCTGTTGGTGTGACTGAAAACAGCTTTATTGTTGAATATTCACAAGTGCACAACTTTTTCCATATTCAATGTTTATGGCCCTTATGTAAGTAACATTAACAATGGTGCTCCTAAAAAGGTTTTTGAAAATTGAATTTAAAAATCATTTCTCCTAGAAATGACATGCACTACAACCTTGTCACCTGAAAACATCTGAAATCTGGCTCCAGGACAGCTACTAAATACATCTTGTGGTTTGTATTGTCACCTGCTGTTTCCAAGGTCAAGAATGAACTTTCAGTTATACCTATGAAGCCAATGGATGAGAAGTCCTTAAAATGAAGAAAAATGGAAATTTTTAACATTCACAATTCTCTGACAATTGGACAATCTCCATCTGCTAAGGAAGACTGTGCGACATGATCAAAAGCTCCAGAACAGCTACTAAATGGTGAGATGCTTTTGTCAATGACAGTAATTTAGTTAAAGTGGTTTTGAATTTTTGTTGTGTTGTTGAATAACATGGTTCATTATATTTCTGTATGACAACATTCTCTAATCCAAAAGAAGAATGTTTTCTTATGAAAAGAAAGATACTGCTGTACTAAAAAAAGAAGGAAGCGTGGTGGGTAACTCCTGTGACGGTTACGACTGTTTGTGAATGCAGTAAAAAGCAATGAAAATTTTTCGCTGTGTTGTCCTTAAGCCAGCCCAGTCAAACTATCATCAGCATGCAAATGTAAGGCTTGTTTCAATCCACCTGTGTGCCTTCAAGGCAACTGCGCTATTTCAGCACGTTGGTGACACGTAGTAAAAAATGAGAGACAGACAGTTTGTGGAGAAAGCACACCAATGATCCAGCGCAAACAAAGTTACTGGGGACTGTTTTCAAACCACCCATCCATTTTTTTGTACCCGCTTATCTTCTGCAGGTTTGCTGGAGTTTTCAAACACTTATCCCACATGTTTGCTTGTATTTGGGACTGCAACTACATACTCACAAGTTCTCCAGTTGTTTTGCAGCTGATGGATGCTGTTTCTTTTCAGTAACATGTAGCTTAGAAGAGACTGAGTGGCATTATCTGTGGATCAGCCAACTCCCCGTAACAAGAAAGGGAATCAAAGCAGTGGAGGAGAGATGGGGAGGAGCGGCAGGGGTGCAGAGATGCGTGGTAGAGAACTTCAAAGGTGAGCACAGAGTTCACACAGATATGAGGCTCAGACAACAGGGCAGAGCCCACATAGACTACAAAAAAGAGAGAGGGCAGAACTGAGAACATGCACATAACATACACTCAGTGGGGGGGCAAAGCTGCCAGTACTGTCAACAATAACATCCTTCATTCTTGTTGTGTGCCTGTGAGTGAAGAAGCCAGCTGGCAGGCAGACAAGAGAGGGGGAGGAAGAATCGGGGGCTTTAGGGGTCCAGTGGGGGACTTTGGAGGGTGGATGCTGTTGTGGGGGTGTGAGCCAGGTATCAGGTGTATCCGGGGTTAAGAGGCCCCTCGCATGGGCATCCTATTCACCTGCTGCCCGGGCCTGGACAAAGGCTGAGGCTCTGGGGCTCTGCTGGGCCACAGACAGACCAGGTAACACTAGAAGGACTTAATAGCTTCAAGGTGAAGGGAAGATGGTTAGAAGAAGATTATTACATGGGAAAATGTTGAGTTAAAAAACAAGCTTTTTGATGATCAACTCTCCTCCATCAACACAGTTATTTTTTCCCATGCTGCCCTTTTATTTAACCGAACAAGGCAATGCTTCACAGAGTGTTGAGAATTTTGTTTATTTATATGCTCCAGAAATGTCTGTATTTATTCATTCAACATACAAACACGGAAGGTGAAAATCAGACTGAATAAATCAATAATGCTAATCACAAAACCAATACTGTTTTACACTAATCATCCTATGAAACAAAAAACCTGATAAAAATCTGATTATTAAAACGTTTGCAGCACCAACATTTTGCAGTTTTATGATTATTTAGATTCTGTCTCATTTGCAGCATGATCAGAAGATGTTTAGCATTTCTTCCGTAATTTTCATTACTAGATGCAGATTCTGAGTTGCCCTAGCCATGCCAACTACCCTATTTACATTAAATGCCCCAGTCCAGGAGGACATAGAAAATGAAATCCAGGTGAAAACCAGTTTAAATGAAAAGTTTGATTCGTTTATTCACTTTCTTGCCAAGAGTGAGATGTGAATCAATACTACCCTCATGTTTGTGCATGAAGTATGTAGCTGGAGTCTGGAGGCGATTAGCCTACATTAGCAAAAAGGCTGGAAGCAGGGAAAAACCACAACTTCTTTTTACACTTTGGTTTGTGTACAGATTAACCAAACAAAATATAAGTGTTATTTAGTGAACTTCGGAGGTGCTGGTAGGCAGGTTTTGTTACCTTCGGACACAACCGGGCTAGTTGTTTCCCTCTGTTTCCCTTCTTTATGCTAAGACAAAATAATTGTCTCTTGGATGTAGCTTCATATTTAGTGTATGAGAGAGGTAAATCCGCATATTGAAGCTGATCGTGTAGTAGTTTTTCTCTTTCATAAAGCATTTGGTTTCATTTACATCCGCTAACTGTGTGTGGCTTATTGATGTCATGTCATGTCTTAATATTTAAGCTCTGGCAACTCATTGTCATGCCCCTACATACTGCATTTTGCTTTTCATAGTAGTATGCAGTATGAAACTTAGCGGCTGCAGGGCTCACTGTATGAATGTAATGCTGCTGTGTTAAGAACAACTTTATTTCTGCTGCAACCGCCGTGGAACAAATCAGGATGAAATCTTGAAATCCAAAACCTGCATGGAGCATTTTAGAGATGCAGTGTAAATTTCTATGGCAACAGACTTAGGTTAACAACTATCCACCTTACGTCGTATGGGTTAATCGGGAAGTTACACCAGACGTCACAAAGTTACTCCTGAAGTTACTTGGGTAAGCCAGTTACCTCGCTTCATAGTACAGGCCACTTGTCTCTGCTGCCATTGACTTTTAGCCTGAACCCAGCAAAAGCCAATGGAAAAAGCATGGGATTGTCTCTGGAATACTCATCTGCTCTAATGGGTGCTGTTTTTTTCTTTGCCACTGCCTCTAATTAGCTCTGCTTGCGCCCCCCTTCCGTGGTGCCTCTGTCTTCACCAAACTGGAACTTTGTAACGCATACCACCTTGTCTGCATTCGCGAAAGAGATGAATGGTGAACAGTTTTTAACACAGCCTTACGACACTTTGAATATCTTGTTTAGATTTACTAACGTATCTACCTTGATGATGTGCTGATCTTCTCCATGTCTCCCTCCGAACAACATGTACTCCAGGTGCTCCAGTGCCTGCTTGAAAATAATCTGTACATTAAAAGTGTGAATTCCATGTCTCTGTGTCTTCCCTATGTTATGTGATTGCACAAGGCCAGATGAAGATGGACCCCACCATGGTCAACGCAGTGTCCTAGTGGCCAGCTCTCTCCAACTTCAAGCAGCTGCAGCTGAACTTGGGAGACCACAGACCTCCTCGTCAACCACGTCTGTCACCTGCATAACATCCCATCAGAAATTATGTCCGACAGAGGTTGTCAGTTCACCTCCTAAGTTTGGAAGAGATTCTGCACAGCCTCTCTTCTAGATACAGTCCCCAAATCAATGGCCAAACTGAACAAGCCAATTAGAACATGGAGGTTGCACTCAGCTGCATTACCTCTGCCAACATGTCCACCTGGATCTCCCGCACAGGAGGAAGAATCACTGCACAACATCAGTGAAGGTGGGGCTCGGCCTCTTCAGCAAGCGTTCTTCTTCTGCCACTTCACACAAACACACTATGCCTACACATGCGCCCAGGGTTAGGGTTAAAATTTTGGATTTATTTATGCACTTTAAAAACATTTATTGAAACTTTTATTCTTTTGACATGTTTATTTACAGCATTAAACGTTGAAATGTATATTGTAATAAGCTCTATATGAACTTATTGGGAGAAAACTGGTGGTTCCATGTAAAATCAGATGTTGAGAACCCCCCTATTGCCAAAATGGCGTGATCCTTGTTTGGCTGCGAAGCTTCGACTGAGAGATTAGGCTCAGCCCTAATAATGACCACAACTCTTTAATTCTCTATGTGAGCAGGACTATATTTTTAAAAGTTATAAATGATTAAAACAACATTTTAATAGGTGAGATGATAGAAAAGAGAGCTACAGTAGTGAACAGTTTGTGTGTGTGAGAGACAGAGAGAGACAGAGAGAGACAGAGAGAGAGCTGGGTAGGATGGAAAAAGTAAAGACATCAAAGAGCAGTAGAAGAGAGAAACAGCTGGTCAGTGTGTGTGGGGGTGTGTGCATGTGTGTATATGTATGTGTACACACTGTATTTGTGTGTGTACATGAACACACCTTCAAAGAGCACCCTAGATGTGCCAGCCCACCTGACTTCAAGCTTATACACACTTGCAAACTCAAACGTACACACACATATGCTGAAATAAACACACACAGCGACTGAACTCTACTGTTTCACACACACGTGTTCTGTATATGCAAACCCCACCTGTCACTGTTTCTGTGCATGTGCCTGCATGTGTGTGTGAGTATGTTTTTTTTTTCCTGTCAACGATTAAAGCACACACAGATAAATCACAGGTTCTGTGGATGTTCGGGGGGCTGTACATGTCCTGACTTGTCCAAACTCAGTGCACCACAACTGGGCAGAATCAACCTGGATTCAGTCTGTTTGTAGGAGAGAACCAGACTGCAGCTAGTGGCTGGAATGAGGAGCTGATTTGGGCAATGCCAATTTTTATTAGGGCCTGAGCACAAAACGTGTGAGGTCCCTGTTGAAACTGAAGGCTTTTCTTTTTCTTCCTTTTTTCTGCAAAGTAACCTCAATTTTGGGGGCCTAAAAATGCTCGAAAATTCACCAAACTTTGCACAAGATTCAGGCAAAAATTTTATATTTTATGGGTTTTGCAGCCCCCTGACAAAGTTTCACCTACGTGTATGCAATTTCTGTGGTACGTGTATCTTGTCCAGGCGTACCAAAAAGCCTCCTGGAGCAATGCCCAACAAGAAGTTGGCCATTTTGGATTTAAAGGTCATTTTTGGCGATTTACAGACTTTGTGCTTTAACAAACTCCTCCTAGGGAATTAGTCCGATCAACTTCAAATTTTCACTGTGCAGTCTAAACCCATTGACGATTGACGAAGTTGTACAAACGGTTATTACCAGTCGACCGGTTTGCCCGTGGCATGCCATCGAAAATTGGTGATTTGCCTTGAAACAGGAAGTTGTTATAACTTCGTATAGATGCTCACATCTGCACCAAATTTTATATGTATAATAAGAGTCCCACCCTGAACAGATCCATATGCTAATATTCACTCAAAATCACCCGCTGGCAACAGGAAATGACACATTTTATGCTGTAATGTCCCAAGTGAAAAAGAAATATACTTATGTAGCACTTTTTTTGGATGCACTTATCATATTTTAAATGTACTATACTAAGTGTATTTTAAATGTGTTATTTTGGAGCAACTTAAAGTATGTTAAGTGTCATTTTAGAAATACTTAAAGTCAACTTTAAGATAATTGCAATATATTTTAATATACTTAGTTGTGTTAAAATGGACCACTTGTAAGTACCTTTACTGTAATTTAAATATACTTTTTTTAAATTTAAACTTTTGTACTATACTTGAAGAACAGTTTAAATATATTTTAAATGCGTTCCCTGAACATTTTTATTAGCATTTCAGCATATTAGTAATTTATTACTAGTATACTCCAAGAGCCACTATTAATATCTTGGGAAGCTGCTTTATGAAGCCATTCAGTATGACAATAATTCTTTATTAATGCATTAAAAATATCTTGCAAAATGCCCTTTTAGCATAAAAAAACAGTAAAAAAAAAGCATGTATCACATCTTGACCAAAATACCTTCAAATAAAAATAAAATCAGTAAAATAATGACATATGATCAGTATTACTGAAAAGTACATCATTAATGTTACCCATGGTGGTCCCTCATACGGTTCGGACTCTGGGCCCAGCTCAGATGACCTCACGGCAAGCCATCCCACTTCTGACACCATATGCAGCCAAAGGCGAGAGCACCCTACCCAGATTCAAACACAGGTCTACAGGGTACCAAACATGCAACTTTGAAAGCAACACCAAAGAGCCAGGCTCGTTGGTATGGCAGTCCAAGCGCTTACTCAACTGTAGTCACGGTACTCCGTCACAAGCTTACAGTACAAATGGTGGAACCTAACTGAAAAATGTCACAATCCTTATCCTTAGAGTGGAGGGTCGGTTATCTTTGAGTAGGAGTTGTTGCATTTTCTGTGACTGCAGACTATAAGATTTGGAAACTGCTTTATCACACAGGATCTGTGGAAGGGAAAAGGAAATATTTTGTCTATATCAAAGCAATATTACCTGTAATTAATTAACAACCATTATTTTGTTTAAAGTTGCTGAAACACAATATGACATCATGTCTAACTGTTGTCCAGCTGCAGCCCGCTGCATATATATACTATAATAATATATAAGTATAGTATAGTAAATATTAACACATAAGGTACACTGATTACTACGTTGACACTTGACACATCTTTTTTTAACGGCTTTTTTAAATTTAATAACTATGCGTGGACCGAGCGGGCGAGATAAACGTCATCACGTTTTGTGCGTAGTGTCTTCTGGGACAAACCATATTTGGAAGTTCAACTTCCGTCAACGTCCGTCACTGTCTGCAGGCTGCAGCTGGATATACTTGGGTTCAGGTGCAGTGTTTCCCACAGAATGACAGCGTAAATGTGGCGGGTGATATGCCGAATTTCGCTTGCCTGCCGAGAATTGCATGCACTTCTAAATACTGCTTTTAAACGCTATAATTTTCTTTGTGGGGTAAATGATTCGAAATATTTCATGAACGTTTAGAGCTGTTGATATTTTATTAGCTACAGTTAGTAGAAGCAACATTCCTTGAGATTTAGCAATAAATATTTGGTGATAACCGCAGTTGATCAATGAGCACAGCAAAGTGTCTTAAAAGGTCCTATACAGGTGGATGCATAATTTGGCAGAACAGATGATGTAGGCTAATTTACCTGCCGAGATTTGCGTCCACCTCTTTTATCAGCATAAAAGGGTGTTACCACACGCGAGGTGCATCTAATTGTCGGCAGGCAGGCAGGCGGGCAGGCAGAATTCATCACAACACCCAACGCTGCAAAAGGTCACCGTGATGTCACATAACCATGTCATAACATTACCTCGCGGGAGCAAGGCGGTGGCAGGCGCCGAGTCGTCTCACTTTACACTAGCCTATCAAATTGGCGAAAGTCATCCGCAGTCATCTCGAACGCACCTATTGACTACCAGTTATGAATAGGGTGCTATCTTCGACAGCTGTAGGCCCATTCTAAAGTTAACATACCTATCCTTATTGGCTAGGCTCCTTACATGCATAATTTTTTTAAAGTGTGCAGTGGTGTTCATGATACCAACCATTCAATTCGCAGACGGGTTGTTTGCGTGCAGGAGAGAGAGAGGGAGCGACCGAGTGAGGGGAGCGAATATGCGCTGTGCAGCACTGCAATTAAAATGGGTCACCAAATTTGCTTGGGCGGCTGTTAATCTACCTGGCTGGCCCACCCAAGTAAAGCCTATGTGTGGGAAATACTGAGGTGAAATGGTTTTCCACAAGGGACCCGTCCCATTAAATGCACAGTTCTTCCATTACAACATAATCAAAAACATTACATAAACACTACTGTGCATTCAGCCAAGGAGCTGTATAAGATAAAATGTTATTGAACAGGTGCAACAAATAACACAAACATTCAGATTTGCTTAACAACTGTTCTGTCTACATGTCATTTCACATTAACACAGCAGTCAATTTGTGAAGTACAAAAGTAGCCAATCACTTAATGTATAACAATATTTTTAATATAATAATTTTTTCACCAGAATATTTGTTTATTTAGTCTGACCCTGTTGACATGTATTGAGAGCAACAACAGTGATCGTGTGCAGGAGCCAGACATACCTATGAGCACATTGAGCATGTGAGGGTCCAGCTGGTCCTTTGAGATTTTCGTGGCCACGATCCCAGGAACCCCTAAAAGAAAGAATGCAGTTGCAAATGAGATGTAATAAATATTCAGTTAGCCCAGTACTTCTACCTAGTTTAGTTCTTCATTTGCGTATCATTATAAACACTATTCTTGTAGCAAATCTTTATTATTATTCTTGATTTCATTTTAAGGCAGGAAATTCCAACTCTGGGTTTAGCATTAAGTTGGTTAAAGTTGGCAAAGGGTAGGTTCAACTTTTAAAAGTTGAATACAGGATCTATGACCACACAAATGGACATAAAGTTGAGCAGTATTTTACATAACATCACAAGCTATTATATCGTGTGGTACATAAAAACATTATTTCAAGCGTGTCTTAAAACAATTCTCACATACACGTGTACACTTTAACATTGCTGTTATAACTGAATTATTGGTCACTGTAATAATTCCCCCTTCATGGTTGCAGTGAAGTGAAATCTCTAAAAAACAGTGTACCTTTAGAAGATATCCACTTTTGAATAGTCTAATGCAGATTCTTAGCTGATGATTCATAGTAGCTTCAGCTAAACTTTAGAATAAATTTATACAAAAATGACAACCGTGGTGATGTCTTTACAGACTATATGGGCAGGAATAATAATGATTACAGTGAACAATAAGTGAGCAGAATTGAGGGCTCATACACACACATGCACAGGCCTGCCTTGTTAAAATCTCATGCATCAAATTCCAGCAGGTTACTGAGATTGTAACGTTATATTACAGAAATAAGAGCAACATTAAAAGCTGGCATACAGCAAAAAGCAATACATTACTGTAATGTTAATTGCGTTTCTTTTGTAACGCGTTACTCCCAACACTGTTTAAGGCAGACGAAAGTTGCTGTCTGGATTATGAAGCTATTCAAATGCTAACTAACGTTAACAAATATATTAATCCACGTGCTAGCATTAGCTAATGCACACCAGAGCTATCCACCAAAGAAAATATTTCCACAACACTTCGCCCCTCTGTACACATGTGTTTACTGTTTACAAACCGAAACAAGTATAACTGCATTATGATTTAAAGCATGCTTATTTCTATATGTTGTTGTTTGTTAAGTTAACAACATGTGCTGCTTCCTTCTAGGCCAGGTTACCCTTATGAAAGAGGTCTCTGATCTCAACTAGCTATTTACCTGATTAAAAAAAAGAAAAGAAATGAAAAAAAGAAATAATCTGCTTTTGAAAAATATATTTTAATGTTAAAAAAAATGTTTTAAAAATCATACTTCTGGAAATCAGGCTGAAACATGTGGCAATTACATAAATAATTACAATATTTTGCAGTAGCCTACACAATGAAGCATGTTTGGCATAAATATATTTTTAACCCACTAAAAAAACAATGTACTTCCACAAAGTACACCTAAA
This sequence comes from Micropterus salmoides, assembly GCF_014851395.1. NCBI lineage: Eukaryota > Metazoa > Chordata > Actinopteri > Centrarchiformes > Centrarchidae > Micropterus > Micropterus salmoides. The sequence continues at coordinate 21,220,891 of NW_024040263.1, forward strand.
TAGTATTTACTAAGAGTTAAATAAATATATTTTTAATAAATAGACTAAAATGTTGTAAAAATATACTTTTATTTAAGCATATTTATTAAAAGTTTAATTAAGTATATATTTATTACCAATTTATTCAAAGTATACTTTTGAGAAGTATGTTAAAGCTCAGGAGAATATATTTTTAATATACTTGTAGGAAGCATGTTCGAAGTATGAATGTAGCATACTATGTGAATTTCAAGTATATTTTCAGTGCCTTTAAGAGCACTTCTTTTTGACCTGGGGTACTACTCCAAGCAAGTTGGACATATCAACTTCCCAGAAAACCCTTAACACATTGAATAGGCCATGTAGTAAAACTTTTTAGAGTTTTTGGTTAACGGTGTGGCAGTGGTGTGGCAGTGGCGTGGCGGTGGTTTTTCACGCTTCGCCGTGACTGTAACATGTAACATGACTGTACATGCTCAGATCTGTACCAGATTTTACACGTTTAATAAGAGTCCTGCCCTGAACACATGTATATGCCAACATTCACCCACAGTCATAGCGCCACCTGCTGGCAACAGGAAGTGACCTTTAACGAAGCAGCCCCTGTGGCACATTCCACCTACATGTATGAAATTTCTGTGGCACATGTATCATGTCCAGATGTACCTAAAAGCCTCTTGGAGTGATGCCCTAAACCCAACAGGAAGTCAGCCATTTTGAATTTTATGGTCATTTTGGATGATTTACAGGCTCCGTACTTTAACTCCTCCTCCTAGGGATTTATTCCGACCGAGTCTGCACCAAACTTTACATGTTTGATGAGTCCTGCCCTGAGCACATCTACAAGCCAAAATTCAACGGTAGTCACAGCGCCACCTGCTGGCAACAGGAAGTGACTACGTTTATGCTGTGATGAACCACTTCTTGCAGGTTGAGTATACGTATCTACCTCAGAACTATCTCAGAAAACTCCTTCAACGGCATGTCCTTGGTGGGATGCCACAAAAGGGACATGGGAAGTGATGTATAACACCTTCGTGCAGCGTCCAAAGTGCATAGCAAATTCACAGCTGCACAGGCAGAGCTCCAGAATCTGCAACGCACCTGCCTCACACCTTGACGTGCTACACTTGAAAGGGCCCGCCCAACGCTGCTTGCAGCTTTAATTTTAATTTTTTGTTTTTGCTGTGCCATTTTCTTGCAATTTCTGGGAATGTTTTTTATTCTATTATTATATATATATAAATATTCAGTATTAAAATATGAAGTTGTGTGTCTATGAAAGGCTTTATGATTACGTGATTTCAACACTCCAAGACATGCATCTTTCAGTCTCAAACCATTAGGGAGTCAAGTTTCAAGGAAGTCTTCTAGGAAGTCTTCTAGGAGTCCAAGTCAAGTCTCAAGTCCTGACTTGAGTCTTAGGTCAGCGTCTCATGTTTGTAACTCTGTTTCAGTCAACTCTAAACAAAAGGTATTTACAGTGGTGAATTACACAGTGAATGTGTCGATGTCATGTACAGCTTTTTATTGTGATATTGTGAATTGACAAGGAACACTGCTTTGTTTCACCTCCAAGGTCTGTGTAGAGCGACACTACCTGCACTCACGATTACGTAATTAAGGTATATCTAAGAGCAATCTGAGGTGATGATGTTGCAGATCAAAGCTATTTGGAAGTTGTAAGGAGTACACACACACACACACACACACACAGACACACTAATTTAATAGAGCCGCAGCCAGGAAAGGAAACTCCCTAGCTTAGAAAGGCAGTGATCACTCATATCCTGATCTTTGTGTGCGTGTGTATTCTTACAGTGTTTCACATGATTGCTGTCTTCGTTCATGAATACGGCTGCTACGTTACGTATAACATGAGCATTCCATAGCTTGGCTGCCATTTATTTTCTGTACTCACACACACACGCACACACACACACACACACACACACACACACACACACACACACTAACAGCATTTATGCTTTTCCAAATATTGTCTGTCACCTCCATGTGTCGTAATCCCTCAGGTATGGATACTGTCATCACAAATTCAAAGAGAATCATCAGTGAGGCAGAGGTGACACAACCACAATAGGTTCAGATACCTTCTGTGTGTTTGTACCAGCAGCTGTGACCGATAAGAACAAACCCAATGATTAATAACATATTATTATGGCAAACCTCCTTTTGTTGTAGTTAAGTGTTTTGTTACATAAAGGTGGTAATCTTGACACTTGGCTTCTTTTCCTCAAAGGTCAATAGGTGTACAAAAAGTAGAAAGGTCTGTTTTAAAATAAGAGCCATAACAAATGGAGGACAGAACACATATGGTATAACAAATGAAACAAGTAACAGAAGTCTTTTTCAGATGCTTTAAATCCTAAAAGTAAACATTTATCAACTCTGCCTGTATGCACCATGCAGCTTGGACATGACATTAGGCATCCATCCATCCATCCATCCATCTTCATCCGCTAATCCGGGATCGGGTCGTGGGGGGAGAAGCTCCAGCAGGGGACCCTAAACTTCTCTTTCCTGAGCCACATTAACCAGCTCTGACTGGGGGATCCCGAGACGTTCCCAGGCCAGTGTGGAGATATAATCTCTCCACCTTTCCAGATGCCAGATGTCATCCTTACCAGATGCCCAAACCACCTCAACTGGCTCCTTTCAACGCAAAGGAGCAGCGGCTCTACTCTGAGCTCCTCACGGATGGCCAAGCTTCTCACCCTATCTCTAAGGGAGACACCAGCCACCCGCCTGAGGAAACCCATTTCGGCCGCCTATACCCGCGATCTCGTTCTTTCATGACCGAGCCTTCATGACCATAGATCGAGAGCTTTGTCTTACGGCTCAGCTCTCTTTTCGCCACAACGGTGCGGTAAAGCGAGTGCAATACCGCCCCTGCTGCTCCGATTCTCCGGCCAATCTCCTGCTCCAGTCTCCCCTCACTCGTGAACAAGACCCCAAGGAACTTGAACTCCTTCACTTGGGGTAAGGACTCATTCCCTACCTGGACATTAGGCATATGCAAGTCAATTGCTTCACCTTCTTACACAGTTTAGTTTTGTGTGAAAAAACTCTTGTCTCACACAATATGTCACCAACAAGAAGATGGCCGTCACTTGTAAGGTGACCTCATGTGTGTGATCCAACAATTTTTCATCCTTTTATTAGCCAGCAAGCAAAAGCAAGACCCGTTGCTTGTGTGACTACCTCCCGGTACGAAATGCACAGGCATCTTAGCTTCAGCTGCTTGGTAGCTTGTGGAGAGAGAACATCATGCACTTACACGACTTTTGGGTGCGTAGTCTTTTTAATTAGATATTTGTACAGTCTTCAACAGTTTTTTTTGTCGTCAGTTTTACGACAAACACATGTACGGGTCTGACCTGGCCCACGGCCCTTGAGTTTGACACAAGTAGCCTTGGGATAAGTGAAATATTCTTCTTCCATAACTCAATTATTTCCATCCTGCTAAAACAAAATCTTGCAATTAACACAAAATTTTTGAATTCTATATTTTTGGCATGACACTGTTGCATCAGCATAAAATGTACTGCATAAAAAGCCAGACCAGCTGAACCCTGTGTACGTGCGTAAGGATTAAGGATTAAAGATTAATCCTTAGTGTTGGCACTGACAGCTATATGTTTCATACAGGAGGAGCAGATAAAAGCATTGAGGAAGGCTGTGTTGTTGTGAAGTCATGTTTTGTTCTGAAAATTTGGCAACTCTTCAGCCTGACTGCTGTCTACACCTCACCCAGCTGAGAACACAGTAACACACACACACACACACACACAAGCATACACTTGCTTTTAGAAAAGGTGTAATAAAACTTCCCTGTCAGTCTTTCATGTGTAAGGCTTAAGAGCTGTCACACTGGCAGAAGGAAACCACTATGCTTTGATAGGCCCTCCACACTGAACACTGCACGCATGTCCATGCATGTTCATGGACGTGTGTGCCAAATATTCTCAGGTTTCCTTGCTCAATAAGGCCACTTCATATCTAAATATAAATGAAATAGGGATAAGGTTAAACAGCACTGACCAACAGCCTTTACTCCGAAAGAAGCTATTATGTGTTAATAAACACAAATAAATAATCACTCCCTACAATTGCAAGGATATGAGATTTGAAAACCTATTGAGTTTTTTTACCTTTAGTGTTGCAATGGAGCTTTGTTTAATTGAACACTGACGCCCCCGTTTTCAACATTTTCAGTTCAAAAATCAGCTGATTTGTTGCTAGAAATATTGCCGGGCACCATCTTGCTTATTTTGCAATACCTGGGAGATGTGCCTGCCGTCTCTCGCCTTTTTCTGCAGAGCAGGAGAAGTGCCGCTTTGGCACCAGACCATGGTCTGGTGACTGACCTGTAGTAGGTACACAGACATCCAGGGTAACGAATGAAAGATCTGCTCAATCCAGATCGATTGGTGCCCCCCCCTTCACTGTGGGATGTTCCGTTCTCAAGCTGCACGCCTGTAAAGCATGGGAGTAGCCTACTTGGTGGTTGGTGACAGGAATGTTGATGAATATTTACTGTTTTTATCAATGTTATGTTATTTAGAACGTGGTTGTATGGACATAAATATTTTAAAGATAACTTCCAATTGCCAAAATATGGACATTCGCCTGGTATATTTTGAAAATATTGTATGATAACTGTTGTATTTTAGTTTATTTTCACCAAATTTACAGTTACAATTGCATTCCAGGTGTATTAGAAGATTTTCTGCTGCATTATAATCTATCTTATGATGGTTTTTAGGGTTTATTGCATTTAAAAATAGCTTTTTTACCAGGCAAGGATGAAAATATCATATTTTTCTTTATTGCATCTCCATTTAGTCTGTAATGGTAAAATAAATATGTTAATTTACAATGGATTTATATTCCTTACCTTCTGACCTTTCAATTGAGACCAGATTTATGCATCTAGGCCAAATGGTCGAGGAGTTATTTCTGATATTTTTATTATTTTAGGAATTTTTAGTAGCTGGAGGTTTCCAAAGAGTTAACTGAACGTGCTCTACTAGCACCCACATCTATGTGCTAAGCATGCAGGAGACATGATACACATTCTGGCTGACTGCAGAGTGTGGTAATGCAAATGTGTAGTGCATGCAAGTCATGGTATTCCACTGATTGACATCTGGTGGCAGTAATGCAATAAGAAATGGGTGGATGCCAGCTGATGTAAACATGGATGAAAACATTGCTGGGGCCTCGTTTTTCAAAGCATGTGTAAAACAACTTCTAAATGTGTGTGCAGGAACTGTCTGTGCAAGCAAGATAATTGTTATTATGTTAATTATAAATCTCACCTGTTCTACAGCCATCTGCTTGTGCACATACAGGCTTATTTACACACAGAAACACCTACAGACGGTTAAATTTTGTCAACACATCACTTTGAAAGTCCTCATCCTTAATGTTGTTGTTAAAAAAACAACAACACCAAAATACTGTGGTATTTAAAAAATATATCCTTCAGCCTGCTGGGAACAGGAGTGTGGGAAAGTTTCCCAACATGCACTGGGGCAACAAACCTATAGACATAAGTCTCATTTCCACAATTCACTGATTGCCGTACAAGTTGTTAATATTAGCGAGTGGGGATGTGCGTAAAAAGGAAGTTACAAATGTAACGTGACCCACAAATTCACAGGAAGTAGTCTGCAAATGTGCAAAAACTGTGTAGAAGCCATTCTGTATTTTTTTTGATACGATTTTACACATCACAAATGTAAAAATACACATTTTTGACTAGTGAAATATTTGTGCATCACAGTACACATTTGTGGATTGATTTCTGTGGGTTACAAATATTAAAGTCCAATAAAATCTTTCATAATGGGGTTACCACAAGTGATCTGGTGTGCACTATTCCTCATGATCTCCCTACAGTGTGCTGAGAAACGATAAATGAAATCCAATTATGTTAATATTTATAGTAAGTGGCTTGTCCAAAGACAAATAGTGATACAGATGATTCACATACGTGATGATTAAATGAAGATTTGCAGAAGACAAAATAGGCATTGGGCTAGGTAACACTTCACTGATATATTACAAATTTGTTTTAATTTGCTTTATAAGCATTGTACTTTAAGCTTAAGTAAAATAGAAAACATAGCTGTCAAACAAAATGAACGGTACGAAACTTAACAGTTTATTGTTGATGCAGATTGACAACAACTGAATGTCATTAACACATCCCATGGCTCTCTTATTGTAAGCCACAGGTGCTCAGTGGTGCAGTACTAGAGAAATCACAAAATAGAAGCATTAGTGGCATAATTTACTCAGAAAGCTATTATTATTTTGTCTTACAAAGACAAACAGCGATGCACGACAGTGGAGTTGATGTTTGTGTATCTGTAATTTAGGAATTGTTTTGCCAGCAATTATTCCTGACTACTACTAGGAGTTTGTTGGTCAGGATTGGTTTTGATCAAACTGACCAAGGGATTCGATGCATAGAGATTAGCGTGTGCATGTTAAAGCACAAATTTGTGCGTATGCAAGGTTGATAAATGAGGTTCAAATATTATTTGAAAATGTATGGGAATATTATGGTTAGGCTATGGATAGAGTTAACTAAATGGGTTAACTAAATGTAACTGTGCCAGAGATGGACTGTTGGCACATGCTCTACAGGCCCCAAAAATCAATAGCCCAAAGAAGCCTGAGAAACTTGGCAAAAGCTCCCAATAAGCAACTTTCAGTGGAATGAATGGAGTGTCATCTTTCAACATGGTGTCCGGTTCTCTTATTATGTCCATGAGAAAACTTATGAGGAAAGTACTTTTAAAGATTTGCCAAACATGTATATACATGCATAAACACATGTGGACCAACCATTTCCCACATTGACCACGTTGATTTTGTGTTTGTGCACCTTTTGTCGTCATTTCTGAGTGATGCATACTTCCAGATGTCACCTCATCTAACTTATGTAGCTGAATTAATTTTATTTAGTCATCCATCTTGATTTGCTTATAGGGGACATTTAAGTTGGTTATTTAGCTATATATTCTAAAAATTCATCCAATAATAAACAACTCTCACCTAAATGTTATGTTATTACTCAGCCATTCCCATTTATCATATCAAACACAACAACATCAACACATATAGAGAGAGAGAGAGAGAAGGAGAGAGAGAGAGAGAGAGAGAGAGAGAGAGAGAGATGGACAAAGTGGGTGAACAGAATGAATGGAGGAGAAAAAGGAGAAAAACCTCAGTCACACACTGAACCACCAGATGCAAAACCAATTAGGATTGATCACAAATAGGATATAATCAATTCAACTCCAATTGAATTCACATCAAGCTGAGGGGAAAGGCATTTCACCAGAGCAGCGGAGGCGTTCCTCCCCTCCACCAATGATGGTGTGTTTGACACACATTTGTCATGTCAAGAGTGTGTGGAGAATTCCAACCGATTATTCAGAAAAAATCCATACATTTCTACTCCCCCGCTGTTTCTGGAAACTGTCCGCTGTCATTTTTTTTTTCTTGTTGTTTCTCATTCATAGGCTTTGTGTAACGGTGGGAGACAGAACGGACCCAAACGCAACACTGAGGGTTAGAAAAAGAGGTTTATTGAGGAGAAGGGGGTTCGAGACGAGGGCGGGTGGAAGGAGGGGGAGAGGCTGACGAGGACACGGGGAACCGAGAAGCTGGAGGAACGGAGGGCACTTAGGCAGGAGGCTTGAGGGAGGCTGGCAGACAGATAGGAGAGGGTGCGGAGACTGGGGTCCAGGCGGGGTGCGAGAGGAGAAGCCGGAGGGTGTCGTGGAGGCGGCGAGAGGAGGAGGCAGGCGAGCGAGCCCGCCTGGCTGAGCTGGGAGGCAGAGGTGAGTGAACCTGGCGGGGGGAAACAGAGAGACAGGGTTAGTAGGCAATGGGGACGTGAAGCAAGAGGAAATTTTAGAAAGAGCCAGAACAAAGCGGCGACACCAGGTCAGGAGCTGCAATGATCGAGCGAGGATGGAGTGGAAAGCCGGGGTAGATATACTGGTTGTGATGAGGCTGATGGCTGGCAGGTGCGGCGGCTGGGGATGGAGGTTAACGAGGTGCAGGTGTGGGTAGCCAGCCGGGCTCCGGAGCAGGGAGGGAGAGAGCACACACACAGAGAGAGAGAGGGCACAGGAGAAACCAGAATGTGAGGGAAAGGAGAAACAGGACACTCACCAACAGCCGGGCTGCCACCGCGACAGGGGCCCCCCCCTCAACGGACGCCTCCAGGCGGACCCCCCGGTTTGTCTGGGTGAGCTCGGTAGAAGTCGGACAGGAGGGAAGGATCTAGGATCTGACTGGCAGGGATCCAGGAGCGCTCCTCTGGGCCGTAGCCGGCCCAGTCCACCAAGTACCAGTAGCCTCGGCCTCTACGTCGCACGTCCAGGAGGCGGCGCACAGTGTAAGCGGGGTGTCCGTCGACCATCCGGGGAGTGGGAGGCGCTGCCACTGGTACAGAGAGGGAGCTGGTGGAGACGGGCTTGATCCACGAGACGTGGAAGACCGGGTGGACTTTCAGGTGAGGGGGGAGTGTCAGGCGAACTGCGGAGGGGTTGATGACGGCCTCGATGGGATAGGGGCCGATGAACCGGGGGGCGAGTTTCTTGGACGAAGTTTGCAGGGGGAGGTCTCTGGAGGAAAGCCACACTTGTTGTCCTGGCCGGTAGGCGGGGGCTGGGGTGCGATGCCGGTCCGCCAACCGGCGATTGCGGACCGCGGTGCGCTGCAGGGCGGCCGTGGCCTCCCTCCAGATGCGGTGGCAACGGCGGAAGTGGGCCCGTACTGAGGGGACCGCTACTTCTGCTTCCTGGGACGGGAACAGGGGGGGTTGGTAGCCCAGTGAACTCATGAAGGGGGACATTCCAGTGGCAGTGCAAACCTGGGAGTTGTGGGCGTATTCGATCCAGGGGATCTGAGAGCTCCATGAGGCCGGGTTTCTGTACGCCACACACCTGAGTGCCGCCCCCAGGTCTTGGTTGACCCGCTCGGCCTGTCCGTTGGTCTGGGGGTGGTAACCTGAAGAGAGGCTGGCGGTGGCGCCAAAGGCGCGGCAGAAGGCTCTCCAGACCTGAGACGTGAACTGAGACGGAGACGATGTCTTGAGGGATGCCATGTAGACAGAAGACATGTTTGATGAGGAGGCGGGCGGTTTCCAAGGAAGTCGGGAGCTTGGGTAGGGGGACAAAGTGGGCGGATTTGGAGAAACGGTCGACGATGGTGAGGATGACTGTGTTCCCATTGGATCTGGGGAGACCGGTGACGAAGTCTAAGGCGATGTGGGACCAGGGGCGACCGGGGACCGGGAGAGGGCGGAGCAGACCGGCGGGTGGCTGATGGGAGGATTTGGCACGGGCGCACACCTCACAGGCGGCCACAAAGGACCGACAGTCCTTATCCATGGAGGGCCACCAGAATCGCTGGCGAAGTAGGAAGAGGGTACGGTCCATCCCGGGGTGGCAACTGAATCTGGAGAACCTTGGAGCGGACACTCGACGGGACGTAGAGGCGGTTAGGAGGCTCGAGGCCTGGGCCGGACTCAGTGGACTGGGCACAACGAACAGCGGATTCTACCTCCCAAACTATAGAGGCGATGAGGCAGGTGCGGGGCAGAATGGTGTCCGGGGGGTTCGGGGGAGTGTCTGGGGAATGGAGTCGGGAGAGACCGTCTGGCTTGGTGTTTCGGGATCCACGACGGTAGGAGAGGGAGAAGTTGTACCTATCGAAAAATAGGGCCCACCGGGCTTGACGGGAGTTCAGTCTTTTAGCGGTTTCGATGTAGGAGAGATTCTTGTGATCGGTCAGGACTTGGAAAGGGAGCTCAGCCCCCTCAAGCCAGTGCCTCCACTCCTCTAGGGCCAGCTTAATGGCCAGCATTTCTCGGTCCCCCACGGTGTAATTTCGTTCGGTGGGGGAAAGACGGCGGGAGAAGAAGGTGCAAGGGTGAAGCTTGTTATCTTTGGGGGAGTGCTGGGAGAGGCAGGCGCTGACGCCCACGTACGAGGCGTCCACCTCGACCACGAACTGAAGGGAGGGGTCAGAGTTGGTGAGGACGGGGGCGGAGGTGAACAGGGACTTGAGGTGGGAGAAGGCTGCAGCGGCCTCTGGAGACCAGACAAAAGGGACCGAGGTGGAAGTGAGGCGGGTGAGGGGGGCGGCGACGGTGCTGACTTTATTGCGGATAAAGCGGCGGTAAAAGTTTGCGAAACTGAGGAAGCGTTGCAGTTGCTTTACAGAGGTGGGAGTGGGCCAGTCCGCGACCGCCTGGATCTTTGAGGGGTTGGCGCGGAGCCGCCCCCTTTCAATAACAAAACCGAGGAACTGGACGGAGGGTGTGTGAAACTCACATTTCTCTGCTTTAACAAAAAGCCTGTTCTCCAGAAGCCGCTACAGGACCAGACGAACGTGTTCTGTGTGTTGGGCAGGGTCGCGGGAGAAGATCAGGATATCGTCAAGATAAACGAAAACAAAGCGGTGGAGAAAATCACGAAGAACGTTTACCAGGGCTTGGAAAACCGCGGGAGCGTTGGTAAGGCCAAAGGGCATGACCAGGTACTCATAGTGTCTGAGGGGGGTGTTAAACGCGGTTTTCCATTCATCCCCCTCCCGGATCCGCACCAGATGATAGGCATTTCGTAAATCCAGTTTAGTAAAAATGGTGGACCAGGAGAGGGATTCAAAGGCCGAATCCATGAGCGGGAGGGGATATTTGTTTTTAATGGTAATGGCATTGAGCCCCCGGTAATTGATACAAGGGCGGAGGGTCTTGTCTTTTTTGGCTACAAAAAAGAAGCCCGCTCCTAAGGGGGAGGACGAAGGGCGAATGATGCCAGCGGCTAAGGAGTCCTTAATGTACTGCTCCATAGACTCCCTCTCTGGTCGTGACAGATTGTACAGATGACTGGACGGGAGGGGAGCGTCCGGGAGGAGGTCTATGGAGCAGTTGTATGGGCGGTGGGGGGGTAGCGACAGGGCTTGGTGTTTACTGAAAACCGGAGCCAGATCATGGTAGACATCGGGGACACCGGATAGGTCGGGAGGGAGCGGAGGAGAGACAGGAGGGACCGAATTACCGGGGGCTCGGGCAGACAGGAGGCACGAGGAATGGCAGGAAGTACTCCAGTTCCTGATCTTCCCCCGCGACCAGTCGATATTGGGATTATGGGAGGATAACCAGGGGAGACCAAGAACCAGAGGGGCGGCAGGGGAAGAGATCAGGTGGAGGGCGAGGGACTCGTGGTGATTGCCGGAGGTGAGAAGTGATAACCGAGGAGTGCGGTGGGTGACGGTGGCGAGAGGCTGGCCGTTTAGACCCGTGGCGTGAAGGGGGGTATCTAAGGGGACCTGGGGAATCTTAAGCCGGCGAGCTATTTGGCTATCCAGGAAGTTCTCGTCCGCGCCCGAGTCAGTCAGGGCCCTGAGAGGATGGGTGACGTTCCCCCAGGTAATGGAGGCATCGAGTAGGATGCGGGGGTTGGGAGAGGGGACCCTGCTTGCCAGTAGTCCCAACCCTACTGGCGAGCAGGTGCTTTTAGGTGAACAGGGCAGGTGGACAAGAAGTGACCAGGTTTACCACAGTAGAAGCACTCCCCGGCGAGATGGCGGTGTTCGCGTTCCCCCGGGGAGAGGTGAGTACGGCCTCGCTGCATGGGCTCGGGAGACGGTGGGGCAGAGAGTGTGGGGGGAGCAGGGAGCACAGGCGACCAGGCGTCTCTCTCCCTCGCACCGGGCGATCGAAGACTCTCCGCATCTCCTCAACAAAGGAGGAGTAGGAGGAGAGAACGTGGGGCTGGCCCTCACTGACGGCTGCGTACCAGGCCAAAGCCCGGTCGCGGAGTAACCCAGCGACGTAACAGATCTTAGCCTCGTCGGATTGGAAAAACACTGTTTGCCTCTTAAACACCAGGGCGCACTGAACCAAAAAGCTGTCACACGCGCCCAGAACGCCGGAGAACTTATCAGGCTGGGAAACGGGTGACTCGCGGGGAGAGTACGTGCCTACTGGGGCGCTTGGGACAAAATCGAGCTGGGTGGCAGAGGTGAGTGAACCTGGCGGGGGGAAACAGAGAGACAGGGTTAGTAGGCAATGGGGACGTGAAGCAAGAGGGAATTTTAGAAAGAGCCAGAACGAAGCGGCGACACCAGGTCAGGAGCTGCGACAAGCGAGCGAGGATGGAGTGGAAAGCCGGGGTAGATATACTGGTTGTGATGAGGCTGATGGCTGGCAGGTGCAGCGGCTGGGGATGGAGGTTAACGAGGTGCAGGTGTGGGTAGCCAGCCGGGCTCCGGAGCAGGGAGGGAGAGAGCACACACACAGAGAGAGAGAGGGCACAGGAGAAACCAGAATGTGAGGGAAAGGAGAAACAGGACACTCACCAACAGCCGGGCTGCCACCGCGACACTTTGTGCAGGCCGAGTCACCTGGGGTATTGGGTATTTATGATGACTATTCAGTCTGTGTGGACTGAACAAACACTCACACACACACAGGCATCTTCCCAACAATGAACGCACAAATGCTTTGATCTGCAAATCTAGTGTGGTGGGGAAGTGCAAGACTCTCATGTAGTTAAAATCATTACCCCACCCATACATACATAGTGATGCAGATAATGGGATTTAGAGAGAAAGCAGAACATGAGGAAGCTAATGAGAGAGTACATGAGATGACAAGAATATATGAGAAAAACAGAGAGAGAGAAAGAAACGGGAAATGAGGGAAGAAGAGAAAATAACATGAAGGAAAATTACATTTTGCTAATTCTGCACAGAGGACCATTTTCTGTCTGTCTATCTCTCTCTCTCTTAATTCCCCTGTCCTCTCTGCCTCTGTCCCCGTTTCTCATCCACATCACACACACACACATCCTGCAGAGAGGAGTGTTTTGCAGAGGGAAATCTGCAGTGGTCGATAGCACTTGGTGAGTGATCTATCGACAGAGTGGGAGCGTGTGAGAGATGAGTTCAATATACTTCAATTTAGCTCCACTTGCTTTAATTACTTCCACCCTGTGTGTGTGTGTGTGTGTGTGTGTGTGAGAGAGAGAGTGTGTGTGTGAGAGAGAGAGTGTGTGTGTGTGAGTGTGTGTGTCTGTGTGTGTGTGTCAGAGAGTGTGTGTGTGAGTGTGAGTGTGTTTACCCCCAGAGGCTGGGCGGTGTTAGACTACCCGTGAAGGCTGATAAAAAAAATGTAACTTTGGCCATTATTGAATTCAGGGTCTGCTGAGTATTTAGGAGGATCTTGGGGGTTGTGACTTCTCAAGGTGTGCATTAGTTTACGAGAAAGAAGAGTGAAGACAAGAAGAGAAAGAATATTGTACATGTTTAATCATTGTGTCCATTGGGTTTTTTGATTTATAATCTTTTATTGTGAAATGATAAATATTTGCAGCAACTAGAATTCCTCAGGCTGTTGTTTAGCCCAGACGGGCTCATAACAATGGAAAACACTAATCTCACTGGCTTTACTACAATAAATTCTGGATTATTGTTATTTAATAAATGCTGCAGTCTGATCAGGATAGCTAAGTGGTTAAAGCATTGTACTTGAGATGCAATGGAAGTCCAACTTCTGGTATTTATGTAAAATTTGGTTGCAGGAGATTCCAGTATACAGCTACAAACCATATAGCTTTTCCATGTGAGACTGTCCTCATGAGAAAAAAACAGCATCAGTCATTTAAACATTTTTCAAATGTTTACAAGGACCTCTTGTGGCCATGCAAATTATGACCTTTGTCTCTCCAAAACAAAGCCAGATGTAGTATGAAGTTCTGAGTGGATAGATGTGTGGCTACAGCAGTTCAGTCATTTAAGAAAATGTTTGAAGTACTTTGGAAAATACTTTAATTAGCTTTTTTTGTAGAGAGTTAGAGGAGAATATCAATAGCACTCTTTTCTGTGCTCTAACTACAGAGTTGTTCGAATGTGGAAATGATTTGCTTAGTAGTGCACAAAGATAGGAAGCAAGGGGAAATGGCTGGCTCTCTCGAAAGCCCAAAAATACACCTATCAGCTTCCGCTGAGGCTTTCTGCCAGAGTTAGGATAGCATGCTGCTTCCAGTCTCTGTGCTAAGCTAAGCTAACCACTTCCTGGCCTTGAGAGTGGTCTAAATGTGTTACTATTCTACTTCTCATAGGGTCAGCGGTTCAATTTCCTGTTCTTCTTGTTGACCCATCAGCATCTATAAGCAAGACTGAACCCCAAATTGCTCCATATGAATGTTTATCTGGAGGAAAAAAAAGATTGGTTGTTTGGTTTAGGAAGGGCCTAGATAAATTCTGTTGTTTGATTTTTTATTACTGGAACACAATGTATTCACAACATTTAAGGCAAAACACATTGACTTGTTATGACTTTACTTTGTTATAATGACCTTTTCATTTCAAAGGTGAAATATTATTTATCCCAAAACCAGTGTAGATTAATTTCCAAACAAATCAAGTCATGCTCCCAGTGTTATAGGACCTACCAATACACTACCATTAACACTTGCGTATGTGCAGTATAATATGCAGTAATTCTTCTCTACTGTAACCCTCACTGTATCCATCAAACTTCCAATTCTGTCTTTACTGTAGAAGATTTTACCACTCCCTCTCTCCCTCTGTCACCCTCCACCTCCCTGCACCCCTCCTTGTCTGGCATGTTAATGGATGTTTCCCCTCCTATTAAGAATTAAAGAGTGAATTTGTCTGTGAATCCATAGCATTGAGCGAACATGTCCACTGTAAGCCACATAAATGATTTGACACCACAAGGGTGGAGAACCACAGGGGAATAAGTGTATGTCGTCTCATCTCTAATCCCTTCTTTTCCTTTCTATCGGTTCAGTTTCCAAAACCTCTTTCTCTGCAGTTTCACTCAGTGAGCTCTCAGAAATGGCAGGATGTTTTAAAAGAAAAATCCAAAACAGCTTGATGTAGAAATGTTAGCAGCAGACAGCAATGTATCTGGTTTAGATGATAACCCTTTTTTCAAGTTTCACAGTTAGTGCTTTTTTTCTTCATTCCAAAACTTGCTTAAAGGTGGAATTTTTGACCACTAAAGGTGCTGTAGAAGTTGTTGACTAGCACATTCCCATTTTGTTCATATTTCATGTTCAACCAGTGAGCATACAAATGCAAAAAAGCGTGCCAATCTATCAAGTGTTTGTAATACATTTGTGTCTTATGCAATGTGACAATAAAACAGGAGAAGAGAAAACTTCTGCAGGGTACTATTTAAAGATTCAGTAGGTAACTTTTATAAAAATAACTTTTTGGCGTATTTGCTGAAGTAGAACATGAGACAGATAAATACAATCAGGTTCCTCTGGCTCCTCCTACTGTTCCTGATGCAATTTGCAAGAATCAACCATGCCCAAGACAAAACAGCCAATCAGAGACAGGAGCAATCTGTCAGTCAAAGCTCATGCACACGCTGTGCACCTCAAAATCTTCAGCGCGCTGGATACAACCACCAGCAATAAAAGAACTGCCCATCCCTCCTTTGCCAACAACAGTGTGCAGTACGAAACACATGTATGACTCAACCTTGAACACTTCCCGACTCCACACCTAGCTTCGGGCTCACAGTGTTCGATGCCATGGTGCTTGTATCGATGAGCAAATGATGGCAAAGAGGCATGACAACAAACAGTGGGGAATAACTTTTGAGGGGGCGCTCATCCAGTGTTAGACGGTGTCGCAGCTGCCTCTGAAGCCCGGGGCTGCAAAGCATTGGAGGGGACTGGGATCCTGAGGAGACTCTTGCCGTGGAGAGCTAGCCCTACATGGATAAGGATTTTGTAGGGCGGCCAGCTGCTTCTTGTGGGTTTTGTGGGTGGAGCTAAGCAGAGTGATATGAGCAGCAGAGAGAGACACAGAAGGTTTTATATTCAATTGTTATGACTGCTACTTTAAGTAGTCTGACTTTTCATCTAGCGCCATCATCAGGTCAAAATCCGTCCAATACTTTATGACTAAATATCTGCCTCAGCTGTACTATGTGTGTTTATTTACGAGTTTCATTTACTTGCATAGTGCTTGTTGACTCAAATCAAACACATCAGTATGGAAGATCATAAATTTAGACAGTCCAAGAATGTAAATCCAAGAAGTGAATATGATGATCATTATACGAATACTACTTCTCTGTGAGCCCTGTTGCATGCTGATGTTAGCATGTCTCAAAGCATTGCAGCCTTAAAAAGCAGCAAACATGCAATTTAATATTTAAAATAGTGAGGACATTTTGAATGATTTAACCTACAAAAAGGATGTTGTGGCTGCAGTGATTCTCCCTTACTTGACTGCTTTCTTTTCTCAGTCAGCAGTAGCATCCCGAAGAGTTCACACAGTACAACCAAATAGGATATGAACTTAAACTGACTTAACTGTCCTATTGAGGGTGTCCAGCTCCTCCAGCTTAGGGCATTATTCTGCTTCAGTTCATCATCACAAAAAGCATTTCCTGAACTGCTTCAGCTGAGAACACACCTGCAGGTTCAATTGAGTTTGTTGTTAATTTACTCCTGTGTGCACTGGCATTACGGGCCATCCAGGAACATTATTCAGTCAGCTAAATTAATTAATTTTATCACCATTTATGGCCTGTTGACATGTTGACTTGAAAGGTATTTATTTTTATGTGCCAGTACTGTTACCTTAGGGCTTATGACACCCATTGTAAACTAGCAAATCGTGATTGTCATGATCATCGAAGAAACAAACTTAGTTGTTTATAAAATATCATCTGTAATACCTTGGGATGTGACAGAACTAGCTCTTTTATTCCATGTTGTGTATAATTTGTGGTTTGAGGATATGAGTTGAAGACAGTGGTTAGATGGGTCTTTGACATGGAATCCGCACAGTGCCTTCTGCTCAACAACATGTTCTACGCCTGCTGCAGCACTGCCCATGATAACAGGGTTGAAAATAAGTGCACCGGTGTGAATCTTTCATCTGCAATATGTCAGGTAACACTCTTTCATTGAAATAGGCCAAGAGAAAACAGCAGAAGGGTGTGGAGGTGCATATTTACTAGCTTTTTGATGTGGCTTTACACTTATTTTGGCCACCTTAAATATATCCCCTTTCCATAATAATGATGCTTTTGCTACTCAAATACATTTCTGTCACACTAATAGCCTACAATATTTAACATCCAGTATGCAGTAAATACAGCACATCTATCCAGATTTATTTAAATGTTTAACCCTGTGTTGACTGATTTTCTGTCTTTAGCTGCTACATTTTAAATGTTCACCGGGTAGACGCTTACTTTTCCTGTCTGCCATGTAGTGCTGAGAAGGTTTTTAGAGCTTTGTAGCTAAAAGCGGCCGCCTGATGCAGCTGAAAACCAGGTTGATGAGAGTAGTAAACTTGCTGTTTGGAAAACCAAAACAATGAGCTGAAAGTCACTAAAACACTGCGTGAGCTGACAGGAATCACAGAGTTACAACACAACGAGCAACACATTTCGCAGTCATTTGATCCATTGTTGGTATAAAATATTGATCTGTGCAACTTTAAAGCAAACCAGTGGAGCAGCAGGGCGTTATTTTGCTGCATAAAGTGTATGCAGAATGGGTGGTTTAAAGGACAAAGCATGTGACCTTATAACACCTTAGATTGTGGCTCATGTCCTGCCAACAGTCAACGCTGGTTTCTTCTAAGGTGCTCTTTCCCTTCAGTTTCAACTTTACCCATGATCATGAGCTTTCCTAAAACAAAACACACACGGATTACCTTATGAAGGAACCATTCACAAAGAGATGTTTCAATTAGGACACATTTGAACTCCATGTATTTCAACTGTGAGGTGCAACTCCTAGAAACTATGTTTGGTAAACTTGGAAATTTTCAGATATTCAGTTACATTTTTGTGGGTTTGAACAGTGTGTCCTGCACACCGCAAGTTGAGATGGAGCCACTGGTTGGTACATCAGTGTTGAAGTTTAAGAGGTAAAGTCATTTGTTAGTCAAAAACTTCCATGAGTTCATAGCTGTCTAATATGTCTAAGAATTCTTTGTCTGTGTGTCTGAATTCACCACAGCTGACTCACTGCATGGCACCATTAATCTCACACCAGAGAGGTGATGACAGACCGTGTGTGCTTGTGTTAAGTGTGTGTGTGTGTGTGTGTGTGTGTGTGTGTGTGTGTGTGTGTGTGCTTGTGTGTGCTTGTGTGTGTGTGTTAACGACTGCAGGAAGAACACCTGTGTGGACTCCGCTAGTTGCAGATACGTACCGGCAGAGATCACTGACTTCTACACCTGCCTGTTAAGAAAAACAAGAACCACACACACACCTTTATGGCACATAAAATGGACAGTGCTTGAAAACTCTGACAAAGTCTCTATAACGTTAAGTTTGAAGGAGCCTAAAAATGCTTACTGTCAACCACGTCTTTTTTGACATTTTGTAATTTGAAGTGCTTTCAGGGTTGCTTTCATAAATATAGTACTTGACCATGGGATAAGGGGCAATACATTTAAAGCCATTTCTGCTTTAAATGTTAGATCATTTTCTTGCTTTTTGGCTAAAACATGAGAAGACACTTGTAATTTGTCTGAGCTTTAGTGGACAGCACACCGAGGAGATGGACAGGAAAGATGCAAGAAAGAGGTGAACTTCTTTTGCTCTGGTTATCTCTGTATGGTCCATTACTTGCTGGATCCAACAGTGGAGATATAACCAGTTGATGGAAAACCCCACAGAGGACAGACAGAGACTGCAGAGACGGGGTGAAGGCACACACACACACAAACACACGCACGCACATACACACACACACAAGCCTTCACACATCAGTCAGACAGCCCTCTAGTCAGGAGAACCCCTGGCTCACCTTCACACAGATTCACAGATCACACACACACACACACACACACACACACACACACACACACACACACACACACACATACACACACAGACGTTGTGCTGACATGAATCTACGCATCACTTTGACGCACATAAACATGCCTCCCCCTCCTTGCAAACACACACACTCACTTCAAAGGATGATTGTAACCTGACAGGCCGGCAACACTAAGAACCCACATACAGCTTTTTCCCTAATTCTTCTTCTCAGAAACCCACCTGTTTCTCCATGCCCCTCTCTCTATATCTTGCCTGGTTTTAAGATCTCTCTCTCTCTCTCTCTCTCTCAGTCAGTGTACGTATGCTGGTACTCAGGTGCTGTCTGTCTGATGTTCTCTCCGTCTCATCCTACACTGTATACCCTTATCAGAGGATTATGCACACACTGAACCATGTCTTAACTAGACACAATGTAGCCATGCTCCTGCCTGTACAACTGGGCACATGTAAAGCAGAGCCCTGTAATCTTATCTGAAATACGCAGCAGAGCTGATGAGCCTGTATGCTGGCATCAACCTATACATGGCAATGTCTCTGTGATGTGAGATGCAGCTGGAGACATAAAACTATTTGAGACAAATATGACTGAACTGGTGTTTCCCCAGTGTCAGGCAAACCTTGGCTAAATGAATGGTACAGGCTGAGAGGCAGCACTGAGCTCTGCTTCAATCAGGCATTGTTTTTAGCCTTTTTGCTAACATCACCAGTATGCAGGGGTCCTGTGGGTGTAACAGTGGGAGGTTCAAGCATTGTACTTCACTAACGTAACCCTATAGAGCCTGATAGAGTACATACCCTGTGCTAAGAAGAACAAAGGTGACACATTACGTGAGGGATTGAAAATTACCCAGGTACCCTCTTGCAAAGAGGGCTTAAGGTGCGCCAAGGTAATTCAAAAGATTGACAAGTTGCTGAGATCTGGTAACTCAATTAAGCATACTGGTACTCCAGTTTCACTCCAATTTCAGAATATAACCTTAATCTGATTACACTTAAATTATTAGAATGCTTTCAACGTACCAATAAAACACACGCGCACACAGAAATAAATTGAACAAAAACAATCTCACCTCAAGGTCAATTTAGTATGTTCTGTTGCTTTTGATTGTACCTCAAGTTTGTCCTTAGCAGATGGTGTTTGCCCAGTTCTCATGGCAATGACTATTCTACACCCCACCTCTGTAGTTTTCTGATGTTACGCAGGTCAAGTTTTCAGTTCATGCACCCCACATGCAGTTCACAATGATACTGGGGGCAGATGTATGTATCCCTCTAAATTCTTAGTAATTTTTCAAAACTTGGTCCTTCATTTCACACAGACGTAAACAAAAGCAGGCTTCTGAATTGAAGCAGACAACCACCAATTTTGCCAGCTGAAATGATAAATAATGATAATTATTGTTGGCTCCATTATATGGTTGAAAAAGAGACTTAAATGTGCATTTGATGGCTACATAATATCATGCAAAAAGACAAAGGCTAAGCTATTAGGCAAAACGTCAGCATCCTCCCCAGATTATCGGTTCCTGTAGAAGCAGCAGTATTGTTGTTGCACTGCATAGAACTAGTTAGTCTTTACATACAGTGGCGTAAAATAAGGGAAAGTTTAAGGTCAGACAGTTATTTTGTTTTAACATTAGCCCTGTTTGGATGCTTAGCTTACACAAAAAAACTAAGAATAAAGACTTTAAGCTTGTAGACCTAATGTGTTTGGCAAACTTTATGCTATCTCTATTGGCGACTGGGCTGGTTTTCCTGAGTGTCAACCTAACGAAATTAGAACAGCGCCACACACAGTGGATGTTCTAGTCAGAACAATCTGCTGAGGAAAATCATTTGATACCATCGAAAGTTGACATTGATGCAAGATTGTTTTGTCCACTGCTGTTTTCAAGGTCAAGAATGACCACTGAAACTCAATGTACACAAGTTTGCAATCGGCTGCAAAACAGATATTCCACACCTCTTTCGTTCTCATACTCGTCTTTTCCTGCCTTTGCAACATTATTTTCTAACTTCAGCACTCCTCTTTCTGTCTCTGTGTGTCTATGCCAGAGTTGACATCTAGTCAGTTCAGTCTCAGGTGTCCTAAGAACAAGGGATGACTCACCTAAGACAGGTGGATGAAGAGAAAGATAAAGGCATGATGAAGGGGAGGATGAAAGAGTGTAGCAGTGCACTTGGCCTGCCAGTCACTTGCCTAATTGCAGTGTCTGTCAGAGGAAGCGCGTGCTGTCTCTTCACACAGATGACTTCATGTTATTTTTCTCCTCCTTTCACATTGCTCCCATTACTCTGTCTATGTCTTTTAGTTGAAACATACTCTGATTCGTTTGTCATCTCTCTCTCCTTCTTGCTTTTCTAATGTGTCTCTTTGCCTTTCTGTCTTCTGGTCTTTAGGTCAGTGGAAGTATGAAGCAACAGATTCTCCTCACACTAATTTCATCTGCAAAAAGTTAAAAGCTGCCTATTCAGTATGCTCTTCTATAAGAACACTGGAAACTGACCACAAGAACCATTTTGAAATATAAAAATGCATGAAACTGAACAAATGTTTTGTTCTTGAACAGTCATTGTGTGTATCTCACTAAAAAACATAATAATTAAGAGGAATGGTTTTATAGTTCAACCTAGAAGAAGTGATTTTGAATATAATAGTATAATAAATAAGTTTTAATGTCACATATGTAAAACATGGAAGAGTTTGTAGTTTAAGGGTTGTGGCAGTCTAGTAGTTAGTCTCTTACCAAAGGTGCATATTTGGCTTTGCCTCTTACTCCCTGGATGGTGCCAATTGAAAATAAACTTTACTACAACAAACAGTGTCAAGTGTCAACAAGGTCCTTTAGGTATTGACTTTGCAGGGAGAGAAAAGGCAAGGAATGCAATTAAGCTCTCTATCTTTATTAGTTTTCATTGGAATTATGAGCTGCCACATGACATGTCATACATTTAGGAGTGAGACATACTTCAGCAGAATTGGACGTGGACCCATTTTTAATTATTTAATTAAGTAATCCAGGCTTCTTCTTGCACATTAGTTGCTTTAATATTCAGACATTATTCTTGCATTATTCTTTCCACTCAGGTTGACTCTTCTTTCCAGTCCGGGCCTGAGGAAGACCCAGTGTAGGTCAAAACCAGTCGGCATTCTCCTTTTGTGATTATTTCACTTTTCCCTAAACAAACAAATGCATTTAACTACACCCTTGGCTTGGTGCAAGTGTGCCTAAAGTAAGGCCACAGGCTTCCCTTTCCCCCCTCCTTCAGTGTTCTAGTCTTGGGGTACCACTCAGCCTGTAAAGTTGTATACATGTATTATGTCTTTTGTGGGTCTGCAGGAGCCTTGTCAATTCTGAGAAAGTTACCCAGGTGAAATCACTTAAGTAATATTGACTTGGGCTTGAAGCTTACAAATATCTAACACAACCTGGGGTTGTGGAGTTTGAAACTAATGGATGTTTACCAGGCAAGGGCGATCTGACAAAAGACAGTACAGAGTTGCACTATGGGAATTTTCAGGATCAGTCTGAAAATCTCTTTCTCTTGTCTCTTGTAGGTCCCCTAACTTTATTGGGGTACTTTAAATGATGTATTAAGCGCAAAAATAATACTAAATACTAAATCTCCACTTCAGGTATTTTCAATTCTTTTGGACCTAAATTAACCTTTAATGCTGATGTCCAAAAGAAACCAACAAGTTAATTTAGGTCATTTTAAACCTGGGCCCTATTTTCAAGTATTTTGGTGTTGAAGTGAATAGTATGTACAATTCTTGGAGTCCATGTAGTAGTTAGCTTCAGCCGGCAGTTGCTAACAAGCTGCAGTGGTTGCAACGTAAATGTGCCGGTCAAAATTACATCCACAAAAAGTGACTTTTTGCCATTTACATGTACACTGTACACTGACTGTCAGTGTCTAAGAACATCATGGAAAGGATCCCTACGAGATACCCCTTGGTTTAAACAGGAAAACAAAGTCTTGCTCAAGGACAGTTCTTTCTCTGACATCTTATGAAAGGTGAGTTGTTGCAGGAAATGCTGGTGGAAACGTAAGTCAGAGTTGGAGAGAAGAGTTTATTGCGTTTTGCTTGCTAGCAGTTCCTCTACATACACAACAAACTCCTCTCCCTTGTTTCCATCTTCTACTTTTCGTACCTACTAGTAATTTCAATGCCAAAATATTTGAAAATAGGGCCCAGGTTTAAAATTGCAGAAATTATCCTCTATCCGGTTAAGATCTGGTTGCTCCAACAACAGCTCCAGACAAAATTTGGACCAGCTTTGAAAAACTTGATTTGTACCTCTTCAATCAGACTGTGAGAATGGAAAACTGCAGTTTATACTGTGACACAATAAATACGAATGATCTCTCGTGACTTGTTCCGAATAGTTTTATTTTTTTTTTTCTCATACCTGTAAAAATATATTCTCAAAATAAATTAATATATGAAATAAATATACTGTATGTCCTAGGAAACAAAAAATAAATAAGAATAAAATCTGTCAACAGGTTTGTAAAGGCGTCTCTGTCGGTGCTCGTTGACTGCAATCAGTGGGAGAACAACAGAATTCCTTCACTGGGTTCTAGAGTTCCACAGGCCACCACAGAAGAAGTCCTTATAAAACTCCATTGGATCTGTACTTCTTCTCTTGTTGCTCATGCACTTTATAGAAAAATCATATTTTCTTAGCAGCATCTGTCTTTGGAGCAGTTTCAAAGGGAATCTATCCCAACAGTCAGTCAAGTACAGGAGATTCCACCAGCTCTCAGACCTGTTTCCCAGAACAGACATGGCTGCTTTCCAGTGCATGAAACTACCTTTAGTTTTACCTTTTTGTGTAAACCAGCCACACTGTATAGTGGATTATGCTTTTTTTTTTTTTTTT
This sequence comes from Micropterus salmoides, assembly GCF_014851395.1. Classification (NCBI taxonomy): domain Eukaryota; kingdom Metazoa; phylum Chordata; class Actinopteri; order Centrarchiformes; family Centrarchidae; genus Micropterus; species Micropterus salmoides. The sequence goes on from NW_024040263.1 coordinate 21,244,669, forward strand.
TAAATAATTTACTTAGCAGCCACAGTAGTATTTTGAATAAAATAAAAAGCCTACTAAAAACAGTGGAATTGACAAGACTATCCAGCCACAGCAGTAAAAGGCTAGTAGCAGCCCATTAGATGTTAATTACTTCCACGCTTTTGTCCTCTTGAACATGCAGATTTGAATAGCAGGTAGTTGGATTTAATTAGTGGAAACTCATACAAAATCCTTAATTCATCTGTTTGAACACCTGGGCCTCTGCGTAGGCCAATAAAGGGGCAATATTCGGGGGCCCAGGTAGCCTCTGTCTGTCATGGGGCCTTCACATCTTCCACAGAAGATCCCTGGTGCTGTTCAGTCAAACTCCCCGGCTAGTCTGTTTCAGAAAGGGTCTCTTTCCTTCATTCATGCCAGCGGGGCAACACGATCTTCCATCTCCTTCAAGAAGGGGTGAGGATTTGGTGCACTTGGGTTGCTTTTCAGCTCAGACTGGCTCTGACAGGGTTATGGTAATGTCCCCTTCAGTCTCAGCTCTGGCCCAGTATGTCCCTGTACAGCTCTGGTACTCTATCAGGGTCTACAGGCCTCGGTAGGAAGTGAGTGAACCTCTGATGTCGCCTCGACCTCGTTCCATCCCTGGATGTCCCATCTTTGTTCAGAGCAACGAAGTAGAATGCTCCTTTTTCTCCATGCCGGTAGATGTTGGATGAGTAAGTGTTGTACCAGTTTTCTTCAAACTGCTCCCTAAAAACTGATTCTGCAGACAGCTTCTCCTGCAGAAAGGAAGACAAGCAGAGAAAAATATGAGTTTAGTGCTGCAAAATGTGCCACCTGCTGGCAGAGGGTTACACATAACACATGTTGAGAATTGGTATACAGTATACTGTGGGTTGAAAAATACATCAGTCTGCAGATGGATATGTGTGTGTTTACTGTGTACATAGTGTGCGTACTCACCGATCCATACAGTTCTCCCTTGTTGTTCATGGCAAGGTAAAGGCCACTGTCCACCCCTCTGATGCTAACCAGCCCCACAGCCAGACTGATGAACTCCAAAATACCTGTGAACACACACACATTGCATTACATTTACAACGAACCTTACAATAAGCACATTCAACTTCATTGACACATCTGATAACACACATAACCATGATTTAAGGTATTGGATACAATACAAACATTAATTCTGCTAAGGTTTGTTCCACTGCACTATCATGTATTTGTGAAATGATATAGAAATACAAGCCAAATGGAAAACATCTGAAGAAGGCCAATGATGAGACAAAATTTACCTGCACTCACTACATAAAAAGTACAGTAAATAACTTCACACCAGCTGACTCTGACAAGCAAGGTTGGGTGTCTGGAAAGGCCTCTGGCATGAAGTTACATCCAAGTCTCAAATGGAATGAATGGAGTGCCAGAAGTGCTACAGCCTAGCAGCACTAAAAGAAATCTCTAAGAGGTCCACTTTTGATCTGTCGTAAGCTGCAGCTGTTTATCTAGATAGCTGAAGATAAGCCGGTAAAAGTAAAGAAAAGCTTCTGATCTAATCTCAAAGAGGAAATGTGGTGGAAATGTGCAAACATAAAATACTCAGTGTCCCACCTGGAAAGTGTATTTACCTTTAAATAAATTATGTTTCTCTGGATGCATAATAAAATCTACTGGCTGCTGACCACAGTTCAGTGTTACAGCAGTAGCAGCTGCCATCACAGTAGACTGCTACATATGCAATGAGCATAACCAATAGAGCATAGCAGAAATAATAATAATAATAATAATAATAATAATAATGACTGTAGGTTTGTGAAGGGGTCTGTACCGAATCTGCTGTGGTCCTTCCTTGTGCCCTGCACGGTTCCGTCGGGACGGATCTCCAGGTGGAAGCCGGTCCTGCAGTAGAGCTGCCGCCGCCTCAGAATCCCCTTCAGATGGCTGAGGTCCGCCAGGCTCCGGGACAGCCTCTCCGCGGAGACCAGGTGCTCCTGCTGCTGCCCCTGTCCCCCCATCATCAGTCCGGTGACCGAGTTGTAGTCCACCGCCCCGGCTGGGGTGAGAACGAAATGAGAGCCAACGGGAGCCGGAACGGCACCCGCGGGGCCAAAGCTGTCCAGAAATCCGTTGGCGAAGCTCCCAACCTCCGCCGCTGCCCCCATCACAGATAAGACACCCGACAGCACAGGCGATCCAAGTAGAGATCCAAGTGATGAGCAGAGAGCCTCGACACGAGCCAACGAGCGAGGCCCGTGGAGTGGAGAAAAAGAAAAGTTGGACGTGCGGGCTGAGAAAATCCTCAATGAGTGCGCGTTGTGGCGCAGTAACCAGCACTGTTAATTAGATTGTCATCTAATTAAGATTTAACTCCCGCGTTGATGTGTGCAGGTATCCCCGGTTGCAGCAGCCCGTGTCCCCTTTTCTCCTTTCTTCTGCTATTTATCCCTCTCTCCTGTGCTCTCTGTCCGCTCCCTCTCTCGCCTCTTCACCTCGGGATACTCCCCTTTGCTCCTGAGCACTTCAGGGTTTTCCTCTCTCTCTCTCTCTCTCTCTCTCTTGCTCTTCTCAACTCACTACAGCCTTTTATTTCTGCGGTACCCTCCGCTCTCTCAGCTCCTCCAGAGGCAGCAGTGAGACCAGTAGACCTGCTGCACTCCACATCCAGGCTATATAACGCAACACCCCTATATGGAAATTCAACCTGAGTTGCCTTTTTATGCAAATGCACCACGATATCCCCCTATTGTGGCTCATTTCTGTTCCCGTTTGAAATGGTGCCCTTCATCCCTCTGCTCATCCTTCTCCTGCCTCACCTTTGATGTTCAGTTTCAGTGCAGAGAGCACAGGGAGTTGGAGTGGAAATTGAAAACTACAAATGAAAATTACCCTGACTGGCTTGCTCCCCCTTGCAGCAACACAACGGCTTCCCTGAACTCATAGGCTATATAGCCGACGCAATATCATATTGCTCGTGGGCACTTCCAGCAGCCAGTTATTCCAGATTGAACCATGTGTGAGTGTGTGTTAAAGAGAAAAGGAGTGCGCAACTCAGCAGCAACTTGTGTGTGAAATAGTAGACGTAGAGCGAAAGAGAGAGTGTGTGTATACGTCAAACAGCATGAAAGTGATATTTCCATTACCCTAAACGCTTTACAACCCCACGCCCCCCATTTCGAAATAAATGACTCAGGTGCGGCCGGAGAGAGAGGAAAGCCCCCATTTGCGTAATTTTCGCACCCGGCTGTTGATTTATCGCCCCTGTTTTATGTAACCCAGCCCCACGTTTACAGCGCCCGCACAGACACAAACACACACACAATTGCACACACGCACCCACACACACCTGTGCAAACGACATCACTTGACTGTCAATCCCTTCATTGATCTTTCCACGACGCTTTGAACAGCACAGGAGCCCATATATCCTTAATTGTGGTCTTAAAAGACGAATCAAAGACTATGCTTCAAAGTGCAGGGATCTTGTAAGGAGATCAGGCAATAACAACTAGAAGAAGGGAATATACCTGTTTGAACTGCAAACACTTGACACTTGAAGGGCCTCAGAAAAAAATCAAGCTGTTAATCCGTCATGTAAATACGTTTGTTACGCATATACATCTTTTTATTGATCATATCCAACATTTTCTATTCCCTATTTGTGTAACAACTGACCATAATGTATCAGTCACTTACTCTATATGTAAAAATTTAATGATGCTTTATTGACAATGAACAAAACAGTAGATATTTATATTTTAAGAGGTTTAGCTTACCGGCCAGCGCTGACACTCTGCGGTCAATATTTATGAATCGTAACATGGGCTGTTCATGATGGTCGTTGGTCTTGTGGTAACTCACTCATAGCTTGCCGACCTTTTGTTTATTTGCACTGCATGTTAATGCTAATAAAAATGTCATGATTGTCAAGTAATACCCTAATGCAAGATTGGTTGCCAAATATGTAACCAAAAATTAAATTTGACCTCTTTTCCGTATAGCCTAATGTGTTTTAGATTTTCATGGTTGATTCAGACTGTTAAATCTAAACAGTGGCACGGGAGCCCATGATCCTGCCTATATGGCATTGATTTTGACAGCTAAACGTTCGCGCACAGAAACGCACGCGCGCGCACAGCTGCCCCCACCCTTGGGAGTAGCGTTGATAAATGAGTTGACGGTGCAGAGGTGTTTGTGTGAGTGGGCGCGCGTGTGAAGTCGCTATACGTAAGTCATTGTGCTACTCCTGTCGATTTCTCCAGCACGAGTGCAAGACAGGGGCATTGTGGGACTTTATTTTTGCCATTGACTTCGTCTTTTTATATGTATATAGGCCTAGGATATATGTTATGTCATGGGTTTAGATGATGATGATGATGATGTGTGTGTGTGTGTGTGTGTGTGTGTGTGTGTGTGTGTGTGACACACAAGGACTGAGTGGGCATCTATGTGCGTGGCGTGCGTCCTTCTCCCTCGCGTCATTAGTATTTATGACCAGCAACAAAAAAAACGGAACTTTTTTTTAAAGGAGAGGAGATCGATCGGAATCGCCTCCAGGCTGATCAGATCCTGATGCATTGGATATCGACCTGGCCACAATGAAGATGTCAACTGCAATGCCACATTTCCACGCAAGCTTACAATGAGCAAGTAAACAGTTCCCAGGGTTACGTGGTTTGCTTTAAAATGTATTTTCTATAGGTTTGCTGCTCTGTTTGTGACATGTTAGTGACAGAGTGAAGCCAACCATTGCAGTCATGGAAGAGAAGGAGGCCTCCAGGGTTATACCCCCACCCCTCATCCAACCACCCACAGGCGCGGCACACACACACACACACACACACACACACACACACACACACACACACACACACACACACACACACACACACAAATAAATTACAACCTAATCGAATGCCTGGATAATGGAATAACTGAATAAGTAGCCTAGAGGTTATTAATGTAAGTGGTATCCAAACCAGGGTTTGGGGAACTCCAAGGGTCCTTGAAAGCAGTGTGTTTCTGTTGGAGCTCTGTTATATGTAAATATTTGAAATGACCAGATTTTATGCAACAGTCAGCTTTGAAATACCATATGTGTTAAAACAGATCAGTCAAAATTGTGGGCATTTAACATGTGCGTGTTTTACAGGTTAGTTTGCATGAATTATTAAACATTTCCATCTCCATCAGTCAGCCAATTAGGTAACCTACTGATATGATTAGTCATCATATTAGGCTAATCTTGTTTGGGTTGTGAGCAAAATATAAATGAAAGGAAGGAATTAAGGGATTAATAGCTATAATTAACATTTTAAAAGGGTTATTTCGACCAAGAGGTTTTGATAGTCATTGTTTGATCTGTTTTCAACATTTGGCTAAATGGAGCTTACAGGTTGCAGTGATCCACCTTGCTTCATGTGTGAACAGGTGACAGGCCCATCTATTAGACTTCTGTCCTTTATTCTCAAGGCATCAAAGTCATAAGAAAAGCCCCATCAGGTTAACATTAGTCCTACATGTGAAGACTTAAATGAGGAGTTCATCTTTGATATTCGTTTGATATCTGCCCCCCATTGGCTCCTTTGATCCTGCACTTCCCACTGGAAATTTGATACCACGCTGACCTCAATGAAAAGTGAAGATTGACAAATGACGTCATTGGTCACTTATAATTTCCCCCAAACCAAGATGTCTTTTAAGTTTATCCCAAGATGTAGACTCACATGTTGAGTCTCTCTAACTGTTTTTGAATGTGATTTGCCAGATTTTGCATGTGTGTCACAGCATGCAGTGAGTGGGAGTAGGCCTTTGCTGTGGTGGAAACAGTCAGGTGGAAAGTACATTTATTAAATACAACTTTGAGGTGGTACTTTACTACTTTCTTTTTTATGTTACTTTACACCACATTTGAGAAGGAAATGCTGAATTTTTTACTCCTATTATCTGACAGCAATGTTATTTTGCTGATTAATATTTTACAAAATATCTGATCAATTTACAAAATATGATGTATTTTAGATTAAGCTACCCCATGGCAGCATATAAAGAGAGAATATTTATATAACATATAACACATGACACGGACATTTCTACTGAATGATTAATGAGTGTTTTTACTTTTGATAAAGTAGGCTACATTTTGATTAATACTAATGTACTTTTACTTATTAGAATACTTATTTTGAATGCTGGACTTTTATACTTCTAACAGAGAATTTTAATATTGTGATAGTCTATTCCTATTTTTAATTAGGCAAAAGATTAGGCCTTCTCCTTACACTACTGTTATGTTGGTAATATATGATCTTAAATCAATTAATTCCACTATCAGACTTTCGTCATGTTATTTCAATATTATGTTACTGCTACTGAATTGGTGTAGCTACTGAAAATCCACTGTGTAGTCTTCGACTCCATTCTTGTTTATAATTGACCGCGGTTCATCATTAATCACTCACTCTCACTCACTGAATCATCAACTTTTCTCGCAGCCTGAGCATCAAGCGAGTTCCCACACATCTCGCGATGAAAGCGAGGAAACGCGATAGTTTTGTGCTGCAAGCAAAGTTATTATCATAGCAGCACAGCGGCAGCAACAACAACAGCAGCAGCAATGGCCGCTTTCCGCAGAGTGTCAGCGCTGGCCGGTAAGCTAAACCTCTGGTCGGCGGCGAGAAACGAGTTTGTCGGTGGTCAGACGGTCAATGGAGGAAGGACACGGAGGTGTCTGGCTGTCGGGATGTGTCTTGCAACAGGAGGCGCCGTGGCGCTTTACTTCTACAACGATACGACGAGCGGCAGAGGCAGGAAGAGGATGGAGAGTCACAGCATCGACGGCTTGCTACCGTCCATCCCGACCGTGGAAGCCAAGGAGAAGGTAGGAGGTTCAGCGATCAGTGACAACAAGGCTTTAGTGACACGTCTACACTTGGGAGGTCAGTGACAGAAAATGCGTTGTCCTCAGTGTTGACATAAAAGTGATAAAACTACAGACCAGTGAGACAAAACGCAGAGCGCGCTGAGTATTTTCACATTTCCTTCCGCTAAGATTTGACACACATAGGGCCAGTTAGACGGCCCACTTCTGTTTTGTAGCCCTGGTGTGGCTGGCAGTTTGCCTCTCGGACGGGAAAAAATGTGTCATTCATTCCCAGCACGCCCTGTGGAAACAGTTCGGTCACTGTTTGGCTGCACGTCGATGTGCGCGCGCAGATGCATGAATGGCGCTTTCCGCTCGAGCTGGTGCTGAAATGACAACTCGTTGAGGATGTTACTGTCAGTCAGGCAGCTGTGTGCAGGGACTGCCAGTACAGAGAGGGATGTTTTGAACAGCGATTTAATGCAAGGCCTGCTTATTGAATAGCTTCACTTAGTTCCTGTAGTTAAGGGCGTCACTTTGTGTTGAAAAGTGGTGGGGACATTTAAGGGCTTATATTAGGGGTGGGACGAAACACCTAGTCCACCAGACGTGAGAATGCACAATACTGGAGTCATGAGAACAAGACAACAAGATACCCCAATGCTGTTTAGAGGAAATATTCATAGATGAAATAGGCTATTTGAATGGGGCTCTGGGGTCCTCCCCCAGAAGATGCTTAGCGTTAAACTCTTTAAAACTCTTTACATTAAATTTCTTGCATTCTAGAGACATTTTCTGCACCAATTTATGGTGGAAATGTCTATTTATATCAAGGGAAACATAATTCATGTATATTCATATGTTAATTCATAAATTCATGTGGCCCGTGACAATTCAGACTATAAAAATATTATGGAACATAATGCAGTAATTAGCAGTTTGTTTTATTAGCCTAAGTTACTTTTTTTTTGGCAAAGGCAGATCTGTTTCTTCTATATTTACATTGCATTTCATGTTTCCTTTATGGGGAAGTAAAACTTTCTAATAGAATTTTTATTTGTTATTTAACATTTCTTGTTGCAAGCTTTAAGAAAACTTTTAGCAAATGCTTTCAAAATCAGCCATTTAAAAAAGTGGTGGGGACATATCCCCAGTGTCCCCAGTGTAAATGACACCTATGCCAGTAGTCAAAAAAAGTACAGTATTTCCCCACAATATAGAGGGGTAGAAGTATTAGCATAAGTAGTATAAAATTAATATATTGAAGAAAGTACCTCAAAATTTTTGACTTTTGACAACCGGAAGTAGGCTATTTAATGATTAGCAGCTCAGCAGAGCTGAAACAATAAGCTGAAAATTAATAATAAATATTATAATAAGCAAGAATTTGAATAATAGATAAACATTTATATCAGTTTTCAAGCAAAAATTTTTAAAAACATTATCTAGTTCCAAAATCGCATTTGTAAGGGTGCACTTTACTTTTCTTGTTTGTAATCGTACTCTGAGTACACAGTACATTTGAAGGACAACTTTGGCTTTAAAAATCTTAATCTATAATAATCTTTTTCAATATTTTCAGACCATTTATAGGCCAAACCTTTAGTTGAGAAAATAATGAGCAGATTAATCAGTGAGGGGAATTTGTTAGTTGTAGTCCTAGTTCTTATGTATCTGTAAATCTGCATGCTACTTTAATGCGTGTATCCTTGATGTGCCTGCATGTCTAGATCCATGTGTGCATGCACATACAGAAATATCTGCATGTGCATGCAGATATTTCTGTATGTGCATTTTGTTATATGTGTGTACATGCATACCTAACCTATCTGTCCACTGCGTGTGTGGCTTGTTCAGAATTTTTATAAATTTGACCTTTTAAGAATAAGAATGATAGGTTTAATAAGGTACCGCTTCTAACTACAACTTTTGAATCACTGTTATCTGTTTTTGATATTGATTCACATATTTTGGCAAAGTATGCACTTCGGTACATTTTTTTCTTAGTATTTATTTTAAATTAAAGATAAAATAAAGATGAATCATTAAATAATTACCCCACAATCAGGTGCTAAATGGCACAAACCCAATTACTAATCATGACTTCCTTTTTATGTGCTTTTACCCTACTATTGTATTAGTGTATGATATTGAGTTGTTACTGGGAATGCATTACTTAATAACCTAACCACCATTTTTTTTGTAGCCCCTTTAGTAAAGTAGAGCACCACACCACTATCCTGACATGTAGCTTGTAAAAGTTACCAGGCGGTCCACCAGAGCACATTTACATGAATATTCAAATCCATATGTCAGAAAGATTACTAACTTAATGGTGACACCTCATGTTAAACAGCTAACATAAATATTGGAATAAATATTAGATGTCCTGATTTGGGCCCAGGTCAGAGTCCTGTAATACTGGGTAGCTGCTGATATAGAGTCCAGTCTAATGCTGGTATTCATCAAAATAAGCACACTCAAGCTACAACTTCAAAATGAGATAAGATAGAACTTGATTTCAGAAGATTTGCACTGTTGATCAATTATGTATCTGGCACACTGAAATAACAGCTGTTTTTGTAGGCCTACTGAAATGATCTGACAGTACCAATAGTTTATTGGAGCATAGTAAATCAATCTAAAACTTGTGGTAAAAATGGCCATGAATCAATAATGTTAAGTTGTGTAAGGTTATATCTTCTGAACTGCCAGGGGTAGAAGAGGTGCCTATTGGGACACAATGAAGCAGGGGTAGCCAGTTTAGAAGCAGGGGACCTAGCACATAATCAGGCAAACAGGCTACCTGACTGGGGAACAAGCTGGCTAGATAGCCGCCCAACTGGGGAACAGGATAGCTCCAGTGGGAAAAGGGGAAAACGACCATCTGTGACACAATAAAGGTAGTCTGTAAGGATTTTTTGGTTTAAAGAAATTGTGAGAAATTACATGCAGGGAAAGAGAGCAAAGCTGCAAGAGAACATAAGTTCATACATTCTCAAAAACAAGACAGTAATTCTAAAAGGAAACAACAAAACCCATACTGCCATGAAACAATAGAGTGGGTTATTTGATGCTCCAGAGACCTGGATTTGGGGGGCTTACTAGCAAGAAGAGCTTGCTTTTGGGCGAAAGCCCAGAAATATGAGATGGACAGGACCAAACTTTTTAGCCGAGACTCCAGATAAGAATACTTTTCAGATTTTGAATGACTGACACACAAAGTGACTTGATGTCTGGTTGGCTGACTGGCAGTCTGGACACTTAAGACTGCATGTTAGATCCCATGAGTAGGCAGTGGCTCCACCACAGTGATGCTGGGCTGTGTTTGTGGCAAGGCTGGGCTCGGATTCTTCTGGTAGCTGTGTTCTCATTTACGCTGGTTGAACTCCTCAACTTAGCAAATCAGCTTGGAAACTGTTAGGCTCAGAGGCACAGAAGAGGCAAGTTCAGCATCAGACAACAGAGAATGAGATAAGGAGCTGGCAAACAGTGTTTGCAATTGCTGAGACCTAGTTTGTACTTTAATTTTATGGAACAGAAAAACTTGATGTCAGGAGGGAACACATGATGGTTAGGGTTTAGGACAGTTTAGCTCTTAGAAAACTGAGGAGATGGACTAAAAGCTGCAGCTGTGAATAGAGAACACTGAGTTGCCTGAGGGGAAAGCACCTGGAGCATCTGCTGTGCAGTCAGGAGAACAACACTAGGCGACAGGAACAGGTTTGACTGGGGCTTTATGACATTATAACTACACAAGAAGTGTGCACAGTGTACCTCACTGAATGTAATTTTAAATCACTGCCATGTAATACGTTTTTTCCTGAGGAGCTGACATTACTTTTTACATCATGTTGTGCAGCATGGCATGTGAACCTAGCTGCCTTTGCAGAACTTTATAAACTTCATTCATTAGTGAGAGTCAAAGCCATGGGCGTCTATGCTCTTACACTTGATTACAGTGCATTCCTATGAAGCCGAGCACTCATCTCCTATTCGTGTCTTCAAAAGCCCCCTTGGTGAAGGCAGCATCAAAGCTTTATGAATGAATCTGTGTGCTCATTAGCATGTTAGCTGAGCTGAGCAGGAACCTCGGTGCACTGGGCCCTGCGGCCAAACAGGTTTAAATTTGGAAACCTCTCTACTGATTACACAGCTTCATGCAGCACAGTCTGTTGGCATAGAAGCTCTCCTACACTGCAGCTAATCAAGTGGAAGCCCTGGCTCCTCGCACAGAGAGAGAGAGATGCTAATCAAGTAGAAAGTAGTGACAAAGTAGTTGTGTGTGTGGTGTGTGCCCCTATTCTGTTATTGTACTGCACCAGAGGTGCTGACTGTTTATAATCGCAGAGAGCTAAATGGAGAGAGTTGATGCCAAGAATAGATGGAACACCTCATTACAGAGGTTCAAAAGTAGTGAAGAGGCACATACAGTTTAAACTGTGCTGTCTGTATGAGAGGCCAGAGAGTTTTCTCTTCTCAGATTGCTGTCGCAGCGGAGGAAGTCACATTTAAATTATAATCATTGGGGCAAAGTAACAGGTATCGCTGCATGGATTATTTAATTCTGCTGATTAAATAGCAAAGTATTTTTTTACATGTGCCTTTCTTATAGCTCACACTCTTCACAACACAAAATATGATGTTCATAATAACATTGACATAACCAAAATGCACTCCTTTGATTGCTTTGTCTCCTGCCTCCAGCCTCGTTGGTTGTTGTTTTGCTGCCTGCCCCCTTAAAATATTTTGATTGGAAAAAATATCCTAAAAATAATAAAATAAAACCGACAAAAAGTAGTGCAGCTAATCAAGAGGGAAACACAGTCACTAATAGTGTATTTTATTTTGCGTTTTGGTTTTATGTCTACAGGGACGTCCGTTTGACTTCGATGATGGAGACGTGTACATGTCATCCCACGAGCATCGCTTCCGCACGTTCAGCTCTGTGGAGTATGATGGGCAGCTGTACATGACTCCACAGAACTTCATCGAGTCAGTCACCATGAGCGAACCCAGGAGTACGTTTCACACCCTCACAAATGAGCTTTTACGCTTGGATTCGAAATTCCCAGGACAGAATATAGTCAAATTAAGGGCTTTGTATCCACATGAGACCTTGCGTAGAAAAGATAATTGTTGCCGTTTGTATACTGTGTAGACACCGTGCTTTCCTGGCCCAAAGTATCTTTGAACTTCAGATAGAAAGTGTCTGTAGGTTGTTACTTTGAGAGAAATTACATTCTCTATTTGCATCAATTCTGAAAGTCATTTAAATTTGATGTCAGTATATAGTTACTTTCTCCTGGTATGAACATGTCACTTATATTAGGACTGTATCTAGATTTTGAAAATATTTTAAATATATCATGCTTCCATAATATTACAATGTTGTTGTTGTCAATAGGGTTGACCAAGTTGCTATTTTACTGAACACATATGTGCAGTTTAGTTACATTTCTTTAGTTTCCATATGTGAAGACTCACTTTGTGTTGTAAATGGGTCTTTATGTGCCTTTAATAACCAACAAAATGTTAAGGATTATTAGTTTGTTGATGGCCATCTCTGATCTAAAATTGATTTTCCAACATGGAAGTCACTGTCAAGTGTAAAATAGATCCCTTTTTGTCTTTTAAGTGAAACCAAGTTTAAAAACACTTTAAAATCCTGGGTTTAAACACGCCTTTGCTCTTTCTGTCAGCCTGCTTGCAGTCGTAACAGATTAGTCCTGGCCAGCCAGCCTCAAAGCAGATGGCTGTACAACTATTGTTTAGTCTGAGGTTAATGTTAGTCAGACGCGCGCACACACACACACACACACACACACACACACACACACACACACACACACACACACACACACACACACACACACACACACACACACTCTTGGCCACATTCCATTTGCTCAGATTTACCCTCTCTCTTAACCAGTAAATATCTAAACCAGACACTTAGCTTGTTTTTTCTTTGTGACAACTGGTTTAAAAATGTCCCTGCAAGCGGCATGTGTTTGTATTGCGTGCAAACTGTGCACCTGTATGTGTGTGTTTACATCTACCCTGGCTCACTGACATATGATACAGCCGCACATACCCTCTCAGCGGCCGACATCCTCTAATGCCCCCTTTGAAGTTGAATTAGATGAACTTTGTTGTATAAAACAGAACAAAAGTAGTATGTGCTTTTACGGGGACATTCCACCTACTACAAAGACGAGCACGGGGCACTTTAGATGGTACAAATGGGCCTGTGATGATGACAGTGTATATATAGTGAGTGTGTCCGTGCGTGTGTGTGTTGTGACTGTACCCGGCACATTAAGACCCATTTCTAGATCATACAGATGCTATCTGACCAAGCCCACCCAAACTCTCTTCTCCTCTTTCCCTTCTTGTTCTTGTTCTTCTTGTTCTTCTTGTTCTCTCCTCTTTTGTCTTGTTCCCTGGCAGACAAGAAGCCCTGGAGGTCCCTGACCAAACAGGTGGGAGACACACTCCATGTTGCGTTTTACATCTATTGCAGGCTTTTTTTTTAATACTCTACAAAGTTAAAATTCAGATTTTGCCAGGATTGCTGACGAGTTTCTTTATGTAAATGTAAGAGTTCTACATCAAGTGCATGATTCATCAGTGCATGATTGCAGATAATTCTTTATTGTCACTCTATTATAAAAAACAACTGAGACTATTGCAAGCCTTTATTGGCCTCCAAACTGCATTAAACACTGGATGCTGTGCCAGGCTTGACCCATTCACGTTTTGAACACTTTATGGTGTTATCATTTTAATTTGAATGAATGAATGAATGAATTATTACAAAAGAACAAATATTTATGAATTCTGCAGCCTCTGATCCATTCATTTAGCGCAATTCAGGTCCTTTGCTTCCATAAGTACTATTACTATTACCAAGATGAAATCTTAAGACAGTCTTAAAGGTTTTTTAAGTTTTTTTATAAACAAACTGTTATGTTTACATTCAGTACATCTTCACCAAAGGTATCATGTTTATCCTTAAAGAGTAACAAATGGGTTGAATGCATTTCATTCCACAGAACATATTTTTACATGCATGTTTATACCAGCTAGCAGTCTTCTTCTGCCCCGCCTTCCCTGCGGCTTGCATGCAGTACACATTTGTATTACTGCTCCCTACAGTAGGCAGGTCGTTCCAGTAGAGCGTGAAAAACCAGCGATACGGGAACCTGCTAATCAAACATTGCTCCACAGCGCCACTAGCAGTCAAAAACTCCACAAGTTACCCGTTTGCCACCAATGGATGTATGCAGTTCATGTGTCCATACATTTCTCTTTAAAGCACAATCTCAGTGGCACTTCACGTGCAACTTCATATATTTTCAAGACACTTGTATTTGTTTTCAAATGTTTCTTTAAACAAGTGACAATGAACAGTATATTGATGAACCCTATCCTCCCTTCATTGGCATGCCATCCTCTCTTTCTGTTTCTGTCTATGTAAAAGTCTGAAGTTTGGCAGTGAAGGTTTGTGATTCTGTGGTGTGCCATCAGACAACTCACTTGCAAAATGTTTTTGTGCATGTGCCTCAGGAGCTGGAGAAGATTTTGACAGAAACTCCACCAGTATGGCGAGGATCCTCCAAACTGTTCCGCAACCTGAGAGAACGAGGTCGGAGAGAAAACACACACACACACACATACAAAAAACAGAAGCAAAGGCACCTTGAGTACTTTTGCACCCACTAATACAAACACACAAAGTAAATAAGTATCAGTCAGAAAATAACAAGGTCAGTGAATGTCAGAGGAGTAGGATTAGGATTTTTTTATCCATTACAGTTTAATTTGCTTTTTAAAAATATACTTTATATCTTAAATATATACGTTTAAATTTTCTGCTGATATGAGGAGTAAATGAGGAACAGTTATACATTTTGCTTAATTTTTGCAGCTTTTCAGGACACTTCTTTGTGTGTATGTATACCAGGGCTTACCTGCCGATGTGTGACTAAATAGTGCATGTGAGCTTGTATGTGTCACTGTAGGTGTCTCTAATCCGGGGTTGGAGCCATGCTGTCCCTCCTAACAGCCAAACAACCTGCTGAAAAAACTAAAAATAAACCTCCTCTTCTCTCCTCTCTTTGCATACGGGAACAGAACAAATTATACAGCACCATAGAGAGAGGAAGAGGGAGAGAAGCTACCCCTAATTAAAGCATTTGCTTCAGGAGTATGTGACAGAGGAATCACACAGTCTGGTTATGAGTCCCCGTAGTGATAATTACACACACACACAGGGGGATGCTAAATATAACACACCCTCTCTTCCTCTACCATGATAATGTTTTACACGATGTAACTAGTGTATGTGAGTGTGTGTTATGTTTGCACTTCTAGGACCAGTATCCAGGAGTATTGCCTTCATCATTTTTTTTCTTTAAATCAAAGAGATGGGAGTGCAACAACAGTGGCAAAAAGCTGAGAGAAAATGAAAAAAGAGATGGCGAGAAGGAGAAAGGGGAGCAGAGAAAAAGACCATAAAATACATGAGGACTGAGGGAGTAAAAGAGGAGTGGGGAGTACAAAGACAAAGAGGGAACAGAGAATGTTTGTAAATCTATCTATGTGTCTATTCAAATTACTGATGGCATATTGCCCAGGCCACACACACAAACACACACACAGACACACACACACACACACACACACACACACACACACACACTTTATTACCCCTAAACCACTCATTTGTTGATTCACACATCAGTTCAGCAAGCCAATCCCATGTGGATAAGCTGTATATATGTGTGTGTGTGTGTGTGTGTGTGTGTGTGTATACTGATGTCAGGACATGCTTTCTTCTTCATGCCATGATGAGCGAGGACAGTTAAAATCCTTGGGATGGCTTTGGTTTTCTGAGAATGTCAAACAAAGGAATCCAGAGTGTTGCCTGAACATTGCTGTCTGTGGGTGTGTGTGTGTCTGTCTGTGTGTGTATCAGTATGTCAGTTTTGTTTGGCCATGTGTTACACAGTAACCTGGCACAGTGAAATTATTACTAATTTAGATCAGATGTATTCAGCACTGTGTTGAGTTTTTGTTAAGGTGATTATTGTAACATAGCATGCAGGAAATTTACATGACAGACAACAGCTCATAGTAAATGTTTAAGTACAGTGTAATGAGATTATGTTTATGTTTTACCTATGTAAAAGCTTTATTTTTAACTAGAACTGTCCCATATCTTGGTGATTTCAAATCTATGTTACAGTGCTGCTATACTGTATGTTACCCAGTATGACAAAGGTGCTAATGCACATTAACACGAAACAGATTCCTATATTGTATTTATAATGATGTTTTATGTCATTTCAATGCTTGTAATGTGCTTATGGATGATGTTTTATTATTTTTCTATCAGATCAAGTTTTGACAAACCCCAAAATTGATAGCATTGGAAATTATCTCATTTGAGATTTGAACATGTGTGTGGCATTGATTTATTTAGGTAACTGCAGCTTTTATAAAGCTAGGAGGTTTTTCTTGTTTTCTCAAAGAACTTAATTTAAGTCACGAAAGGTTATTCCACTGAGATGTCGTATCTGATATTGGTAACTGATACTGATAACACAAATAAACCTGACGGTGCTATTTTTTACACACTATCAGCAGATCAAGTTGTGGCTAAAATACAAGTCTAAGATTTGTTTACATGTTAGCTCTGGTTTGGTCCACAAATATATGGTGGTTTATACTTGCTTGATCCCTATCTCTCCTTACCTGCGATCATTTTTACTTTGTGTATGTGGCATTTCAAGGTGGCCAGCTAGTTCACTGTGAACTTGAGGGAATATGCTAGCTAGGGATGTCTGCTTTATGTGGGGGGTTGGTGAGAGTTTTTGTGACTGATGAGGAACTGCTAATCTAATCAGCTGAAAGCTGCAGGGGATTGTGATGTTGATTCTCAGTAGGATCAGATTTACACTTTCATATTAAAAGGAATGATATGGATTACATTTTAAGCATTTATTTAAAACCTCTGACCAGCTGAAAAGCTTCGAAAGGATGAACCAAAGTATCTGTGGAGCAATGATTAGATTTCAGTGATCATAAATCAGAGCTCCTCTTCTAACAAGCTTCATGCCTAATATGTGTTTCCTGCAGAAAACTTTTTTAACATGCTAGGTAATTAGGGATATAATGGAAACACCAACCTTCTTATTTACTGTATAGTTAACTCAGACACTAGCAAATATAAATACATTGCAGAAATAAATGATAAGTTAATGTGATGATAAATAAATTTTGTATCAAATTAAATATAATTTTGACTGATCATTGACTTTGACTGAAAGTTGTTCCCCTAATGATGTACTATCTGGGTATCAGTGTTAACCCACCTTATTATTCAGCTACTTATCACTGAAAGTGAGTGTAAACATACACAGATGTATTTTAGAAACCTGAGTAGGTTCAGAGTGTATCTCCTGCTCTTTGCACAGCTCAGGCTACATGGGGAAAAAGAGAATTTAGTTCCAAACCAGCTCCTCTACACAAAGCAGTCGAGCATCAGGAAGACACAAGGCTCACACTGGACTTAGCTGGTGTCATGTTCACCCATACACACACTCACGCATATACACACACATGGGAAAGCAGTCTCCCATAACACTCAAGCGAGTCACCCTGAACTATCTGAATGATCAGACAGAAAGCGAAAAAGAGGGAGAGAGAGATGAGTTGGAGCTACAAAGATTCCTAAATGGGCCTGAGGCAAGAAAGGATCATCTCCTAAAACATTTTTCACTGGCTTATCCAAACACAGACACATACGCATGCACACACCCCTACCAGCCAGTGTCTTTGCTTTGGACACTTGGGGTGTAGAAAAAGAAACGGTGTGTGGCCAAATGGCTGTTGGGAGCTCAGCTCCAGAAGACACATTTTAAGATACTATCTTCATGAAAGGAAGGATTATGTGTGTTAGTGTGTGTGCGTGTGTGTGTGTGTGTGTGTCAGGAGGCCCACAGTCTCTGAACATCTGTAAACATTGTGTGTGTGTGTGTGTGTGTGTGTGTTGAATGTGACCTTTTCTTTAACTCTGTCTGTCTTTGTCTCATTACCAGGCATCATCTCATACACAGAGTACCTGTTCCTGCTCTGCATCCTTACAAGTGAGTCAGTTCAGTCTCTCTACACATCCTTCATCGCTCCAGCTCATTTTCTACTTTCTTATTCTATCTTTCTCTCGCTTTACTATAGCAGCATGCTATGATTATTTTGGGAGGACATGGTACATGATATGAACTATCCTCGGGCCCACCCACAAGTTAACAAGAGGCAATTATGAGACAAATCTGGTGGTTTTCCCCTTCCCCTTGGGCTGAGACAGACTTTGAGAGCGAGACAGAGAAGAAAAAAAACAACCTCTACTTTTAACATTTCAAAACTTAAATAGACAGGAATGTCAGGCTTGTTCCACGAAAAACTACTGCACTCATTTCTCACTCGTTAAAGTAAAAGTATTTTTCTGCTCTTCTTTCCCTAAATTCAGGAAACAAAGTATTTTTCTCTCCTGTAATTGATCAGAAAACCAAATTGTCAATGCTTTTATCCTTTTTAACTGAATAAAATGAAAATTGGAGGACATTGCCTCCTTGAGAAAGTCACAGGAGTTTTGCATCTAGTGCAGCTCAGTGTGTGTCCGCATCAAAAGGGAGGGCAGCCATTAATCATGACCTCATTAATCAGTAAAGGGTCTGTGTTATCGCTGTTTGATCAGTTTAATCAACGTCAATTTGAAACTTATATGGGAAGACAAAAACAAAAAGTCTTCATTTCTTACAAATAATAAGAACAACTGTTGAATTGATTGTTGAAATTTAGTTGGTAAATTTTAAACTAGTCATATGCTCCTTGTACCTGCATAAATTTTAATAATAATACTAAATGAATGTATACAATGTCTTGGCTGAAGTAGAAACAATTCCTGTTTTGTACCAAAAATGTATTTTTTGTGTGGTTAATCAGTAGCATACATTTATATTTCTAAAATAAAGACAAAAGTAATACAATCTTTATCTGATTTGGTAGATCAACAGTTAAAACCGATCACTAAGAAACATGACCAGTGGTATAGGACATATTCAAATGTTAACTGTAGCTCATAGTCTAAATAGATTGATCCACCTGCCCTGTCTCCCTCCTGTCTAATCTATATGCCACTTCTTCCTGTTCCATGTTATTTCTGTTTAACACACACCCATGTATATACTTACACACTCACCCTATGTGCTCTCCTCTCTGTTCTCCAGAGCCCCATGCTGGCTTTAAGATTGCTTTCAATATGTTTGATGCAGACGGCAACCAGATGGTGGACAAGAGGGAGTTCTTGGTGGTAAGTCTCTGATACTGAGAGAAAATCCATCTGAATTTATGTTATTATTAACATCACCTTTTTCTCCCATCACAAACCTTAAAGTCACACTGCCCTTTGTTTTGCTTTTTTCACATTTAAAGCATTTAAAAGCTGATTTTTAGTTCACTTTTAGTGTTTTAAACAGCGGAGTAGCCTTTCTGTAATAGCATTTCTCTAGATTTAAAAGCTATAAGGGCTACATGTGTCTTACTTTCCATCTGGGATGGGACAGAGATTTTCAATTGAAAACACTGCTGCAGGCAGGAAGTGGTCAGAATCTCTGTGGAGGCTGGTGGGAGTGGGATGGCACATCAGCGGGAGTGCGGGCTGATGGTTGAAGATCCTGTGGGAGTGGGCAGGTGCGGGACCAAAAAAAGAATTCCCACATTGCGGGTTTGGCAGGAGGCTCTGATTTCTCTGCTGTCTTGAATTCAGACTTTCAGATCAGATAAGGACATCTTTAGTCAAATAAAGGGAATATTTAATTAAAATAATCCCCAAATCCACGTCAGTTGCTCTTGTTGTCTCTTAAAATGTTCCTGGAGATGTCCCTTTATAATTGAAATGGAAGTGTATACTTTAGTGCTGTAGGCAAGTTAAATTATCAATTCAAATTAGTAATAAAAATTAATTAATGAAAAATCTTTCAGTGTATAAGCTGCAGTTGATGATACTTTCCTGATCCAGTGCATTGAAAGAAAATTACAAACAAATGACCACTTGCTCATTAAATTAAGAAGAACTAGTAATACTGAAATACTGATTGCTGCACAGCTGCAGTTTTCTGCCAGATGTGACTCAGCATTGATTTACCCTTTAATATATGTGACCAAAAGTCCCTTTGAAAGCCAAACTAGAAAACCAACACTCTCTTCATCATGTTGTCAGAAAGCCAATGCTTGAATCACATCATAGACCAGCATGAAAGAGTGAATGACTTTGTGAACTCAGTGAATGTTTGTACAGATGAACATGTAAGCTTCAAACAGAGCTTTGAATCTGGCTTTGAAATGTCAATGAGATCTTTCTTTATCTTATTACAGCTTCAGGAGATCTTCCGGAAGAAAAATGAGAAGAGAGGGAGGAAAGGAGATGCTGATAAGTCAGCACAGCTGGTAAGAAAGTTGGTAACGAAGGACGAGGATCTGTTTGTGTGTGAGGAGAGATACATTTGTGTGTGGATGTAAAAAACTTGAAACTTGACACACAAAGATCCAAAATGTCCTGGGTTTTGATATATGTTGATACCATGTTTAAGTGCATGCCGCCTTATAGGTTTTTGATTGTGTGGTTTCTCTCTTTTTACTGTGACAGTTATCCCTACTGTGTACATGTTAAATTGGATACACTCTTAAAAGAATTGGTCCGTTTCAACACTTCTGTGATTGAAGTTTTTGAACAACACAAGTCACCTTGCTTTACTACACCGAATTGTTCGATTATGAGACAGTCATGTAACCTTCTGGTCAGTCATGTAACTTTTATTTAATCCTGTTTGAACTTTGCCCTGAATTACACGTATTGTCAATTTAAAAGATAATTTTGTCCGTCAAGAAAGTTGCAGTTTGTTGTAAATCAGTTACGTGTCGTTTTGTGTGAAACTACATCTCTCGTCTTGCACAATATATGTCACCAACATGTTAACGCGGTAATGTTAGCTAACGTTCATTGCTTGGTTGCTACTAGCTATGTAACTTAGCTATGTTCCACACAGAAATATTTCTCACCTAATATGCTTAATCCAGCGACTCTCTGTCCTTTTATCACATCATCTTCTGATGTAAGTTCTTTGACGTTAGCTTCAGTAACGTTAGCTTCAGTAATTGAGAGAAATGGTTACGACATCACATGCACGACTTTTGGGTTTTGTGGTTTTTGTAATTATGTATTTTCACAGTCTTACTTAAACAGTTTTACATCAAACTGCAACTTTCCTGACATTTAAATGTATATTTTAAATTGACCATCATCATATGTGTAATTCAGAGCACAATTCAAACGGGATCAAAAAATTGTTGTCCCTTGCCACTGACCACCGTACATTTTTTCTCCGAAGTAAGGTCCCATGGTGGTCCACCGGAAGGGGAGGGACTTAAGCTCTTTTTAAAGCCTGTTAGTAGAATTAGAGTCAAATAATAAATCGCTCAGGCTTGGTGAATATTAGCTTTTTACAGAGATATAGGTATGTTGGCTAATAAGTAACAATACGTCAGTACAGAAATGCCAAAGAACTGGAATGCATTTATTTTTTTTTTACCAAACTGTGTTGCCATGGCATAGTTGTTAAACCATGGAAACTTTATTTTTCAACTGTAAACATTCACTTGTATTTGAGTCACAATTCCTTAATAGACTACTTAAAAAATGTTTTTTTTGTAAATATATGAAAAATGGTAGATATATCATTTAAAATCAAATACAGACATTGTATTTCCTTCTAAAATCCAGTATTGGTTTTCAGTTATTGATAAGTCATTCATAAATGGTTATTATTCATTACTCATTAAGAGATGTTAGCAGAGGACACACTGTGATCCAATCAAAGAGATGCTTTGATTAAAATGAATCATGTTAAGTGATATCGTTTATGCATCTGTTGCTCTGAGCGCTTAATGTCTTGTAGATCTGTCCTGGTAAGGTTGTAATGCAAAGCGTGTGTTGTTCTAAAATGTAATCATAGATGTGTTGAAAATGACACATCCCTCTGCAGAGTGTATCCACAGCCTCTTTCCTTGCATGTACTAACATGTCTTTTACCTTCTCTCCTCTTCCTCCTCTGACTGCATGCTCTGTCCTCTGTCCTCCCCTTTCTCTTCTTCGTGTATCTCTCTCTCTCTCTCTCTCCTCTCTCTCTCTCTCTCTCTCTCTCTCTCTCTCTCTCTCTCTCTCTCTCTCTCTGTGTTAGAGTATGCAGCTCTATGGATATCAGGTTGCCCCCATGAACAGCGTATGTATCCAAAACCATAACCCCCTAGTTTCCTTTCTGCTCTTTTGTAGATAGTTAAAGAAATGGATGGAAGGATGAACAGGGAAAGCGAGTGCTAGGTGTGTCAGCTGGGTTACTACATGGTGTCATTTGGGGGGAAATAACGCAGTAAATTTGACAATTTCACGAGATGAAACCACAATGTGTTTAACATGGAGGTGATTAAAGGTTAAGCAGTCATGGTAGAGAGTTAATTTATGCACAACATTTCATTATATTTTTGTTTGGATTATTTTCCATCATTCTGGCGACTCTAGTAGGTTTGTTAGATGTAAATGTCAATGATATGGGGATTCTAAGAGGACTCTGTTTAATGCCCCCGTCACCCACTTTGTGTCCTGACCCGGTCTTTGAAAAAGCCTTAACCCTAACCCAGTCCACCTGATCCTCTGTTGTCAGTAAAATGTACACAGTGGACTCCTTGAAAGGATGGATAGCTAGAAAGAAAGAGAGGGATTGGGAACGACTTCCTTCAAGACAGGGTGTCCATCTGTCAGGTCAGCTGAGTGATTGATCGAGGGAAGATGGCAGAGGGTGGGATGAATGGAGAGAGGGATGGCAGAAGATCAGTAATAGATTTAAGGGGTCAGGAGA
This sequence comes from Micropterus salmoides, assembly GCF_014851395.1. Classification (NCBI taxonomy): domain Eukaryota; kingdom Metazoa; phylum Chordata; class Actinopteri; order Centrarchiformes; family Centrarchidae; genus Micropterus; species Micropterus salmoides. Next base: position 21,267,490 of record NW_024040263.1, read on the forward strand.
GATGAACTCTTACAAAAAGAGAGTGATGTGATTTAGAATGACTCGAGGCACCCTAAAGCTCCAAACACAATCATACACTGTCCATTTCAGGCTGTTTTAGGACGCATGCTGTTTGTTTGGTAGTGTATGTGTTCCTGCTGGGGGAGTTTTCTAAATGGAAAGAAAGAGAAGGGAATTTTTATTGAAGGACGGTTTGGGCTACACACACATTCACATTTTATATTCATTCATATTGTAAAGAAAGCAAACAGGTTACATGTGTCTGCTGAGTGGCATGGAATCCAAAATTAAACAGTTTACTTCAAATAAAAGAAATTCACTCGACAGAACATTAAGAACAAAATTAAGATTATATTGTTAAATTTCCAAAATCAACATGACAAAATTGGAATATGTGAGATTTGGACACTGGTCCTCATTGCCCCTTGAGATACACTGTTAATCACCCAGAGTGATAATGTGAATACTTACTAATACTAATACTAATACTGTAATGGAGATGGAGTACAGTGTAGCAGATGTCTAGTCCACTAGTCTCTATTCAAACTATGAGCTTCCCTTCTTTCTCTTTTTCTATGTCTCTCTCTCTCTCTTACCCACACACACAGACACTCCTTGTCCTGTCAGTGTTGTGATGGATAGCTGCATTGTCACTGTGAAGTTAAGAGCGGTGCAGGGTCATGTTAAAATGGCTGCTGCTGAGTTCCCCCTGGAGAGAAAGACATGGTGGGTGGTCAGGAGCTCAGTGTCGTGGTTGTCTTTTATAAAGGCAGTTACACCCTTGACAGAACCAGCTCTTGTTTGTGGCGTCTGGGACAGCAATATGTTCAGGTTGTTCGCTATCATAAGAGTGAAAACTTGCTGTTGAGTGGAGGAATTGTGTATTTACGTCATAGATCAGTTAGATATGCCAGATTTTGCTGGTGTTTGTTGTTGATAGAAAAGCAAAGTAAGGAATGGTAGTTTAGCAGATTTCTTAAAGTTCTGTTAATCAAAACTACTGGAAAACATTAGATATTTTATTTTTTTCCATCTTTCTCTTTATCTGTGATTTACTGTATCTCCACTTGTAGAGAAGACAAGAGTTTTTACCTAAATCTAAGCCTTCCTCCCTTCATTCCTGTTTTGTTTGATATTAGAGGGGCGCTTATTACAGTGTATGGGGTGAATTTGTAGTTAAATTAAACATTATAAATAGATATTACCCCTGTTAATTGTATTGATGTTTCTTTCTCCTGGGTTGTATTAGCAATTGTTTCTAATAAACAGCATTTCACCAGTTTAGGGTAAGCAAATCCTTTTACAGTTCCTATAGTTTAATATTTATTCTCTCCAGTTTGGAAAAACAGAATGGATGAGTTACCCCATATTTGGTAGTTCACTGAGCGGCAGATGCCAGATCAGAATTAATCAAGTATTTATTATGTATGAATTCTCTATGTGACACTGTTCATGAATATGCAGTATATCTACTCTAAAACAAGAGACAACTTCATGTATCTGTTTGTACCTATTGAGCATTGATAGAGTGAATATTTGAAGTTTACTTCCTGAATTGGTTGGTGGTAAACTGACCCTGGCCCTGCTTGACCGCTCCTACAGGTGCTAAAAAAAGACAGTCAAGAGTTTGTGGCGCGGAGTTACTGGGACATTCTGAGGCGAAGCGCCAGTCAAGTCCTCTTTTCTGATCTGGCGGAGGTACACAGACCCAACTGTTCTCTGTCCCAACATCTCTCAATTTTTCATCCTTCACTCCTTCGCATCAGTTCCCTGTAGTTCATGTTGATCCTCCAACTAGCCCAATAGATTCATCTAGCTGCATCAAGCTTGGCCAGAATAAAACCAGAATTGTTGACCTTCAAAATAAAATCTTTCCTTGACACTTGAACATGCCAGCTTTTAATTGTTGACTTCTGGAGCAACCATGCCTAGCTGCTCAACACTCTTTTGGACCAAGAACGAAACATATTTGTCAATATGGGCTTGTTGTAAAAAGTTATGACCACCCCAACTATTTTATTCTGGTTTGGCTTGGTACTGATAATGTACAGAGACTGACTTGTCATCTTTCTCTCTTCCTTTCTTTTTTTCTTCCCAACATTACTTCATTATATAATTTAGTTTACCCAATATCTGCCATACTTCTATCTCACTGTTTTAGAAACCTAAGTAATACTGTCTGTCCATTCCTCCATTCCCTTTCCCCATGTGAAATAATTTCTTTTTGGGTGAGCTCTAAAATACTTGGTAACACAAAAGTCTCTAAAACTGAGAGAAGTGTTTGAAGTATTTTCCATATTGCATTGTGTCACTCACTTATTCCTGATGAACAAATATGATATATTTCTTTATATTTGTTCTTATTGATTATTGTTTCTAAAGAATTTGTGCTGGTATGACTGTATTGATCAAGTAATGCTAGTTAAATGATAGATATTCTAATATTCGTGTTCTAATAACCTGTTCTGGTTCTCACCTGCCTTCTGTCATTTAGTCTTTTCATTATGCTTTTGTATGCATATCTGTGCCTTGTTTATCTGTGTTGTGTTGTGACTAGTGTTGTAGCTTTGGTGTCAAATCGTTGTCAATTTAGACCACAACATGTTTAATGACACTGGTATAATGATAACAAGGCTGACCGCAGAGCACATACGAAAACCTTCACTAGACCACCACACTATCACGTAGAATTTATGAGTAATTTTGAGAACAGCAGTCTGTAAAAAAAAAAGAAAAACCTTCTGCTTCTAAGATTAGACATGTTAAATGTTATTTATCACACATTCAAGTAATTTTGTACAGAACTGATAGAAAAACAAGACTAAGGCTGTATTCAAAGTACAGGCAAAAGTGAATCAAATCTTAGTTTTTTACTCATATGTGACTCCGATCTGACAAAATAGCCAGAGTCATAAGAAAATCACGTGACTCTGACATCACTCTAGAGCGACCGTTGTCACAATTCTGCGTTAGCAGGAGCAGCAGTCAACGCAAAAGCTCCACAAAAAGCCATACTTAAAAATGTGACCCTCTCTCTCCTCGTCCTTGTTATTATTTGCTCAGATATTCCCTTTCTTCCATCTGAAACAGTGTGCTACGCATATTGTCATATCATTCTTTTGGCCACGCGGGTCACTTTCAGGCCGTGGTTAGTTCACAGTGGAGACTGATATGGGCCACATTTTAAAAATAATGAACAGTCGAACAAAAATATTGCATCTGGGCAATAAATCGGAATTGAGCATTCAGGCATGCAATGTGAACGTAGCCTAAAGCTGATGATACAAGGGGCAACTTTTTGAGCAATGTTGCTGGGCAATGTTGCTGGTGTATCATCAGCTTTAAGCTGATCATCAGAGCAACTTTTAGAGAGATTACTACTACTAACCCTAACTCCTCTAATTCCCTTCTTCCACCGCTCCGCCACGTGCCCCGTCCCGCCGCTATCTGTTGAAAACATAGTATGTCTACAGCCATGCCAGCAGCTAAATGCTAATATAAAAATGCCGTCTATGTACAAAACCTCACATTTTGGAGGATTTCCATCTGACATCCTGGCAGATGAAAGGCTGCTCGGTGTAAATACCAGGTCAGTCCCTTTACACTCCACTGTGATTACCTTCACATCAGCTTCTCCTGCCACCACAGCACATAGCTTGTTATTACTCAGCTAGCCTGCTAGCACTGTTAGCGATTGTTAATCATTACCGGAAACATCACCTTGTGTTAGACATATTGAAAAGACAATTTGTTTTGCACGTGACAAAAAAATAAAAATGACTCGGATTTGGAAGCACAAACCTGACATTGTATTTACACCAAGCAGATTCTTGAGACGGATGGTGTGAGGAGAATAAAAGGAAGAAAACTAAGGACATTAAAAGTGTTAGGGATTAAAAAATATAAAATGAAGCCAGTTGAACAAAACTAGTGAGACATAAGGACACAATAACAAGAAAAAGGGATTAGTTAAAGAAAAAGAAAACATTGTAACCAATCTATAGGAACACCAGATCAGATAAGAAGAAAATGTATACAGCCTTGAAAATGTATAAAGCCTTTGAAGAAAAAAAAAAGAGGAAGAGATAAAATCAGAGAGACAACAAGCAGGTGAGAGAGGCCCAAAGAAGATGACACAGGTCAGCAGAGGGAACAAATGTGGAGGAACAAAGTGGGTGGGAGAGAAGAAGTTCGGGAAGCACATTTAGAAGTAAAGAAAGAAGCAGGTTGTATTTAGACAAAGATGTGTTTACTCAACAGATTAGTCACAATTATACCTCTTTGCTTTTGTCTGGAGAAGGAGGGACTGACTGACAGGCTGAGAAGGAGGGAGGGAAGGGAAGAACGATTCACCTCTGTGTTTGTCAGGTGAAGGAGGTACTGACGGGTAGTATGGGGAGAAAGGAAAGCAGAGTAATCAGAGCAGGGGCAGGATAAGAGGGAACGAAGTGATAGGAGAGGGAAGGAAAAAGAAAAAGAGGGAGGTGCAGGGAGAGAGACGAACAGGTCGTGGGAAGGGAAAGGGAGGGTTAGCTGTTTTTACCCTGGAAGGTGTGACTGACTGACAGTCTGACTGACTTGACTAAAGACCGGCAATGAGCTCTTCCTCCAAGATATTACTCACAGATTGGGAGGGTGAGGAAGACCGTTTAGTGTTTACATCAGTAATTACTGTTTTTACCTTCGGCTTCATGATCAAAGTCTGTCGAAGCTCACACACACACACACACACACACACACACACACACAAACAGATGGACAAATAGACACAGGCATACACCAGGTGTTGGCTCGTGCCTTGTGGGTGTGGTGACCATTACGTCTTCATGGCGATGATGAGCTCACGCTGGTGCTGCCCCACTTCCAGGAATGATACGCTTGTTATGATACATGTGTCATTAGGTCTATCTGAGGTTAGACTGATATGGATTACTTAAAGGGTTGATATTAATACCAATATTTGTTATTAAATGTATGTTAACATGCTCACCGTAACAACTTTATAAGGCAATATTGTGTTTACAACTTTTTCTGCAGTTCCAAAATGGCAATGCAGCTTTATTAATTAAGTTATGAGATTTGTTTTAGTGGTGATAGGGAAAATAGAACAGATGCAGATGAAGATGTTAGCCTCTAGGTCCATATTTAATTTCATTAAATTTCCCAGGGTGCACAGCATCCAAAAGTCAATAACCTTTCTTGCTAGTTTGCTCAGTTCAACTAAAATCAGTCACCACTACCAAAGTATCTTCCACTCAGTGCCACATGAACCCATCCAATCTGAAATCACCAAATGGGTTTATACTTAATCATACATAAGACATTCAAACCTCTTGGTGACTGATAAGTTCTGTGCTATACAGGACTCAATGGGACATTTCCTGTTTAAATAAATGTTTATATATAAGTCACTGCAACAGTGATTAGACAATGATCAGATTCATTTTGAATTTCTTCATGACACATCTCCGTTTACAATAAGATTGATTTTAGTTTACCTGTCTGCTGTGTTCCTGTCACTGGAAGTATCAAAACAGCAAAACAAACAGTTACGGAAGGATAGAAGGGATGAAAGGAGGGAAGAGAGGCAGAGACACACCACCTGGATGCTGTCTAGATGTATGAGCAGCTCATGTGTCATAAAGACAGCAGTAATGTGTCAGTTATAAGATAAAAGAAAAATATTTTTGTCCTCTTTGTCCATAATCAGAGGCATAATTAAAAGACCCTCAAATAGCAATAGCAATAGTCCATAGCAATCTTTGGGTCCACTGAAACTCCAAAAACCCTCGTACACTACAGAGAAACCAGGACATGTCTGTCCGCAGGACACTTAGATCCAGTTATACTCTGGACCCACCTGCGCGTTTACAAGTGGACAGAGGTTCCTGCAAATCACTCAGGCGCGAGATTTAAGACCACTTCCTTCACTCTGTTCAATCTCACTCTCATTATCGAGGATTTACTTTTAATTTTTGTTTTCCAGAAGACATTTTTATCCAGTGAGTTACCAATCTGCATCCAGTACATTGGGATCTTCTTAGAGCCGTCGCGGTGAAAGAAATTTCCCCTGCAGTGATTTATTGTGGCTCAACAGTGTGGTATGTGGTATTACCATAGACTGTATATGGCCGTTTTTGGCAAATTACTTTATTTATGATAAATTAAGTTAATTGGTGAAATAATGCACAGTAAGTGTATCTTTGGATCTCACCTCACTGCCCAGGAAGCCACTAACTGCAGTTTTATGCTTTGACCACGCTAGCTGCTGGGTGCTAGTCAAAGTTACACAATGTTGCCAAGTAAAATAATATCTGCAGTTTGACAAGTAGCTATTTCGTTACCTTCAGGGCACGTCTATCAAGTAAACACACACAGTTCCACAAAATAAACAGTAAAACAACATAAAACATGGCAAAATGTCCAAGGACAGCTTCTGTGTTTGAAGTCGGGTCACGGACAGTCCATGGCGATCCATCCTTGCACTTGAATTGTTACCGTTATGGCCCCTTGTTATTGGTTGTCGAACTTTTCAGAAGATCAGAATCAGAAGATCAGAATCAGCTTTATTGCCAGGTATGTGTACACATACAAGGAATCTGACTCAGGATTGTACACTGCTCACAATGTGCCTACTTACACAATAATACGATAATAAAATCAGACACATTTTGAAGCATTGATTTATTCATTTAACCCACACTGAAGTGTAAAGCAAGGCATTTTGTTAGCAACTTGGTTAGTGCCTTAATCTACTACATCTCACTGTAGAGAATATTACTAATGTGCGTTGGTAGCCTTAAATACCTAAAAAACTAAAGGGACCTATGACCTGAACAGTTTTGAGTGCTTACATACTGGACTTTAGCCAGTGTAGTTTTTAGTTTACTAATAATCTTTCCCAGTGGTTCCCAACCTGGGAAGAAATGATCAACAAGTTTTTTGGACATTTATCTTTGCTTTTTCTTTTGTATGTTTTACCTCCTTATGCCTCCAAAAAGTATTCAGTATAAATGTTTTGTCTAATCTTAGCCCATGACTTTTGATATCAGTTTCACCATTATGATAGAAACTCCTGGTTCTCTTGCAACTTGTCCTTGGAAGATAACTTGACCTCTAAACAGCGCTTACTGTGTTCTCACCCAGATCGACATACAATGTTTTCTCTCCATCATTATCCCAGTACTTCAGTCATAGTCATCTGCTCAATTTTGAGAGAATGAGTACACAAAAAACTACATAACAACAACGCAACATCTGCCAAAGATGTGAATCTGTGTAGTTTACCAGCTTGAACATCTTTTTATTCTCTTTTATAAACCTGTGTCATCTTGTTTGACATTTTCTTCTTGTCCCACATCGGATTTTAGGATTTTACTCTTGAGGTAGAACCACAAATGGCATCGTGATGATGATGATGATGATGATGATGATGATGATGATGGAAATGGCCTAATTGCTCTTCCTCCTTAGAAGGACATGAGATTCCACCCAATCTGATGTCTGCATATACCTCAGCATGGCAAAGGATTGGACAGGGGGGTTGGCTGGGAGGAGCATGGCAGGGAGAGAGAACATCCTCTCTTTCTGCCCTGACGCTGGCTGAGTCTTTCCTGGAACTGCTCGAAAGCACTGTCACCTTTTTCTGAGATAGTATGTCAACGAGCATAAACATATACAAACGAGTGAAATGCACACTTAAGCACAGTTTTCTTAAAGGCTCATAAAACGTTCCCATGTCATCTTGTTTTTGTAAGGGATTAAGAGAACACAGCAAACATAACAAACATCCCAAAGCCTGTTGAATGGGTTTCAAATGACCAGGATCATTCAGTAAAGACACACTTGCAAACTGTGGAGGGAAGACAGAGGGATTAAAATAGTAGAATATGTAAACAGAGTAAACATGTAGAAAGGAGAAAAAAAGAGCAAAGTTGCCAATATGACACTGATTCTTGTCCATTGTCGGAAAAAGGTGGAATCGGCTCACATTCTCTGCATTTGTGCTTACGTGTTTGTGAAATTACATTCTGTTGGGGTGTGTCAATGTGGCATTAGCAGAGAAATGCATGAGATGTGGTGGCTTTAATGTATCTGTGTATGTTTTGTTTGCTCAGTGTGTTTGTCTGTCTCGCCCGTAGTTGTTTTTCCACGTGTTCTTTCCCTCTTTCTTTCACCTCTTCTGTTTCCCTCTGACAACTGTGCTCTCTCTGATCAACACGACAACACCATGGATCAACGAGAATTTGCACGACTCTTGTGTTTCATCGTGACTCTGTATCTTTATGTGTGCTGCTACCTGAACACCTCTTGTCTTCACCAGACCAGTATTGGTCTGTGTTTCATGCTGCAACAGCAACACTCCTTGCCAGTCTAGGCGGCATGGGAACAAAATAGCTCCATACCTTATTTTATTGCTTTAGTCCTTTGCTTTTAAAAACCAATGATAAGGATGATGTTGAAATATTTTACCTCATTACCTAATTTTACCTGCCCATACTGTACCATACTATCTTACAGAAACTTTGGCAGTGTACTGAAACCGCCTGTTTTTTATACTGACACTTATCCAATTCCAGAAGTTTAACTTAATCATTATTGCTGCCTAGACTGGTATGTCTGAAGTCATGATGGCCGCTGACTGTTTGTCTGAGCTGATTTGTTTGAATGAATTTTGTTGCTCATCTGGTGCACGTTCTGCACACGTGCAGTGGTAACCTGCTTCCTGCTAACCATGTTGGACTGATGATGGACCTCGTCCCGCCCACTGCTTCTCATCCAATGAAAATACCTGATGTTTACTGATTAGTCCCTCATCGATCTTCTCTCTTGTTCTCCCCTCTGATGATTCATAGCGAGCAGATGAGAGCATCACCATCGACACCACCCTACTGGTCCATTTCTTTGGGAAGAAAGGGAAGGCAGAGCTTACGTTTGATGACTTCTACAGGTACTAGAAGATACACAGTGGTCAGAAACTGATGCTATAAACAGTATTAACCAAATCACAAAATAGACACGTTTCTTTAGATAAATCTCTTTACCATCCATTGGCAGGTGTCGGGGGGGTCAGGCGCCCTCCTTCTGAAGGTTGTCCACCCCTGAAAAATCATTAAATAATGATATATACTTAAAATAACTATGTAAGTAGTAAAACAATACAAATGCAAATGGGGAAATAAAAGTGCGTTTTAAGTTTAGAAACATTTCGAGTCCCCCCTCCTTTGCCTCATGGTAGTTTGGTCGACTGCCTGCTTTCCCCCTTTTCGTCACGAACACACACAACTCTCCAGAGGGAGAGAAATTTTGCACCCTTCAGTAGTTGTGGAACTCCAGTAAGGCTGGCCGGGTTATGTTATTCACTTAGAACATCAGATGAACCGATTTTTTCTCTTTAATAGAGATGATGCTGGGTCATTAATAAAGTAATCATGACAAAAAATATGATAACCTATGTGTTTTTTGTTGTATAGTAAGTCGCCCACTACAGCAAGAGATGCGCTGATCAATCGAATAGGGACTGGAATAATCTGTTGTACAGCTTAATCTGCCCTGATATCCAATGTCAATGTCAAATATCCAATTTTCTGCCGGTCACATTGGACGTTACACGCACGGTGTTTCACATCATGGACACAGCGCCACAGACAGTAACTGCCTATTGTCACAGCCAAACACACGCTAACATGTCTTAGGTGTGAACGTTGTTCACTGGAGTGAAGAAGACATAACGCTTGCAATTTACATCTGCAGAGAAACACACAGAAAGAGACGCGTTGTTGACCATACAGTTGAATGTTTATGCTGGTGCTGATGGGGATCCTAATAAAAATTACTAAGAAAAGTTACAAAGATGTTTGTGTATGCTGTCAGTTATAACTGGAATCAGCCAGGAAAAAAGCAAAGCAAAGCTTCTCTTACTACAACTAACATAGCGATAAACCTGTGTGTGAATGATCTTGGGCTAATGCTGTAGATCTACTGTTGTGTTGGGTTTTGCTCAGCATGATGTTGAGTGGCAGACATTTTATGTTTACCCCCCCAACTGTTAGATGAAATTTATTCCCTTGTTCCCGTCCTTGATATTTTTCAGGTTTATGGATAACCTTCAAACAGAAGTGTTGGAAATTGAGTTTCTGACCTACTCTAAAGGGATGACCACCATCAGTGAAGAAGACTTTGCTAAAATCCTTCTGCGCTTCACCAATGTGGAAAACATCAGCGCCTACCTGGAGAATGTCCGCCAGTGTATACCTGATGAGAAGGTACAGTACATACATGCCCACAGTTCTTCACTGGGAGAGGAACACACAGACAAATCAACAGCAGTGAAAATGCACAAACTCTATCTATCTCATTCCAGTTAATTTGAGTTCATGTTGACTATTTGTGCATGGATGTATCTCTACAATATAATGTCATGTGTTTGGATAAATTTTTGTTTGTTTGGATAATGTTGGGTAACGTTGCTGTAAGTCCGCTGAACTAGACCTATATCCTTATCCAACAACAAAAAACATTATAGAATCATGGTTTATATAGGTCTGTTGTGAGCTATAATAGCTGACTATATTTACTGTAATCAAAACATTAACAAAAAAGGGCCGTCAAAATTAACATGAGAATGTGTGCTGTAGTTTTAGCGGTGATTAACTGTGTTTCCCTGCTCATCTTACTTGGCGCCTGTATTGCCTTTTGGGAATTAATGGCTCTCATAAAGATGGCAATGTGATAATCAGTTTACAGTAAAGAGGGTCCTCTTTGTAGCATGGACAGCTTCAGCAAATAGAAGTAAAAACATGGGGGAAAAATACAAAAGAACTGCAGAATAGCCAAATGGTGGTAGTAAACTGTGAAAATATAGAATGCTGAACTTATTTTACGGTTTTATACGGTTTTGACCAGGATTTTAGATTCTCAGTTTTCCTTTAGTTAACACCAGATATTTGTTTCTGATCCTTTATCTACCTGTTTAATTTATTCTATTTACGGGTGTTCCCGCCTTCCAGCCATCTACAGCGTTCGTAATTTCCCACCACTGTCTCTGCCTGAGGCTGTTGTGGCTCTCCACACTTCAGCGCTCCACTGCTCCACTTGACCACACTCACACACACACACACACACACAAACAAACACACAGCTACATGTGAATGTCTATCCATCTATCTAGATAGAAAGATAGATGGCATGTAGTCCTTATGCAACCCAACTCTATTTCTGTCCCTCCCTTCTTTTCCTTTTCATGCTGTGGAAGAAGCAGGAGGTTGGTCTCTACCTCGTACAACATACAACCTGCAGTTACAATCTGTCAGTCTATCCTGCTATTTAGTTAGATCGCCATCTCCTTTGTTTCTCCATACTAGGAATGTGCAGGTTAAGATACACGGCTACCTACTTCTTTGTATTTATCTGTGTATTTTAACCTGCATCTTTTCTTATCAATCAATGAAGATTGCATTCCCTGATTTGTTTAAAGTTACAGATTGCTTCTTTTGTGTAATGTTTGTTATTAATCTAGTCACCGTAGCTTTGATCTTGATTTACAGCAAAGAGCATGTGATGGTTAAAGCTACTTGTTGAATGGCTTTTACATTATTAGGATTCTGAAACACTGCAAGAAGGCTGCTGTTGAAATGTTCCATATCATGAACACACATCCTGTCATTAATGACCTTATGTCATTAATGGGACTGTTTCATGGAACCCCTGAGTTATTGAATGTTAGTATGATTTGTGGTCAGTTGCTTATTTCTTTGGCGGGGGAGATCATATTTTAGACAAGTGAGATTGGATGTGCCTCCTGGAATGTTGTATGCACGTCTGTCGAGGTCCCTTTGGATGGAAGTCTGTGCTGAAACACTGGCTTTTTTCGACCAGAGAAGGACATTTTTATCAATGCATCTCCCTCAACTTTTTCTTGGGTTGGTTAGAGCTTAACTTGTGTTTTCCTGGTATTTCAGGGAATCACCTTTGATGAGTTTAGATCCTTCTTCCAGTTTCTCAACAACCTCGAGGACTTTGCCATTGCCATGCAGATGTACAATTTCGCCGCTCGCTCCATTGGACAAGGTAGGGAGAGAACAGTGGCAGATAGGGCCACAGGCACTGAGGGGTTGCCTGCTTATAAACACCACTGATGTGTTCTTCCCTCTCTTGTGCAACAAGCAGCCGAAATGATCTAACTTGTTTTTACTCTCTCTCTCCTACCAGATGAGTTTGCAAGAGCTGTGTATGTGGCCACTGGGCTGAAGCTGACCCGTCACCTCGTACACACCATCTTCAAGATCTTTGATGTAGATCACGATGACCAGCTCTCCTACAAAGAGTTCATCGGGATAATGAAGGACCGTCTGAACAGGGGTGCCAGGGTGAGGAGGAACTGTGTGTGAAAGAAACAGAAAGGCTTTGAACTGTTTGACTTAGATAAAAACAATAGGAAAGTGACTGAGGGTGGATCCATGATCCAAATAGCAGGATTCCACTTCCTCCGTTAGAGGAACGTACCTCCCTCAATTTAGAGGTTGGAGGTCAGAGTTTGCTACAGGAGAGATATGAGGAGATTGTTGGGAATTACTGCAACTTATAGGTGGCAGTGAAAATTCTAAGGCATGCAGCAATACCTAAAAATCTTAACATTTTGTGTATGAAGGTTATGAATGAAACAGATCTTTTGTTGTTACTCTTATAAAGATAGTCCAATGATATCACCTCTCACGTTGTGGTGAAATTCACAGAGGAATCTTCTTTTGTGAAGCATGAATAAAAACCATACGATTTCCAGGTAAAGCATGCCAAACAATTACAATATTCTTGAGGGCTTATTTCGTTTTTTTTTTTTTTTTAACAATGACCAATTAATCTTTACCTTTAATACAACATCCAGCCTTCCTTCACCTGTGCTGAACTGTGAAGTCATGGGTTAACATAAAAAAACAAACATTAAGTGGACAATAGCGAATAACCTAAAAAGGGCAAACATCCAGCATCCTCAGTTGTTTTTGTAAAAGGCGCTCTGTTGGTTCGAATCCAGTTGATCTAGTTGAAGAATAGTCTCTATAACAACTAGACCACCATGCTGTTTAAAAGGTTGTTCACATTTATTGTAAATGGGTTTAAAAAACCAAAGGGTATTATTGCCCAAATGGAGTTAACACAGAGAAAAAAAGGACTTTGAAAATATGTCATATTTAACATGTACACTGGCATGTGCAAAGACTACACTAAATAGAATTAAATCCATACAGTGTGTTTTTAATTATGAGCATTCATTGAATATAAGGCTGAAAAAAACATTTAAATGGCATATTGACAAGGTTATGTTTTTTTGTCAGGAGGTTAAATCTTTTAGGAAGAAGCCGATAACAACTTCAATGAATTACTCGAACTCATGAAAAATTCCCACTGAATTGGAAATCACCTTGAGCGACTTCATAGTGTTTTTTCCGAGGAGGGATACTGCCCTCTAGTGGTGTATTGTGACACAATACTACAGTCCAGAACCTCATTTACTAGTGATACACGTACATGAGAGTGTCAGGTTGTTACAACCTTACATTTTCAACATCACTAATATTGCAGTGAACCTGGAAGTTGTATTTATGAGCCTATGGGCTTCTTTGGATGCTGTCTTGGCCTCACAGTCTTGGCTTATTAACAGTGTTCTCTTTTTCTCTCCCTTGCTCCTGGTTTTGCTTGCATCCTCAATCTTGTCTCTTTATCATCTGTCTCAACCTCTCTTGTGTTACAACACCCATACATTATTTATTCTTTCTTTCCTATGCATTGACCTCCCCCTTCTCTCTTTTGTCTTTCCATCTTCCCTGTCTCCGACCTCTCCCTGTGGTTTCCCTTCTTCCTCCTTGTCTTTTCTCTGCTGTGATGCACTGACCTCTCAGGGCTATAAATCGGTGGAGCGTGCCACCTCTTTTAAATCCTGTCTGAAGAGGGAGCTGGCAAGCAGATAAGTATCACCAACAAGTTGGATTGCGTTTGTGATGGTCATTGTTTTCATCATTATTTTTATACTTTATATTTAGAGTTTGAGTGATTTTTAAAAAAACGTATTAATCCCATATCTTGATGTGACTGCAGCATCACTATCAAGAGTACCCCTCACCTTGCCTCTGATGTTTAACCATTTGACCATGAATATGACCAATAGCACCATTACTGGATTAAATGATATTTCAGTCCCCACCATAAAGTGTCACCTATAATTTTCAACGTAAATTAGGAAAGTACAACAATACCTCTGATCTACTACCTATATAATCTAAAGACGACGGTGTCTTCTGTAAATATTTAAAAACAAGGAGCAGTATGACTTTAAACATCTCTAACATCTCTCATTCACCTGTCTTACCTTAATCATACAGCGTTTTGACTCAGTATCTGGTCCTACTGCAATGCATTAACAGCATGGGTAAATCTGATTTAGGTCATGTGGTGACCACTTCATTACGGAAAAATTACCTGATGCATTACTGTTTTACTTTGCTGGCTAAGTCTCTCTTTCATCAAATACACTTGTTTAAGAAATACATTCCATGTCTGGATTTGTTCATCCCATTTTACAGTCTTGTACTTCCTGTGAACTAGCACATTTTCAAGGTCACTACATAGTGTGCCAGTAGAAGCACAGAGTTGCAGCAGTGGGTTCTTGAATGTCTTCATTTTGGAGAGTCCAGAATGTGTGGACAACTCAAAATGATGTGCAATGAATTTGTAATAGGGCAAGAAAAGACCAAGGGAAAACCCATGAATTTCCATTTCCTCACAACTGGACTATTGTGTTATCACTGCAGCTATAGTATAACTCACAGTTTAAAGAACCGAATTCTGGCACCGAGCATGACCGTGGTCCGTCCCTTTGCTCTGTGTTTACCAGGTGAAGGACCGACACCACACCTCCTTCTCTAGCTGTGTTCGCTCCGGGGCCAGAAGACAAATGCACCAGCTCTGGAGGAGGTACAAGGAGAAGCTGTAGAAGGAAGAGGTGGAGAAGACAGAAAAAAAACATGAAGGAAGAAGTCTGATGATGGAATAAATCAAACTGAGCTCTGACATGTATAGTATTTTTAAGGCCAGATCTCCAGTGGACCAACAATGCAGATAACTACGAGCATGACCGCACACAGCTGACTGACGCTCTGAAAGCTGATAACAAGCAATGCCATCCTGTCATCTTGATGCCAATCATGCCATGCATGACTTACAGTGTACTAAAACAAAACAGATTTAAATTGCAATACGACTTTACTCTCCAAGCATGGCTCCTCCGCAACAGTCAGTAAAACTGCAACTAATCATTATTTCTATTTTGGATAAATCTGTCAATTTTTAAAATTAAGCTTTAAAAACATGTTTTAATTAACTTACTTATTCTGGCCAGCCTATACATAAAAAGTATTCATTTTATAACAATATTATACAGTATATATAAGCAAATGTTAGCATGTTTGAACTTCTACCAAACAAATGCTATTTTCACTAAATGAAGTTACCAATCACTTATCAAAACTATGAGGTATGCTTTTTTAAACTAAGAATACCTAGTTGACCTGCTGCACTGAACTGCACAACTGATAGAGCACAACAATAATTAAATAACATTATTTGATGATGAACGCTATCCATAATAACAGGAATATACAAGTAATATATTAACAGATAGCAGAACACTAAAATTAAATAATTAAATGGGGTATGTATAGTCCTCATCTCATTTTAATCATCTCAGTCTTTTTTCCCTTAAATTTTGTTTGATCTCATCTTGCTGGTGTAGTTGTTTTTTATTGTACTAAGAGAGAATATAAACAATATTGCTATATCCTTTGACCTGGATGTGACAGCTGTTTTCTTTTGCAATTTCAATATTTGACATGAATGAATCCTTAATGTCTTGACCTCTTCTGTGTCTTAGTCGCATGTATAACATATGGTTATATACTTATCCACATATGTGCCTTCTATACATTCCCTTTCTCATCTGAAAAATGTCACATAGGAAACTACACTTTTTCAGGAAAATAATTAAGCACTGTGTAGCTTTTAACAGCAACGGAACTGGATAACGTGCATTGAACATGAATTAATTATTCATTCATTCAATTAATCATTTATTGTTGATAACATGTCTTAGTATGTCTGAAATATGGAAATTAGTTTGAATATATTGAAATGAAGGAAGAAGTCGGGAATGGTGGGGGTTTATAAGTTTATTTCTCATAATGTAAATTATTGTCATTGTTCCCAATGATTCATGTATTTGTGCATCAGTTGACCTGGTGAATTCATTTCATGCATGAATAAAGACATTCACTGAGCATGCGCAACGAATCCCTTTACGCATACACATTGACGAAGACAGAAAGGTTAAACCTGAGTTTAGGCGTTAAAACTCCTGCCAGATAAATCAAATTTGCTGCAGACCCGCCGTTTCTAAACTGGGTGTCTCAATGTTTGTAATACTGAGGCATCAAGAAAAAGTTAGATGGCCGCACAGAAGGATGCTGTGAGGTGAAAATGCTAACCGAACACGATGGCGGTCGGTAAAGGTAAGTTAACGTTAACGGTTGTTGAGCTAACGTTAACATGAGCTAACTTACGGAAAGTGGAGTCTTCTCTTTCCCCATTTTATTTATTATAATATGTGTTTGCTTAGGTTTCTCTGAATGAACGTCAGTTCGTCGAACCACAGAAACAGAAAAATTAACATAATCGCACTTGGCCTCGTCAAGTTAAAGCGATGACGCTATGGGAACGCCAGCTAACGTTAATGTTAGACTAATGAGCTTTTCTGTAAAGTTCAATAATAACAGTGTTGTTATAAGTTGTCACAAGTTATAAAGTTATACTGACCCTGTTAGTCTGACATGTTATGCTGTGATACTAATGGTAAAGTTTAAAACATACAGTCTATGGTTTAAACTGTCGTCGATGAAATTGTTAGATAACGTTGACGAAATGCTGCCCTCATGTGCCGTAACGTTACCAAACCAACTGCAGGTAAAAACGGCTGCAGTGAAGACAGGTCCAGATGTACCCATGGGTCCGTACGGCAAAAATAAATAAAGGGTCAGCACGGTTTTCGACATAAGGCTGTTAGCTATCTCAAGTGTTAGACCACCTATATTGCGTGTGTATTAACGTTTAACTTATAATCTATTAACGCCTCTGAAACCCATTACAGCGAGGCGGATCTGGCGTTGGAAACGGAACAGATTTGTCTTTGTCAGGTTTCTGTCAGGAACATTACAAATGACGCACCGTTCAGCACGTATTTCGTGTAAATGTTGTATAGCCAAACTGAAGTATTTTTAATACTTAATTCGTCGATCATGTTGTCTTATTGTTAATTATCCAGACATTCCGGTCAACTGTAATGATTTTGGCTGGTACAGTTCTTCAACAAATATACTATAAGCACGGACGCGTGTGACTCACACCGCAAAGCATTGTGGGATTTATGTTATTCAACTCTTACGATAAATCAAGAGCGGTTTAGACTAAAGTTGTATAATGGTCGTATTGTTACGGTTGTACTATGTTTTCTACACATTAGCTGGTCGTGTTTGTCATGTGTGACAGCAGAGAGGAACCCTGAGTGAAAACGATTGTCCTGCGAATGACCACTTGTTTTCACCGTTCTTCAAACTAAGACTATACTTTCAGGGATCATTTCTATAGTTTCTGACTTGAGAAATGTGTTTCTAAAGTGATTGGTCTCGCTAACCACGATGATGAGTCGTGATGTTCTTTTCTGAGCGTGAAGCGGATGGGGAGTAATGATTTGCGTCATATGCTCTCTGTCATTGATGATCGTTCTTTACTTCCTTGTGGAGTAATGAGGAGGAGAACATGATCAGAGTGGTTATAGGGTGTATAAAATAAGGTATGATTTTGTTCCAGATTCTGTGAAATAGGTCAATTGTAAAATGAATTGTAGGCTGACAAAATGGGGGAGTAGTATTTCCAGGGCAAAGGAGCACTGTTTCCAAGCTTACTGTGATGGGTAGGCCCACAGTCACAGAAAGTCCTTGCACCAAACAAATCATTTTCAATTCAGAAAATAAATTTTTATCTGTTATGAGAAACAGAATACAGTGTTTTCAAATATACTAGGAAACAGGTAGAAATAGAGGAGAGGTCAGTGTCTGAAGATCAGACTTCACAGTACAATTAGTCTTCATAAAAAAAAGCTTGTCTAATGATTAGAAACTAGAT
Source organism: Micropterus salmoides (assembly GCF_014851395.1). NCBI lineage: Eukaryota > Metazoa > Chordata > Actinopteri > Centrarchiformes > Centrarchidae > Micropterus > Micropterus salmoides. The sequence goes on from NW_024040263.1 coordinate 21,285,715, forward strand.
GAGTTATAACAAATGGGAACAGGGTCAAATCTTAGTGTCACGAAAACTTGGACTCAGTGTTTCCCATTAATTAACAACACTATGGTGGTCCGCCACAGTCTCATTTGTTCTATCATAGTTTCAAAATTGAGCAAAAATATATTAATATTAAAGACTTCTAAGCGGTTTTGCACCGCTTCTCCCCAAATGCTGTAAACTCGCTCGCGCAGACACTTTGGCATCTGACTTGAGACAACCACTTTTCTTTTGAGGTAATTACGGTAATGTTGAACAGCTTTGAGGGTTTCCACTGTCACGTGTGAGATCACTATCAAGTAATGTTAAGTGCAAAGTGTACCAAATTAATACACTTAACTTTAAAATACACACATTTTTCGTCAGGGGGGGCACCCCTGAACCCCCCTAGAGGGTTGATGTCCACCCACCATAGTCTCACAAAATCCTGTGGGAAACACTGTGGACTTTAATACAGCCTGTCTTACTTCTGCCAGTTTGTGAGAGAAAGTAGCTTTTTGAGATTAAAGTTTTTGTAACTTTTCATAACTTTTCTTTTCTTACTTTGTCACTTAAGACTTTTTCTAGCTGAGTTTTCTTTACCTCAGTACTACTGCCTTCCTCTCCTTACCATGTGCTGTCCATGTGCTGTCAGAGTCATGCAGTGATTGGCTGTGCTGTGCTGTGTCATTTACATAAACACACATGACTGGACTAGAAGCAGCAACTGGAGGAGCTTGTGAATGGCAGAGAGGAACCCTGAGTGAGAACGATTGGCCTGTGAATGACCTCTTTTTTTCACCGTTCTTCAAACTAAGACTATACTTTCAGGGATCATTTCTATAGTTTCTGACTTGAGAAATGTGTTTCTAAAGTGATTGGTCTCGCTAACCACGATGATGAGTCGTGATGTTCTTTTCTGAGCGTGAAGCGGATGGGGAGTAATGATTCATGTCATATGCTCTCTGTCATTGATGACCGTTTATTACTTCCTTGTGGAGTAATGAGGAAGGGAACATGATCAGAGTGGTTTTAAAGTATGTCAATAGTAACAAGGGAGCTTATTTCTGATACTGTGAAACTGCTTTATTATGTTGTAGTTGTTATTATTGTCTATCCTTCCCGGGGGTGAGGGGGCACCTTTTCCCAAACTTTGTCCGAGGGATGGGCCCACAGTCTCAGACATTGAAAATCCTTACACTAAACAGATTATTATGAAATTAAATGAAAATTTATTGGTTATTTTACGAAAAAGAGAATAGTGTTTTCCAAAATACTAGGTAGAGGTGCTCCGAACAGGATTTTGTGGGACGATCACCGATTGGTGAAAGCACTATCGGCCGATACCGATCACCAATCACTGGGTCTATTTTGAGCCTTTTATTTATCATGTAGCATTATACAGTATACTGTATATTCATTCAATTGGTCCTAAAAACAATGTATTAAGTGTTAAGGTTAACAGATGATAAAGTATCATGAAATGACAACTGTTTATTTTATTGCTAGGAAACATGGATTCCACTCAATCTGTGTTAGAGACTTAAACCATAGCAGCCTTTGCCTGGTTACTGTGAACATCTTATACCTTAACAAATATAGCTTTACTGTGGAATAACTACAAAAACAGAACAAACAGCATCTTTATAAATTTACTACAACCATAAAAACTGCAAAAAAAAAGGCTGTAGCCAAAAGACTGAAGATCTGAAGATCAGACTTCACAGTACAATTAGTCTTTAAAAAAAACAGCTTGTCTAATGATTAAAAACTTGATGAGTTATAACAAATGAGAACAGGGTCAAATCTTAGTGTCACGAAAACTTGGACTCAGTGTTTCCCATTAATTAACGAGACTATGGTGGCCCGCCACAGTCTCATTTGTTCCGTCATAGTTTAAAAATTAAGCGAAAATATATTAATATTAAAGACTAACGTTGTGTTTTGCGCCACTTCTCCCCACTGCTGTAAACTCACGCGCTCAGACACTTTGGCATCTGACTTGAGACAACCACTTTTCTTTTGAGGTAATTACGGTAATGTTAACTAAGGGTTTGAACAGCGTTGAGGGTTTCCACTGTCACTCATGAGATCACTATGAAGCTAGCTGCTAAATTTTGAATGCACAGGTATTACAGCATTTATGGTAAATGCAGTTAAAAGGAGCACAGAAAGCTGAAAGGCAGGGTTAACAAGTTTATTCTGTCATTTTCTCACTTTGTAACAAGTATTGCAGTATGAGAGTCTTATCTAAAGAGAGGCTATTAAGTTTTACTTGTAAGCAATAGAGCGTGACTGATTTGTCTTTTAGCAGATATTGTCAGCCGAAATAAGCTACTTTCAGATATATCTGCATCGGCGTTTATATAACAGCCGATATATGACTATTAAAAAGAGAGAGTCGTATCCTTCACTAAAGGTCAGTGTTGCATAGTTTCCCCACCAGGGGGGGCGCTGCAGCTCCTCTGTTCAAAACACTGCAGCACCACAGAACAAAACATCAGCTGACCGCAGTCTACCGGAGCTCAGAGCCTGGACGCCAGCAGCTCTCACCCTCAGTGTTCCCGGTGAGTTGGTCATTTGTCACTTCAATTACATCAATTGTCAACTGCTTATCCTGCGCACAGGGTCGCAGGGGGCTGGAGTCAATCCCAGCTGACATTGGGCGAAAGTCCGTGTGTCTTTGGATGATGGGAGGAAGTCGGAGCACTCGGAGAGAAACCACGGAGACACGGGGGAGAACATACAAACTCGCCACAGAAATACCGGGACGACAGAGGTTCAAACCTGGGACCTTCTTGCTGTGAGGATACAGTGCTATCCACTATCACTTCAATAACATGACTTAGATAACAATAAAAACAGCCCTTATCACTTCTCCTCTCCTGAAAACATTCATACCAGACTTGCTAACCCTCCCGTTTTTCACTGCACTATCCCGGGTCACAGCAGGATTACCATGGGTGAGTGGTGGAGGCTAATGTCGCTCCTAGTGAACGATCCTCTCATTTCTCCCTAGTTAATTTCTTCTAAATATTATTTAACATGGCTTATAGCAGCTAACACTGCCCGTTGCCAAATTAACCACAAAGACAATGCTGTGTTTATCAGTGGAGGAGCGCTAACATTAATGAGCAATTAAACTATAATGTTTAACGCATTCTAAATATATCTGCGAGCTGCTTGTCTCTAGTTACAGTCGGCGTGTCAGAAATGATTAAACCAGAGCGGACTTGTGAATAAATGTGAGCTGTACAAGTATCTAACATGGCTTCCTGCCCAACAAAGTTCTCTAACATTACCACTTCTTTTGAATGTGAAACGTTAGTGTGAAATGTCAGAGTTGCAGGTCCTCGTTGCAGACAGTCATGTAGTATTAAATTAATTAAACAGCAGCGTTTCCTCTGTGTCACTGTACCATAGATGATATGTTTAGAGCCAGTGGTTAGGAAACGGTTTCTCACAGCTTTGGATAGAATTAACAGTGCTGGTAAAGGGATAAACTAGATGTGAATATGCTACATAGTAGAAAGCAGTTATTGTGGCAGATGATATGTAAGGTAATAACTATTGACTATATATATATATATAATAATTTGCCTGAGTAGGAGAGCCCTGTTTATCATTATTATTATAGCAATGACATGAGAAATGATATATGGTATTAGTAGTATGTAGGAATTTTTTATAGTTTCTGTTTTGCTGGCCCCCACAACTATTTACTTAAATGTTCATTAGTAGTAGTACTCTGTAAATTATAACAAATCAGACATTTAAAAAAATGTCCGTAGTTTTATTTGACTCTTATTTATCAAAACATTAATATGTTTTGTTATACTTTTGTTCAAAGTACTATTTATAACAAAACAAAATCTTTTTATACTACATTATGTCAAGGATATCTTGGTATGGTCTCAACATAATAAAATTGTAGGGATAATCTTTGTTTATGTTATGCATTTGTTATAATAAGGGTGGAAAGAATATCAGCCAGTATATCGAATCCATGTATGGTTTGTTCTTTAATTATTTAATTTTAAAACCAAAATGAAAAACAGAAACAAAAAAAACAAATGTTTTTTTGTTTTTCTGTTTTAAAAACTAAAACAGAAAAATATTGAATATATTTTGTTAATTAAGTAGATTAAATATTTTTAATGCAGCCTGTAGTTCTCATAAGTTAGGCATACTTATGTGTGAAACCTGGTGAGCATTAATAGCTCCCGAGTTTTCAGATTTTTTAATGCTTTTTTGGGTTTAATTCTGTTGGATGAACCACAAGATAAAGGCCGTGCTCTGTCCTGTTTATACTTGTGTAAAGTAAAATAAAAGTGAAGTTGAGTCATTTAGTTTTTCTCCCTGGTACTCATCTCAGGACCTCCCAGATTTTCCCCAGTACCTGTAGGATGTGAGCCTGTGCAGGTTTGAGGACGGATGATAGTATCTAGGCTGGCCCCATCACCTACCATCACTCTCTGTTCAGATAAATGCTGGACTGGCAGGACAAAGCAGAACACCACTCCTTCCTCCAGCATTATAAAAGGGTCCTGTTGGCACTTTCAGATATTTACATCACGATTTATGGGAACCACACCTTGTAATTGGGCACTGTTTTTGTAAATAAAGATGATGTCAACTTCTGTCTTTTAATACACATTTATATCATATGAGATGAGTACCAGGGAGAAAAACTAAATGACTCAACTTCACTTTTATTTTACTTTACACAAGTATAAACAGGACAGAGCACGGCCTTTATCTGGTGGTTCATCCAACAGAATTAAACCCAAAAAAGCATTAAAAAATCTGAAAACCCGGGAGCTATTAATGCTCACCAGGTTTCACACATAAGTATGCCTAACTTATGAGAACTACAGGCTGCATTAAAAATATTTAATCTACTTAATTAACGTAAGTAGTTTACACGGGCGAAAATAGCAAAGGAAAATAAGAAGTTTAGAACTCCACAGATTTGTTTTGGAAGAGTTTTGTTCTGACTCATAACAGCAGATGGTGGAAGCTGAGAGTTTTTAGCAGCTCCATAGAAAGAGAAGCTGGAGGCAGGTGAAGTTCTGCACACCCCTCAAACTCAGTGATTAGCTTCCTCTGGTTCTCTTTGATATAAACACAAGTCAAAAGGTCAAAAGCTTGTTGGCTGTTGGCGCCACAGAAGGTCTCAAGGGGGCAGAGTGCCCTCTGCTGGTGGAACTCACACACAGCAAGAAGACTTAAAAATCTTATATGTTATATGTGTTAAGAAATTAAAATATGAATTAAATAATATAAACTTAAATAAATAGGCTAACTGCGATCCTAAGCTACATATAACATTAATTAAATTGTCCTAATCTGAAGTTACAGGTCACCAATGGTCTTACAAATGTTTAATTCTCCCTAACAGCCTAACAGTTATTATTTTATTATTTATTGTTTTTATTTCAGTTAACTAAAGTGTTTTTTTTTTACAGCCAGTGCTACTTTAGTCTTACTAAAAAAACGTTCTTTTAGTTTAGTTTTAGTCTAAAATCACCTTTCTAATTGCATGGTACATGGGCTACTTTTATTTTGAAGGCTTTACCAGTTACTATCCCTTCCAAAAAAGGAATAGACCATGTGACTTCCATTTTTGGTTTATAACGAGAAATGAATTGACTGAAGTTCACAGACTCTCTTCATTATTTGTTCCAAAAGGAATAATGATAAATGAATGAATGAATGACCAAAAAACCAAAAACGGGCCGTTTTAGTTGATTTTTCGTTTTTTGATTCTGACACAAAAAAGGGTTATTTGGTTTTTCATTTTGAAACAAAAAACGAATGAACGGTATTTTTGTTTACGGATTATCCACAGATACCCTGACCGTTCTATCTTTGACCAGTATTGAGCCAATATTATAGCTGCAGCCTCCGGTACTGCAGCTATATAATATTGTCCTGATTTTCTAACTAAAAACCCCCTTATGTTGATGTTCAAGCTCATCTTAATTACATTTAATCAGGCAGCGCCATCGCCCAAGTGTATCTGCTGCAGGTTTATCAAGTGTAACACACAAAGATACACAAATCATTAAATATCAAAATCAATATTTTTCTGTTAAAACCAAAAAACTCTGTCTGTCTGTTTTTTGGTTTTCCATTTTTCTCTTTTGGTTTTAAAACAGAAGAAACGAAAAACGGCTTGTTTATTTGGTTTTGAAATGAAATAATCATAGAACGAACCATGCACGGATTATATCGACATAACGGATTTTAAAATCCTCAAATATCAAAATCGGCACCAGACTGAATATTCCCAGCTCAGTCGGGCTCTAGCAAGCAATACGAGCACGACATACAATATAATTTATCAAAATCGGCCTTGGTGAATGTAGTGCGAGGATGGAGGATACACCTGTGACAAAATCAGATTTTCAAAATAAGGTGTTAGAACAATGTATACAGAATGGAAATAAGATTAAATGGATTATATTTACAGTATGTATAAAATATGTTACATGTCCATTAAAAGCAAAATAAAATATTAGGGGAATTTCTTACAAATTATTCTTTTATTTAGGGTTGCTAAAAAACATTACACGAATTGCCCTTTTTGCTGTTTCATCACTATTTATATCTATACAGTGTGTTTATTATCAAATTGTTTACTAGGGCACAGAATTGTAAACAGGAGTCCAAAGTTCTTCATAGATCTAACCTCTTAATTTTGCATTTAAAGCGTACCAAATTAATGCACTTAACTTTAAAATACACACATTTTTCGTCAGGGGGGGCACCCCTGAACCCCCCTAGAGGGTTGATGTCCACCCACCATAGTCTCACAAAATCCTGTGGGAAACACTGTGGACTTTAATACAGCCTGTCTTACTTCTGCCAGTTTGTGAGAGAAAGTAGCTTTTTGTCTTGCCAGTACTTTAAACTTTGAGTTTAAGGTGTGACTCACACCGCAAAGCCTTGTGGGATTTATGTTATTCAACTCTTACGATAAATCAAGAGCGGTTTAGACTAAAGTTGTATAATGGTCGTTTTGTTACGGTTGTACTATGTTTTCTACACATTAGCTGGTCGTGTTTGTCATGTGTGACAGCAGAGAGGAACCCTGAGTGAAAACGATTGTCCTGCGAATGACCCCTTGTTTTCACCGTTCTTCAAACTAAGACTATACTTTCAGGGATCATTTCTATAGTTTCTGACTTGAGAAATGTGTTTCTAAAGTGATTGGTCTTGCTATCCACGATGATGAGTCGTGATGTTCTTTTCTGAGCGTGAAGCCGATGGGGAGTAATGATTCGCGTCATATGCTCTCTGTCATTGATGATCGTTCTTTACTTCCTTGTGGAGTAATGAGGAGGAGAACATGATCAGAGTGGTTATAGAGTGTATAAAACAAGTTATGATTTTGTTCCAGATTCTGTGAAATAGGTTAATTGTAAAATGAATTGTAGGCTGGCAAAATGGGGGAGTAGTATTCCCAGGGCAAAGGAGCACTTCTTCCAAGCTTACTGTGATGGGTAGGCCCACAGTCACAGAAAATCCTTGCACCAAACAAATCATTAAAAAATAAAGGTTAAATTTTTGTTTTGTACATTCAGAAAATAAATTTTTATCTGTTATGAGAAACAGAATACAGTGTTTTCAAATATACTAGGAAACAGGTAGAAATAGAGGAGAGGTCAGTGTCTGAAGATCAGACTTCACAGTACAATTAGTCTTCATAAAAAAAAGCTTGTCTAATGATTAAAAACTAGATGAGTTATAACAAATGAGAACAGGGTCAAATCTTAGTGTCACGAAAACTTGGACTCAGTGTTTCCCATTAATTAACAACACTATGGTGGTCCGCCACAGTCTCATTTGTTCTATCATAGTTTCAAAATTGAGCAAAAATATATTAATATTAAAGACTTCTAAGCGGTTTTGCACCGCTTCTCCCCAAATGCTGTAAACTCGCTCGCGCAGACACTTTGGCATCTGACTTGAGACAACCACTTTTCTTTTGAGGTAATTACGGTAATGTTGAACAGCGTTGAGGGTTTCAACTGTCACGTGTGAGATCACTATCAAGTAATGTTAAGTGCAAAGTGTACCAAATTAATACACTTAACTTTAAAATACACACATTTTTCGTCAGGGGGGGCACCCCTGAACCCCCCTAGAGGGTTGATGTCCACCCACCATAGTCTCACAAAATCCTGTGGGAAACACTGTGGACTTTAATACAGCCTGTCTTACTTCTGCCAGTTTGTGAGAGAAAGTAGCTTTTTGTCTTGCCAGTGCTTTAAACTTTGAGTTTAAAGTTTTTGTAACTTTTCATAACTTTTCTTTTCTTACTTTGTCACTTAAGACTTTTTCTAGCTGAGTTTTCTTTACCTCAGTACTACTGCCTTCCTCTCCTTACCATGTGCTGTCCATGTGCTGTCAGAGTCATGCAGTGATTGGCTGTGCTGTGCTGTGTCATTTACATAAACACACATGACTGGACTAGAAGCAGCAACTGGAGGAGCTTGTGAATGGCAGAGAGGAACCCTGAGTGAGAACGATTGGCCTGTGAATGACCTCTTTTTTTCACCGTTCTTCAAACTAAGACTATACTTTCAGGGATCATTTCTATAGTTTCTGACTTGAGAAATGTGTTTCTAAAGTGATTGGTCTCGCTAACCACGATGATGAGTCGTGATGTTCTTTTCTGAGCGTGAAGCGGATGGGGAGTAATGATTCATGTCATATGCTCTGTCATTGATGACCGTTTATTACTTCCTTGTGGAGTAATGAGGAAGGGAACATGATCAGAGTGGTTTTAAAGTATGTCAATAGTAACAAGGGAGCTTATTCCTGATACTGTGAATCTGCTTTATTATGTTGTTGTTGTTGTCTATCCCTCCCAGGGGTGAGGCGGCACCTGTTTCTGAGGGGTAGGCCCTCAATCTCAGACTTTGAAAACCTTTGCGCTAAGCAAATCATTAAAAACAGAGAGTAATGATTCAGTCCATATGCTCTCTGTTATTGATGACTGTCCTTTACTTCCTTGTGGAGCAAGGGAGGAAGGGAACAGGTAAGTTTGGTAAGTGGTAGATAAGTTTGTGAAAAATAAGTTTATGTAAAGCACAGCTGTTTCTTGCAACATTAAGAACAATTGTAGTATGGAAGCTGTTAGACAGCTTTACATATACTAGTATCTAATGATGGGCAAAGTGAGGCTTTGTGAAACATTGAAACGTTCAAAGCAATTGTGCCAGAATTGTGTCGAGGCTTCAAAACACTCTGACACCCGTCTCCACAGTGACATCTACTGGTCACTTTTGATATTGACACATCTTCATAGGGGTTTCATTGAAACAATGACTGACCAGCGTTTACAATTCTAAACGTCTTATCAATACACACACAAAGGCTTTCAGATTGTCAGAGAAAGCAGATGGGGATTGCAATAAAAGTGTGTTTCAATAAAACACATCTGTGTGTTGTTTCATAAGCAGGCCAAATCAGTCATTTAGTTGACGCTTAGTTGAACTGACGTGAAACATGTATTGCTATATAAAGGATATCAGAGGCCTCTGGAGCAACTAGGGGTTAAGTGTCTTGGACACATTAGTATGTGTCATAGTGGGAATCGAACCCGGGTCTCTTACACCAAAAGAATGCGTCTTCTCCACTACACCATTGCCACATATTTTTGAGTCAGAATACTTATTTATCCCCAAGGGTAAATTCTTTGTTAGAGATGCTCGCAAGGCAAAAAAGGAATGGAAATAATGGTTGAAGTTATTGAGTAGAGAATATAATAAAGTATACAAATGAATCTAAGAATATAATAATAAATTATAATAAATGTGGATATCTACAGTATTATACAGTAGCTTATTAACAGAGGTTTAATAATAAATAGCAGGAAAGAAATAGGCCCTAGTGTAATAATAATGAATAATAAACAGTACTCATTATTATTCATTCAATTACTTATATTAAAAATTTAATTAATTAGCTGATTAAAGTTGAAGTTTTTTACAAGAATGATAAATTAAAAGTGGAACAATGTCTCACATTTGTAATAAGTAATAATAATAATAATAATTTTATTCAGAAATATTATGCTGGTTTTTTAAATTATAAATGACATCCCAAGCATTGGAAAAGATTTGTTCACATGGAACACTTGTTGCAGGCATGCATAAGTATTTTTGTGCCATCATATACAGGTGCAGATACACAGCACCTGCCAATAAATAAAAGGATCCTTGGAACAAAAGCATCTGTCAAATATTCAAACCGCTACAGTGGCATCAGCAGTTGCACTGTGAATGATATGTGTTCCCACTCAAGAGATCGGGATCCCTTACGTGGATTCTCCAACCTAATCTAAACTATCTATTACACACCTAGGCTGTATAGTGCTAAGCTATCTGTCTCTTTCACCTTCTCTATCACTAGGCTATAGGCCTACATGTCACTAAATTTATCCAAGCTATCACTATTAAAATGTTAGGCCAATTATATCCGTACCAAATTGATGTCTCTCATTGGCCTATCAATTAATGTATTAATATCTAGCCGAACTATCAGTCAATCCCTCTATATGTTGCTGTCTCTTGAAATATTTCTTCTCTCAGTAAAACCCTCGAAGTTGGGATGTTTTAGCTTCACATTTAAGCCTTCTGGGAGTTAGAGGCACGCAGATGAGTGGTGATTTGTTCCAAACACTGTGAATCAAGCGTAAAAGCGGCAGATGTGCCACCTGTCGAAACAGGGATGAAACGCACCGAAGCCTCGTTTGACACTGATGTTTTGAACCACGCTTTGGAGCAGTGTTTTGAAACGTCTGTGCTTCGGGATATCGACACAGCGTCGACACGTCAGAATCAAGCGTCCCATCCCTACTAGTATCGATATCTTAAATTTCTAATAACGCTGGTGATTTAGTCCATTGTCAAGTCAGGGGTAGCTACGGTTAGTGATTGCCTAATAAAGCGTTCCAAAGCATAATTGCTTTCTGACATAATTGACCCTTCACCAAACCACACCCCCCTTAGTTACTGTTGCTAAGTCCGACAAACTCGGACGTGTGGGATTTATGAATGCGCTACCACTGTCTATGACTGCACTTCCTGGAGAAATATTGTATATATTTTTGGAAAAATTTAAAAAAGCGATAGAGAGGAGACAGAAAGGTTTGCATCACACATTTGAAGGTTGTATTTAGGCTGTCAAACTGACGTGAAACAAATACAGACCAGCATACCAATCACAGAGTAAAAGTTAACCACCATATCACCTCACGATTGAGACAAAGGACAACCATATTAAGGATTAACACTGTTCCTGTAAAGCTGGGTAGGTCTCTATGCATTATTACAATCATTAAAAAGCAGAACAATGGGGCTTTATAACGTTACATTCAGTAGTAAGTTAGCTAGCGTTAGCTAACTAAAGCCTTTTCCACTGCACGGTACCAGCTCTACTCTACTCGCCTCGATTCTACTCGCTTTTTTTTGTTTTCCATTGTGGAAAAGTTGTGCCTGTACCTGCTTCCTGGTACTTTTTTGCCTATCGCCTCCGTTGAGGTTCCAAGCGAGCTGAGGCGATACTAAAATGTGATGTGAAAACACCGCAGACTACTGATTGGTCAGAGAGAATCGTCACTATTGACTGCGTCATCATTGTGCCTGCCTGACGGAGGCCAGCAACAGAAAGTCACCAAGTCCACTTCTGAGAAGTTTTGAGGTGAGAAATATACTGTGTATATTTGAGTCGAGTGGAGGCGAGCTGAGCTGGTAGTGGTAATGGAAAAACTGCATAACATTACATTAGAAACAATAGACAGTCTACATTTTTCTGGATTTGTTATAGGTTTTGGAAAGTGAATAAATCATACTTCTCCTTTCAACTTCTCTGGGTAGCAAAGAACAGCGTTTGACCATATCTTGGAAAAATACAGCCAAAAAAAGCTAGAAAACAAAGTTTTTTGAATACGAGTCAATGGAGCACAGCCATGAAAGTGTCGGACCTCAGTTAGTGCGTGACTATACTACGTTGTGATCGGCCAGCTGCGTATTCGGGGCGTGGCTTAGCGAAGCGTCAGTTGTGTCGAAAATGTTTCAGTATTCGAAGTTTCATTCAGAAAATGCCCGACACTATCATCTGCTGGTGAAGACAATGTAATGCAACAAAACGATGTCTGTGTGTCGCCGTTGTGCCGCTGTTGTAGTGTAACGTAATGTAAATGGAAACATCTAACTAACGCACATTCAACTTACATCACCCAGATGGGCTGATCACTGGGATGAGGGAAAAAAAAACAGAGCCCAACTCCTTATCCCCGCTGCTTTCAAGCCAATACTATATTTCAAGCCAATACTATATTTCAAGCAGCCTTTAGATGCAAAAACAGAACAGGATGAATAATCACTGAGGCAATTGACATTTATATTGACATATTATATTACATTACATCACCTTATATAGCCACGGTGTAACTAATTGTAACAACTCATACTGCACTATTTATTTTGTATTTTTGATTTCACACCTTAAGAGTATGGAGTACTGATCCTGACAAATTCAGAAATAAATACATAAATAAATAAATGCTCAATAAATAAATAAGCATCCGATTAAATGCACAAAAAAATAAAAAGTAAATAAATAAATGTAGACTGTAATTAAATTATACAAGGAGACATAAATGTATATCTATTTCAATTAGCTTCTTTACTTATTCACCTTTGTAATAATGACCTTTTATTTATTTATTGTCCGTTATAATCTTCAACTTTATTTATTAATTACTTATTTTTTAAGTGTATTTATTTATGTGTGTTTTAATATTTTTGTGTTTTATTGTTCAGTTGCATTTTCTATCCTATTTATTTCCCCAATGGTATTTATTTCTGCCTGTCCTTTTTACATTTCTCTATGCATTTCTGCCTCATTATGCAAATGAGGAGGGGCTGTGTTTCAAAGGGTGAACTTCTCTCCTATTGGTGGATCAGTCAGACGGGAGAGCTCTTGGCCTACTCTTCCTGCACACATCAACGAGCTTGCTCCTTACGCAGTCAGATGGCTTCCTGCCAAGACAATACTACCAGCCATGTCTTCTTTCCCTTTTCGTGTGGATGCTTTTCAACACAAAGTGATGTCCTTGATTCATTTCATCTTATCAAACACACCCCAAAAAACTATTGTGTTAAATACGAATGTATAATAATAAAATGTAACTTTGGAAATTAATAATTGTCTTATTTCTTAAAATTCATACAGATTTTCCATTATATGGCAGTGAAGTTGGTATTAAATTTTATCCTAGGTGGTATTAAAAAGGTCTTTTTTTCCACCACACTAGTAATTTCAGGGGTCTACCACTGCTCCTGAAGAAAACTCTAGGGGAAACACTTATGACATTCATTTGTCACTGTACCACCTACATCCACTCAGATCATATTCCCAGGACCAACACTCTACAGATATAGTGCATCATGACTCTCTGCCCTCTTCACACTCAAAAACAAACATTATGACTCATCATCATGGTTATTGAGACTAAACACTTTAGACACTCACTTCTCAAATCAGAAACTATAGAAATGATAATAAAAATGAAAATATAGTCTTACTTAACTGAGGGTGGAAACAGAATCTCATTCACAGAACAATGATTCTTGCTCAGGGTTCCTCTCTGACATCAACAAGCTCCTCCAGTTCGTGTGATAACATCATATCGCAGCCAATCACTGCTTGACCATGGCAGCACACAGATAGAAGAGACAAGCAGAACTGAGTGATGATAAAGAAAAATATTGTATCAAAGTAAGAAAAGTTGAGGTTCAAATGCTAGCGAGTCAGAAGCTAAATTTCTCTCACTGATTGAAATAAGAAAAGTCCCAATAAACATTCACAATACTGTAAGGATTTTTGTGTCATTTCTTTCGACTGAGCTATTTTTTAATCACTACTAGACATCAACTCCTCCAGAGGTGATCATATGAATAACAAAATGGATGACTCATGGGAAAATCTATATTGTTTTTGAGAACACTGAAATATACACTTCAATGTGTTTCAATGTGATTTTCAGACAGTTTCTTACTGTAATAATTCTGTTTCTGCCTTATTTCCTACAATAATGGCCACATTACACAATTTTGACCAGCAATCGTGAATGACCTAAAATGCTTAGCTGATTATGAAAACTGTTGATTACTTTTCTGGCAATCCATCATCTAGTGGTTTTCTCACTGAACCTATTGTCCAGTAGTACTTAATAAATGTTTTTTAAAAGTTTTAATGTAATCCTAAAAGTAATTAAAGATTTGATATTGTAGTTTTCTAATAAAAAATGTTTTTCTCAGATTTGCACTGATTCCACTCAGTCCATGTTCCCTTCATCATTACTCCCTAAAGTAGCAACAAACGGTTATCAGTGATATTGAGCATATGAAGTGAATCATTACCCTCTGTCTTCTTCTTGCTCAAAAAAAAGAACATCACGACTCATCATTGCAGCCAGCAAGACCAAACCCTTTAGAAACACATTTCTCAAGTCAGAAACTATAGAAATGGTCCCTGAAAGCATAGTCTTAACAAGCCTGTGGGTTAAAACTGCAAGCCATTCACTGCAAAGGTAATGTCACTCAGGGTTCCTGGCTTCGGGAGCGTGCACAGAGCTATGTCCGACCCGGTGTCCTCACATTACAGTTTTTTCTGATTGCTTAAGCACATTTTTTGTAACTATTGGCTATTTTTGCAAAACTCTACACACAAATAAGAACCTTTCACCCAATTATCAAAACATTGTGTATTGCACAGCTAATTAACTCTTCACACCTTCGTAAAAATGGTGTTTTCGTATCAAACAGTAAACACAAGCCATCATCTACTAAGCACACAATGTGCCAACTACACACTGATGGTATGAATACAAAACACATCTGGCTTTTGCTTTCTCTGTGTACAGATGTCAATTTGAGGTCATACTTTTGTCATAGTGTCATGTAAACATACAAGGATCCAAACTTCAAGTATTGGTGTTTATTCACACTCATCAAAACCAAGACAAAGTCAGAACACAAAATAGTAATTTCACAAAAAAACAACAACTATCAGCCTACATCATGTCGTCTTTCTGGGTCCGGCCACAAAATTTCGTCCACATCGCATGCGATATCCTCCAGTCCAAGGAACCGGGGAAAATATCTCCTTGAATGCCTGGCATGATGCCTGGTCAATATCTCCACAAGCCTCCTCCATTGCCTGTAAAAGGGCTACCTGTTGATGAGGATGACCGTCGTACACTTTCCAGCGCCAGGCAGAGAAGAACTCTTCAATTGGATTCAAGAATGGAGAGTATGGAGGGAGGTTGAGTGCCATGAAGAATGGGTGGTCTGTAAACCAGTTGCAGACCAAAGCAGCCGTATGGAAGCCCCCAACATGTGGACGTGTAGCGATTCTGTAAAGTAACAATTTCAGTATTTTTGCATGTATGGTACTGTTGTGTTTCTCATTAGAGTATGGCAGTGCTACAAAGTACTTACCGATTCTCATTTCGAAATGTCCTAATGATGCTTGCCACAGTGAAGCGGCTTAAATTAGGCTGAACCCGTTGGCCAACTTCCCTCAGGGTCATCCCATGGTTGATGACATGGTCCACTATTGTAGCTCTGATGTCATCAGTTATTCTATTTCTTACTCTTCTTACCCTTCCTCTTTCCCTTCCTTGTCCTCTTCTTGCTCCTCCTTGTCCTCTTCTTGCTCCTCCTTGTCCTCTTCCTCTAACTTCTTCAACTCCACGTCCTCTTCCTCTAACTTCTTCACCTCCACGTCCTCTCCCTCTTCTCACTCTTAGTGCTCGTTCCATTGTACTCCACACAGACAGCTTATCTGTGGCTTATTTATAGTGCTTAGGCTGATTGCAAAGTGAACTAATTATCTAAAACAGTTTTCACATGTGAAAGTGTGCCAGACAGTTGGCAAAATAGTGTTAATGATAGCCATACATGTGTATAATTTTGCTAGGAGTGTGTTGGAAATTTGGTAATTGAGTGTAAGCAGTGAGTTGTGTTTAAAGTTCTAAACGTCTAGTGCTGATAATGTGATTGCAATTACATGAAGTAAGCCTAGTTGTTTTTGGAACCCTATCTGAAGGCATTGGGGCAAGATTCAAAGATGTGGAACTCTCATTTGATGTGTTCCTGAACTTTTACTGGTGTTATAAACGTCCACTTTCTTCTGATTGGCAAATTTTCCAGAAGCCTGCTGAGGGGCTTTTGAGCAAGCCCCCAGGAAGTGTGCTGTGCTGCTGTGCTTTGAAGCAAAGTGACCCTAAGCCACGCCCTCAATATGCAGCTGGCCAATCACAGTGCAGTATAGTACTAGCTCTAACTAAGGTCTGACACTTTCATGGCTGCACTCCAATGATTTGTGTGCAAAAAAAAAGCCTTGTTTTTTTAGCTTTTACAATCAAGCAATTAAAATCGCTACCCAGAGATGTTGAAAGGAGAAGAGAAGAACCTGAAACAAATAAAGAAAAATGTAGGCTGTGTATTGTTAGTTAGCTAACGCTAGCTAAATTAGGGACTGTCCGGAATTTTTTGGGACATGATCTGTTCACGCTACTCAGTGGGCCGCCATCACAGCTGAGGGAGTTAAAGGAAGCAGAAAAGCAGCTGAAAGTCTAAGGCTAACATTGTCATACAAGCAAGCCACTAATACATCTACGCAACATATTAATTTAATGAAACATAAATGTAATTATAGTCAGATCCACTCATGCCCTGCTGATGTGGTAGTGATATTATAAGCCTTTTAATGTATAGATTCACTCTTTCCTGCATGTGGCAGCTGCACCTGTGTTGCTTTTAGTCTGGATTATGTGTTTAACATATTCTTATTTATTGTAGTTTGCTCTGCTGCCAGCAGACTTGTCCATGTGATCATCTGCTACAAACACTGCCCTTTTTATGTGAATGCACTCATGGCTGGATTGGGAAACTCTGGGTTGATTTACCGAGTTGATAACCAGCATTGTGTTGTCTTGTTTTTAGGGATAGTGAAGTCAGATAACAAAAAGATATCTTCACCAAACTGTACTAAATGTTTAACTGCAGAACACAGTAAAATTTAATAATTGTTCATGCAATGCCACCTTCTGATTAACACTGAAAAGGCTCTCTTATCAGGAACACATCAATCATGCACCCAACATCACTCATAATCCATCTTCATTCACTGGTAACATCTAGTCTTTAATAGTGATGAACGTATGGAGACAGTAGAAGCATTGTGGAACACAATGTAGAACAAAATAACACCAGTAAAAGTTCAGGAACACATCAAATGAGAGTTCCACATCTTTGAATCTTGCCCCAATGCCTTCAGATAGGGTTCCAAAAACAACTAGGCTTACTTCATGTAATTGCAATCACATTATCAGCACTCAGCCAGTCATATTAACACTGATGACTGGTCCTTACCCACATGCTGCAGTTTCAACTCTTTACTTGTTTTGCCTTTACTTCAAATTAAGGGCTGAGTTCAAAATAAATTAATCCAGGATTAACACATCAATCCTTGAACTGCTTTCAAAGAACCACATTAGCTATATGAGAAATAACATGAACATTAACATGGTTATTGTAGCCTGATAACAGTATGTTAGCCTGAATTAGTCGAGCCACATATGAAGAACAGGGGTCTCATTTATAAACGGTGTGTACGAAAAAACAGGGCTTGAAACGTGCGTACGCCACTTCCCAAGCAAAGGTTGTGATCTATAAAAAACAAACTTGACGGGAAAATGTGGTCCCGTAAGCAAACTCTGAACCATGCGTACGCACATAAACAGGAGAAATGAGAAACGGTGACTCACATGGCAGAAGGATGAAACTGTTTGAAATGAAGGCCTACTATTGTGTAAAATATATCGAAATATTACCACTGAGTAGTATAGACTTAAAGCCTTTCTAAATAATCATACACCCGTTTGACTGATTTTCCCTGAAGTGCGCAATAAAAAAACATAGGCTAATTTAAGATAATTTGCGGTGCACAAAAGAACCATGACTGAGGATAATAAACACAAACGGAGATATCTGTTTCTGCAAAAGAACACCTCAAATATGTTGGACAGTTTAATCAGGAATCATATTAATTAATATTTCATGCATTGAAATTTATTCTCATAAATAAGGAGGACAAATTATGTTTAAATGTGTCAGTCAAGCAAATACGAGTGAATAGTTTCATGTATTATCACGCGTTCGTTTCCTTATCGAGCCAAACGCTGTACGCCAGCATGTGAATGTGATGCGCTGCTTGTAAAAACACATGGAAAAATAACACTATTTTATTGTCATTTACAACAAGTCACAGGCTATTTCTTTTAACTCATTGCCAGCCTCGTCAAGTGAATGGGCTAAATACATGTTTAAACACAAGTGGAACGTATTTGGTTTATTCTCTTTTCAAACTGGGGGATCCAAATTAGTACCTGGATCATCCCATCTTGCATGTGTGTATCCCCCTCCAGTCAGTGACATCACTACTCAAAAGGGATGCCCCTTCCTGAAGATCGGTGCCCCTTTCCTCCGGTGCACAAGTGTTGCATGAAAGTGCGTTTTTTTACCTATCAAACAACATGCTTCAGCTTCACCAAAAGGAACATGAGTGTCACACTGAGTTAAATCTCGTTTTGTAGCTTCTCTTTGTCAGAGTTTGCCTCCTTTTCTTCATGCAGTCAGTACGTATTAATATTAATGAGGGGCAACTATGGGCGTTTGAAGGGTCGGACATGGAGCTCCCTCAAATGCGCCACATTTCAAGTTGATTGTGATTTATAAAGGGAACTTGCTTACACCTGTGCGTACGCACGGTTTTATAAGTTTGACTAGTTTTTGACGAACGCCATTTTTGGCTTTTGGGCGCACGTACACTTTTAGTGAGGTTTTATAAATGAGAAATTGAAGCAGCTAAATGGAATTCAGCCATCATTAATTTTAATTTATACCTGTGTTTTTATTAATGTGATAGGTGTTTTCACTTGACTGATCAGGAGTCTCATTTATACAACTGTACGTAGAAAAGACTCTAAAGGTTGCGTTTGTACAAAACGCAGGAAGTGCGTACAAACAAAAATATGCCGATTTCCATTTATAAATCACAATCAACTTGAAATGTGGCGTATGTGAGCAAGCTCCTTGTCCAGCCCTTTAAAGTCCATAGTTCCCTATAAATGGTCAGTGAAACACCCCTCATTAATATTAATATGTACTGACTGCATGATGACAAGGGTGACAAATTTTGACAGAAAAGCTACAAAACAGAAATTTAAGTCAGTGTGCCACTGACGTTTCTTTTGGTGAAGCTGAAGCATGTTTTTTGGTGGGTAAGACGTGCACATACAGGCGAAACTTGAAAAATTAGCATATCGTGCAAAAGTTCATTTATTTCAGTAATTCAACTGAAAAGGTGAAACTAATATATTATATAGACTCATTACATGCAAAGTGAGACTGTGAGAATTTCAAGCCTTTATTTGATATAATTTTGATGATTATGGCTTATAGCTTATGAAAACCCCAAATTCAAAATCTCAGAAAATTAGAATATTGTGAAAAGGTTCAGTATTGTAGGCTCAAAGTGTCACTCTAATCAGCTAATTAATCCAAAAAACCTGCAAAGGGTTCCTGAGCCTTTAATTGGTCTCTCAGTCTGGTTCAGTGGAATTCACAATCATGGGGAAGACTGCTGACCTGACAGTTGTGCAGAAAACCATCATTGACACCCTCCACAAGGAGGGAAAGCCTCAAAAGGTAATTGCTAAAGAAGTTGGATGTTCTCAAAGTGCTGTATCAAGGCACATTAATAGAAAGTTAAGTGGAAGGGAAAAGTGTGGAATAAAAAGGTGCACAAGCAGCAGCAGGGATGACCGTAGCCTGGAGAGGATTGTCAGGTAAAGACCATTCAAATGTGTGGGGGAGCTTCACAAGGAGTGGACTGAGGCTGGAGTTACTGCGTCAAGAGCCACCACACACATACGGGTCCTGGACATGGGCTTCAAATGTCGTATTCCTCTTGTCAAGCTGCTCCTGAACAACAAACAACGTCAGAAGCGTCTTAACTGGGCTAAAGAAAAAAAGTTTCTCAGTGGTCCAAAGTCCTCTTTTCTGATGAGAGCAAATTTTGCATCTCATTTGGAAACCAAGGTCCCAGAGTCTGGAGGAAGAATGGAGAGGCACACAATCCAAGATGCTTGAAGTCCAGTGTGAAGTTTCCACAGTCTGTGTTGGTTTGGGGAGCCATGTTATCTGCTGGTGTTGGTCCACTGTGCTTTATTAAGTCCAGAGTCAGCGCAGCCGTCTACCAGGACATTTTAGAGCACTTTATGCTTCCTTCAGCAGACGAGCTTTATGGAGATGCTGACTTCAATCTTCCAGCAGGACTTGGCACCTGCCCACACTGCCAAAAGTACCAAAACCTGGTTCAATGACCATGAGATTACTGTGCTTGATTGGCCAGCAAATTCGCCTGACCTGAACCCCATAGAGAATCTATGGGGCATTGCCAAGAGAAAGATGAAAGACATGAGAACCGAACAATGCAGAAGAGCTGAAGGCCGCTATTGAAGCATCCTGGTCTTCCATAACACCTCAGCAGTGCCACAGGCTGATAGCATCCATACCACGCCGCATTGAGGCAGAAATTCATGCAAAAGGGGCCCAAACCAAGTACTGATTACATATGCATGATTATACTTTTCAGAGGGCTGACATTTCTGTATTTAAAATCCTTTTTTTTATTGATTTCATGTAATATTCTAATTTTCTGAGATTTTGAATTTGGGGTTTTCATAATCTGTACGCAATAATCATCGAAATTATTTCAAATAAAGGCTTGAAATATCTCACTTTGCATGTAATGAGTCTATATAATATATTAGTTTCACCTTTTCAGTTGAATTACTGAAATAAATGAACTTTTGCACGATATGCTAATTTTTCAATCCTTGTGCACTAGAGGTTATAACCGATCCGCAGGAAGGTGCATCTCTCCTGAGTAATGACGGTGGTGGAGGGGGACACGTACGGTATACAAGATGGGATCACCCAGGTACTAATTCCGTCGTTTGAAAAGAGAGTAAACCAAATGCATTCCACTTTATTTACACAATGATGATGATAAATGAAAGGTTAACATACTAGATGGAAAAGAAAGGATATATAGCCAAATACCAAAGTGGCTTTAGGAAAGGAAGAAATACAATGGATCCAGCTGTATGAAATTAGAAAAGCACAAGTAAACAGAGAAAATGTAGTGGCTGTCTTCTTTGACATAGAGAAGGGATACGAAATGATGTGGAGAGAAGGATTGTTAATTAGACTGTCTCAATTAGGTATCAAAGGACGAATATATAGATGGATTAAGGACTTTTTTACAAGGGAGATTAATACAAGTTAGAATAGGAATTTTCAAGAAAATATATTGTTGAGAACGGAACACCTCAAGGGAGCATAATAAGTCCTTTATTATTCTCCATAATAATTGCTGATGTTTTCAGGGAAATAGAGAATGGGGTGGGGTTTTCACTTTTTGCAGATGACAGGGCGATTTGGAAGAGGGGAAGAAATCTGAAATTTATTGTAAAAAAGCTACAGAAAGCTATTACGGAAATAGAGGAGTGGTCATATAAATGGTGTTTTAAATTCTCAGTAGATAAGACAAAGACAATGTTTTTTACAAAGAAAAGAATTGGTACTGAGGTAAAACTAAAGTTATATCATCAGGAATTGGAAAGTGAAACACTTGTAAGTTTTTAGGGTTATGGTTTGATGAGGGAATAACATGGGGTGTACATATCCAGAAAGTACTGGACAAATATAGGAAGGTGTTAAATGAGGTGTTTGGTGGGAAGTGATTGGGGGGCTGACAGAACAGCACTGAAGGCAATTTACTGTGGATTAATTAGATCAGTACTGGATTATGGTTGTGTGGTGTATGGATCTGCATCAAGCACATCTCTAAAAAAGTTAGACAACATTCAGTTTCAGGCTTTGAGATTATGCACAGGGGCATTTAAAACAACTCCAACAGGTTGGGTTGAGAAGAATACAGCTATCTCTGAACTATTGGGTTAATTTACAGGGCCATATGGAAGATCATCCAGCACAAAGCACTTTAAAATCTTGTTGGGAAAAGGAGAGGAGGGAGACAAAAAGCAACAGAGTTAGAATTAACTGATTTAAAATTCAGTCCAACAGTACCACTGCCAGCAGTACCACCTTGGGTACTACCTGAAACCTCATTTTACATTATTAGAAAAGAAAAACAAGGACAGGGGGGTTATTTTGAATTCAGGCATATATTAATAGTTACCATAGTTACATCCAGATCTACACAGATGCATCAAAGAGTTTAGTTAACAAGATAGGAGTAGCTTTTATTGTTATATAGAGAGGAGGATCAGTGATAATGTATCAGTATACACAGGAGAAATGCTAGCAATCCTGTTAGCAGTGCAATGGATAGAGGAAATAAGACCATTGAGAGTGATTATTTGTTCAGATTTAACTTCATCACTAATCAGTTTACAGAGCAGTCACTCAGACAGCAGAGCAGACATTTTGATAGAAATACAGCAAACATTATATAGAATTAAAATGATGGGCATTGCAGTCATATTGTTGTGGGTGCCAGCACATATTGGAATCAAAGGAAATGAAATGGCAGATAAGGCTGCAAAGGAGGCCACGAAAAGAGAAGACATTGATGTGGCAGACAGCATCAGTAAGATGGAAATAAAGAGCATTATTAAACAGAAGCTGAAGAAAAGGTGGCAAAAGCAATGGGAGGAAGGGAGGAAAGGATGGTGGTTTTACATAATTCAGAGGAGAGTGGGAGAAATGCGATGTCCAGGAAGAAACATGAGAGAAGAGACACTTATATCAAGACTTAGATTTGGGCACACAGGATTAAACAGTACTTTATTCAAAATAGGTAAACATAACACCGGCTGGTGTGAATACTGTGAGCAACAAGAGACAATCAAACACATCATGGTACACTGTAAGAAGTATGAGAGAAAACCGAGGGAAATTATCCAAAATCTTAGAATGGAAAGAATACATTTTGATTTAATAGAAATTATTAGAAAGAACTAAAGAGATAAGTGCTATGGAATTGTTTTTCATTATCTTAGATTAGTCAATATGATTGAGAGGATCTGAGTCTTATTTTTGTTTTGTTGATTTTGTTTTGCTTTGTTTTGTTTGGTATAAAATAAGTAGTAGTCATTCAGATCCACACTCCATACCAGTTGGTGGCGGTAATGCACCATTTCGTTGTGTGCCAACCGCCAATAAAATTGCATAAAGAAGAAGAAGAAGAAGAAGAAGAAGAAGAAGAAAAAAACAGGAAGTTGCGCCTTACGTGGTCTTGCGTTGTGACGCAGTACGTAAATAAGTTGATCAAGCTCCTGCTGCTTAGTCGGAAGGTTGTTTGTCATCATTTAGCTCCCTCAGTATATTATTGACCACGCTACATACAAAGTCTTGGAGATAAAAAAAAAAACAGAATTGACAGTGTATATGACACGCAAGGATATGACATCTGACTTTGTAACGTAACTACAAAGTAATCCTCGTGTGGATAACAAACCGAGGCGTTAGTTAGCCAGCTAACAGAGGTTAGCGCCACAAATTTCCACACCGAGTGACGTCCAGTCTCACTTTCTCTTCCATTTCGTCTTCATCTGTGGTCGGCCTTTAGATTCTGTCACCAAGTTCAGTTCGTGGTCTCGCCAGGAGAGGATGAACTGGCTCTTCCCCCTGTCCAAAGGCTCTGGACCGATCCCTCCGCTAAACAGCCTACAGCAACAAAGACAGCGGCAGATCGAGTCACTCAAAGCCGCTCACCCCAGGTAACGTGAACGGCAACCGGTAAACCAGACCCTGGTGCTGCAGATTATCTTTTTAACATTAATGGGTTTTCAAACTCGGAGTATGGATAATGTTTCCTGGCAACCTTACTGAACATGTTGATTGAGTGCACACACTGCTCATGTTTACTTAGCATAGCTAGCCACCTGACTCACAATTGAGTCAAAAGAAGTAAAGTTACGTTAGGCTAACAACTAGCTTGTAGGCTTTTTAGCACATATTTATCCCCGTGATTCTGTAAGTATGTCGAAATGCCACACGAGTCACACGATTTTATGTGAATCCACAACTAGCTAGATGTGATTTGCCAGGGCGCTGTGTTAGCTGTCTAGCTAATCAAGTCAGCCAGTGTCTATTTTTAGGGACGATGACACAAGTTGTAGCTGGCCTCCCAGGTCCTGTGATCATTCCAGTGTTTGCCACGCCAACTTGTCACGCACGTCGTTTTAGGAGGAGGAGCTAGCTAATTAGATATGGAGATTAAAGTATTAGCGTAGTATTAAAGTACTTTACTTTATTGGAATTGCAGAGGCCCAGTGTCTAATGTGCTGTGGTGAACACTTTTCATGGCATGGCAGTGATGTTAAGGAGTAAGTGGATGGGAAAAGAAAATTCATACTTTTTGAAGATTGTGTAAAGGAGTGGATGTGAGGCATGGGCTTCTTGACATCCAGCATGATTTATTGTAAGGCCTGTTGTGCAAGGTACAGATTGTTTCAATACCTGATGTTCATTTTGGGACCAGTGTCAACATTGCTAGCAATTGATTTTCTTTGCAATTGAAACAAACTCTTTGAAGTGATGACTGCAGTAAACAGTATAGCAGTACAGTTATTGTATACAGTAATAGTAGCGGAATACATTACATATATATCATTATGTAGTATATGTAACATTCAACATATACATTACCTATATATATACTGGAATCGATGAACCTGTTGTTCAGCTATCAACTGCCTAGAAATCTGTTCTGTTTCATAACACTATACAGCATGTTTAATCACTAACCCACAAAAAGGGACAGTTCATTTGCTGTTCCTCTTTATGTTGTTTGAAGTTAAGTTTTTTGGTGAAAATATGCATTAAAGTCCTCTCTTTATCAATTTTCTCTCTTTTTTCAAACTAGCTGAATTTTCATAAACATTGATAGATGACATATAATATGTTTTCTAAATGTGCTGGCTATACTACGTATGCAAGATTTCAGATCATGACAATCCTGTGCTACTGTTTTCCAACAGCCTCGCAGAGATCCAGAAGGATGTGGAATACAGAATACCATTCACAGTCAACAACTCCACCATTAATGTTAACATGTGAGTACATCTTTGTACATACAGTCACAGTAGCAGAGTATCAAAAGCAGGCAGTGGGCTGGCTTCATTGTCACTCTGTTACCTCAGCCACTTACGTGGTTGGAAAACTAATTAACCACATGACACGCTTGTCAGTGAATTTGTTCTTTTTTTATAGCTTACATAATCATACATGTAGTTGAAATTACAAAAACATGGAATGGTAAATTCACGAGGTTGAACTACTATTGTTTTACTCATTTTTATTTATTTTTAACAAATATATAGACATGCAATAATCACATCTAATGCGCAAAAGAGCATAAGGATTTGAAAGTGTTGTGCTAACTACTCACAAATCACAATGGCAGCGCAGAATGTTAAAAGAGGAGGCGACCGTGGCACTCCACTGATGAAACTAAACCTAAAGAAATACTAGCATTACACAAGAAACCAGAGAAAGGCAGTAACAAATGCAAGAGAAGGCACTTGGCAACTAAAACAACTTATTCTTTAGTCCCCACAGCATAAACTGGTGAAATGTATTTGCTCACAAGAGGTGTTAGTGAACACCTTTACCATATTCCCTCCAATGGTGTTACGGCCTCCAATTGTAACACTTGTGAAGCCTCAGAGAAAATAGGGCTCTGGGTTATTTAGGGACAAACAAATAAATCTTGCAATACCACAATTACATTATTCATGTAAATTGCAATATGTCAGATTATGTTATATATCCTGTTCCTGGGATTCCTGAAAGCTGAATGTACTTTTTCTTCTCTTTCCTCTAGTCTGCTGCCTCCTCAGTTCCCCCAGGAGAACCCGGTGGTTAGTGTCTACCCCCCTGTTGGTCATCATTTAGTCGATGGCAATAATGGTACCATGATCACTAGCCCCCTCATCACTAATGTAAGTAGTTGTCCAAGTCTTTTGATTTTGGTTGATGTAAGCTAGGGGGTTACCAATTTGGTTCCTTGAAGGGGTTCAAGGAAATCAAGGGGTGTTTTCCCATGATCTGTGAACATTCAATAAAAGCAACCATCTGCCAGTTGGCTAGCCGGGTAGATGGCTGTGTTGCATGCTAATGTGCACACTAAAACTGATGTCTGTTTCTTTTGTCATGTTGAGAAATTGTCAATAGTACTGCTGACAGTGACATGATCTGTCTTGTTGTGAGTTTACCGCATCGTTAACAATAACCTTATTTCCTGGTGTCCTTACTTGTTGATAGAAACCCAGTAGATAAAACACAGCACAGGGACAGTAGCACTGTGGAAGCTGTAGGACAGGCTGAAAGGAAAGACCATTACTCAAAGCTGGATCCAAAATGATTAAATCTCACATCTGACTCAAATGGAAACTGAAAGTCAGAGTAAGGTGGTTTCACCAGACAAAAGTAGGTCTTTTTTAGGTCTGTCTAATTTCCCCGCACCTGACTAATACTTTTGTACAGTACTGTAGACAGTATACTCAAAAAAACTTGATCGTAACAGAGATACTAGTGTGCATGGAAACATATTCATAAAATATGCCAGCCTTAGTTCAAAACATATGTGGGGGGGGTTTCACAGTAATCAAACAAATGCCTTCTCCTGATTTTTCCCAAAAGCCTGGTTTCTTGTGTGCATGCAAATATAGTGTTGCTCAGCTGTATTAACACCCACTTGTCAGTATCGTTTTCTTTTTTCTTTCCATGCCCCTTTCTTCTCCATTAAGATTAAAATTCACTTATTTAATTAAACTTTTGTTATCTGATGCTTAATTCTATAAGTCAAATTATTCTCTCTTTCCTTTAAGTATTTGTCTTGTTGTGTATGTTGTAGTTTGGGATGCACTCAGATCTGGGGAAGGTAATTCAGAGTCTGCTAGATGAGTTCTGGAAGAGTCCTCCTGCCTTGATGTCAGCTGGCACTACTGGATTTCCATAGTGAGTGTCCTCTTACTTTCATGGACACTAGTCTTGCAGTACTTTGTCATTACAACAGAAAATGAAGGTGTTCTACAACCTGCATCTAATTTAATGAAATAATCTTGTGTGTTTAACAGCAGTATGTACAAGCCATCAGGCATCGCTCCTTACCCCACTCAGGCTTTCCACTATGGTCCTCGCCATGTGGGCTCCAGTCACACAGCGCCTGCTGGTCCAGGCCCAGGGGTCGATAGTGCCCATGGGCCCCCCCGAGCTCCAGCCCCATATGGACTGATTTCTGACCTACCGCTGCCTGTTCCTACTGGAGACTCACAGGTACACAGAAAATGATTATAACACACAGAGGACCTTGATATGAGCTGTTTTTGTTTTTAAGAAGTGAAATAAATATGAAGTGTTACCCTGTAAATGCTTTTCATGAGACTAGCTTTTACTCTAACAGGGCTCAAGGTTAAACCTTTTTGCAACTGGCCCCACTGGGCCAGTGGGTTTGAAACCTACTGGCCTGAAGGCAAATTTTTACTGTCCCTCCTTCCAAAAGTTATTTATCAGTTTCACAACAAAACCAAAGACTTATAAAAACTGTTAACATGTTTAATCGGTTATTAAATACATCCTGAATTTTAAAAAAATTAACTAAAATGTTATCACAGTTAAAATTATAAAAAATTAAAAAGGTTAACAAAACAATTTACTTTTAAAACAAAACACACTAACAGACTCAAACATGACGTGCTGTCTCACCTGCTTACAGCCATTTAATAAAAAACTTTATGCAGCACAGCGGATACAAGTCGCCTCTACCCTGATTGACAGGTTGCCATGGTAGCGACATGTGAGTCACAAGGTAGTCCCGCCCAAAAGCATACGCTGCTATCTGGTCTATTTTCCCCCTAAACAGGACCATAATTTACTAAATGAACATCATGTTGTGTTGAAGACGACTTGAAACTAGCAACTTAGAACATAATCTCGTTAGGAAAGTGTTTACTGAGGTAATAAATCAGCTGAGAAGTAGGGTAATTTTACCATTATTTCAAATGGAACCAGACTCTTTTTTTGCAACCAGCGGACTCGCCCCCTGCTGGCCATTAGAGAGAATGCAGGTTTGAGTTCCATTTCACTTTTCAGACCCAGAGTTTGCCGCTTGATTAGATAAATAACATTTGACAACCACTCGTCACGTCACTAAAACTCTTGATTGGCCAACGGTGGTGCCATGAGCTGCAAAACAACTGCAGGATGGTGAGTTTCTAATGCAATTTTTTTGTTTTTGTTTTTTAACACTAATGTTTTTGGTGAGTTGCTAGTTCAACAGTCCCAATGTTACTTTTTTCTGGCCCCGGGCCATTGGACCATCGTTGTTGTGGAGCCCTGCTTTAAAATATCTTTCCCTGCAGCTGATTGGCCAGGTTTAGACAAATGTAGTTTTGACATAGAGATACATTCATTGAAGACTGTGACTCACGTATATTAACGCTGTCTGTTTCAGGCTGGACTGAACGGTCACATGTACAGGATGCCTGAGATTCCTGAGTCTTTTCCTGAACTCTGTGACATGAAGTAAAGTATTCCAAAATGTTGTCGACCTAAAATCTCATAATGTGTTTTTGGGTCAAACATTCTTTGTTCTCCTGCTCTCTGATCACCTTCTGCTCTACCCCATCCTAGTCTGACCCAGTTGTCAAACATGTCTGAAAACGAGGATGTGCTACTGGAGTTCTTTGTGAGTTTGCCTCAACTCAAACAGGTCACCAGTGATAAAGAAGAGCTGGTCACCAATATAGTGGACATTGCTAGTAAGTTCCTCTGAACCAAAAGTCATGATGGTCACTCATGAAAGAGAAGTTTAAATTTAGTTGAGCTTTATAAGTTTATATGTTTGTCATTTACAGAGAAAAACCTTCAGATGGAGCCACAGCTGGAAGACAAAAGACAAGAAATGCTCCACAAGGTTAGATGTTACATCCCATGTATTGTTCTCTCTCTCTCTCACTCACTCACTCACTCACTCACTCACTCACTCAAACAGACACACACAACAAGCACATTCATGCTATTGTCTAGCAGCTTTTGATGTGTGTTTTTGTCTGTTGACAGTATGAACAGCTGACTCAGATGAAGTTGGCCTTTGAGACAAGGATGCAGAGACAGCATGAACTCAGTGAGGTAGGAGGCTACACTCATCACACTTTGATAATAGGTTTTAAGTGCTGATGTACTTTTTTGGATTAAAGCTGCTGATAGACTGTTTTTAGTCCTGGTTTTTAGAACAGTTTTACCATTTTGATGACTCGAAACTGAACATTTTGGGTTGTTCCTTGAATTGTAGGAGCCCAAACAAATCTAGCTGTGTTTTGAGGATCCTTTTCTCTTGTGAGATGTGATTATGCTCCCCTCCACTGAAAATGTTTCTCTGTTTCTTACTTTTGTCTCTTATCCCCCCTCTAGAGTTGTAGTCTTAGTACTCTACAGGCTCGGTTAAAAGTTGCAGCCCACCAGGCTGAAGAGGAGTCGGAGGAGATAGCCGAAAACTTCCTGGAGGGACGCACAGACATTGACGAATTCCTGACCAGCTTCATGGAGAAGAGAACTGTGAGAAAGCCAGAAGTGCAGTATTTGTATAAAGACTGTGATATACTGTCTTGGCTGGATGTGCACTATATAACATCTTAAGATGAAAGGTGCATTGACTGGTTTTGTGGTGTTCCACAGCTTTGCCACAGCCGAAGGGCCAAAGAGGAAAAGCTCCAGTCCATCAACACACATGGACTGTATCCTACCAGCCACTAGAACACAAGGTACAAGACACATAAACAGATGACAAGTGTAAATACACAAGACTGTAACACTCGGACAATTCTTTGTGTCTATAGCCACATTTTTACCAATAGTACCCGGGACCTTTTAGTCCCCAGATCTCTTTTCAAGGAACTAAAAGGTTCCTTCAGCCCATTGTTGTGTGCGTTTCCAACATGCTTTAAAGACCTGTGAAGATTAGGCAAATTAACCAGCTGACATATACGCTGTACAAAGCGATGGACTGGCATCATAATTTAGTAACCACTATCCATGAGCAAAATATAAGTGAACATCAGATTTGATTGGAGTATTATGAAAAACTATAGGCTTTGCTTGACCATTAAAAACAGCTTTTCTTGTGTGGGAGTATAAGGGAGAGACACACAATAAAGATTGTTACAAACTGGTTAAAGCCATCAAGTTCTTAAAATAACTCAGCGCAGAGAAAGAAACGCAAGCAGTTTGGAAGGTTATTAAAATATTTCCAGCCGACAAGAGCTGCAGGTCAGCTGGCAGCTGACAGTCTGTGTCCGCCGAGCTTTATTACCTCCTGTAATCAGCTGTTCTGTTTGTTTTGGAGAAGAGGAGACCGATTTTGGCTCCGTGTAGAAACCTTGTGACTGAAAAACAGCTGACATGCTCGATTTAAATCCAGTAGCCTCTACTCGCCCATTCAGAAATTCACTGCAAGGCAACCCCCCAAAGTAACGATACATTCTGAAAGTACTACCTCCCAAGCAGGGACTATTTGAGGGGTAAAATAAAGACCCTAGAACTAAATTTAGACCCTCCGGTGGAAATGTAAGGTGCCTAGTTCTGGGGTATAGTTCCTTTGGTCGAAACGCGGCTTTTATGGAGGGAAGCTGGTGGTTCTCAGCTGACAGCTTTATAACAGGCTGTCCTCGTGTTTTTTTTTTGTTTACAGCTAAACCTCCCTCCATTTTTATCAGGGAAAAAAATTCATATAATCGTCTGTTCATTCTGCTTCTTACCTCTTATCTTACATTTGGTTCGCAGGTTTGGTGTTTTCTCAGCCAACTGCTGCCAACTAAAAGGATAAAGACATTTAAGGCGATGAAAGCACACTGAGTCAACAATGGGCACTTTGGAGAAATAGGAAGACAGTGATTTCAGTGATGGGCTAAAAAAAAGAATCCCACTGTGCCTATATCTGGGCTAGAAAAAACAGCTGTTGAAGTTGGATTGTGGGAGAGGAAGACGGAGAAGCTATTGAGTCGCCACAAGAGGCCACAACTAGAAGAATGAGTGACACATGTCTAACTTTTCCAACCACTTTACTAAGGATTGATCATATTGTGGATATTTTCTATTGCACATGCTGTTTATTCAGTTTTGACTTGGCAGTAACGACATTTCTTTCCAGAATTTATTTCACAACACCTGCACCTGATCAGAGTGGTTGGTGATGTGAACATATTTGGAAGAAAGTACAAAATGTTTAGGACAGTTTGCCCAATCTTACACTTTCCCCACACAGTGAGCAAGTAAATGTCACTATGAAATAGTAGTTAAAATGCTAACGTTGGTGTCTGTGCTTTCAGATTGTTGTCAAGTCTTTACTTTGTAATCCCAGAAAGGTCCCAATTTTACTGGACAGACAGAGGAATAACATTTGCACTGCAAATCTCCTGTTTACATTGGAAAGACTGATCTAGACATTTACTTGAAACTCAGCACTGGCAGTGTCACTTCAGCAAGACAAGATAATCTCAAACATAAAAGAAGCGAGAACATGGCAGTGTTGTCAGGTGAGATTTAGCTTGGGCTGTTCAAATTTAAACTCACAGTTGTCAGTATTTTTTCTTTCATTAAGTTGGTGGGTCTTGAACGCAGCGTCAATATCAGTGTGTTTGCACAAACATTAATTCGATTAAACTTGCCATGGTAATACTCTGGCTCTCGTATTGTTGGATACACCATAACACAGTTATCAGCTGTATGTCAAAGTCAGAGTCAACATCCAAATAATAAACCTGGTTTCTGCTCTCATTTTATTTTTTTCATTGCTGTATTAGGTTGTATTAGGTTTGGGGGGGGGGGGGGGGCGCTACCACAATCTATTTGACTTTAACAAACAAGTTATGTAAGCTGAGGTTATCGGGGAAACAGAGCACCGTAAACCACATAAACGGTTTAATCACAATATTACCACAATTCTATGCTTTTATTATTAATTGAGTTATTTGTGTACATGTAAACATGCTGATGAGGACCGTTATGATAACCCAGCTATTTTCTGACCCCATTTGAACTTTATATGTTTGATATGAAAAGCCTCAGAAGATTTGGGATAATGTTGAGGAACATTAGGTTAAATGCTGCAGTAAAACTCTGACATTGGATACTGTATTTAATGTTAATAGGCTATATTGTAATCAAAGGCTCAAGACACCTTGTATTATATGTTCTTATTTAATTTGTTAGAGTAATAAAGCATTTAGAATGAATCTCGTTTGCTGTTCTTGATGTTTGACAATCACCATTCTGACCATTTAATATTATAGCACAGAGACTGTAACACTGGATGCTTGATTATAACTATAATTCATTAAGTTCAGTATAAATACTGATAATGTCTTTACAAGCCAAATACCATGAACACTTTTATACTAGGTCCTCACCTGTGGAACAGCCTGCCACAGGAGCTGAGTGCATCACAATCTGTTAACACCCTCAAAATAAATTTAAAGATTTAGCCTTTAGCCCTTAATCCATGATATTTTAATCTACCCTCATCCACTGTGCTACACTGGCCTCTCTGTTCTACCATGTTTATTGTTTACTACATTATCATTTTACCATTTATTGTCTCTGTCTTATTGTGTTGTGCAACTTGTATTGCAATTTTGCACAAACGGTGCAATATAAATAAAGTTTGATTTGATTTTCACACTATTGCACATCAGCTTCAACCTTCACACTTAAGTTTCTCATTGTATCCCACAATATACCCCTGCTGAAAAATATCTGCAATGTGTCTTATGGTGACATTTAGCTGTAATTTAACAAAGATGAACGGTGATATCAAAAAAGTAATCACTACCTTAGAGGATGTAATTGTTTTAATATGGAAAAGCAGTTGCTGTCTTGTGTGTCCCTCTACCAAAGGGACATGTTCACACACCTTTAGAAGTCAAAGCACAGGTGCATTCCAGTTAATGGTGTTAACAGACATTGTCCAGCTTGAACACACAATGTCATCATATTCCCTTAACATGTAAAGCATATCTACTGCTGAGGATAGAGCTGAGAAAAAAACATGAACGTACATAAACTGTATTCACTGAACTGAAAATGTAACAGTTTTTAAAACAGACAAGAAGGTTTTACAGCGTTAATGTACCATTGTTACAACTTGTTCGAAAGTGTAACACTGGCACAAATGCAATAAGAGGAAACCAATTAGTAATAATTGACAGAATGAAGTTGGATTCATATTTTAATGACAAAGAGCAGCCCCTGACGTTGTCCTTAATCCATGACATTTTCTTTAAAAGACAAATACTCTTTTATACAGTCTATGGACATACTGTGGCCTGTAATTAAATTCAAATCCGCTTTATTGGCATTAATGTATAACAACAATATTGCTAAAGCTATAAATAAATAAATAAATTTAATAATATTCTCAGTTTCTCTGCCAACTTAAGTCTGGTTAAAAGGCTGAACATACAGTATAAACAGATTAAATAAACCACCACAACTACTGTCTCTGCTCCAATAAATCTGCTCAACACACACCTCTGTATAAGGCTGAACACAGACGATTTGCTGAAGCACACATGCACACAGGGCTGATAGGAAAATAATCATACTCAGCAGGTTTTATTGTTGTATGGAAAATTAAGCAAACACAAAAGAAGCCACTAAGCCTATACTCAGCAACAAAAGTCACAGCATTTCTGCAAGCCACTGAGTAAAACATGATTACGGATTACAAAGATGTTACTGGTCAAAGTTGCCGTTAATATATGTTTTGGGGTAATTCTTTATCAAGAGCCCCACCATTCACAACATGATTCCTCATTTCATCCCTCCATTTTTTTGGTGCAAATAGAAAAACAGCGTCTTACAAAATGATGGGATAAAAAAATGGGTTAATTATGATGTAATATTTCGAAACTGGAAGCTTCAAAAGTTTAATTTTATTGTTGAAAGTTTGAAGTCAAATAAATAAGATTTTTTAAGATTGAAAGCCAGTTTTGAAGGCTTGCATAATGTTTTGATAGGCTGAAAAAGAATTTGAAATTCATTTTGCATTTGAGCAGCAGTCTTTGTTTTTTTCAAGTGTTTCTCTGTTCTCCTGGTGTAAAAGTAAAGTTATTCTAATGTCTTTTTTAAATTTTCCATTTGAGTTTACATATGCAAATGGGTGGTAGATTTACTTCTCTCACCAGCCAAAAAAAACACAATGATAATCTATTGAGTGGCTGGTACACTTTGAGCAATCACCAGCTATTTGGCTGGTGGACAAAAAAAGTAACCTTTGCACCCTGCTGACAGAGAAAAAAGGATCACAAATTAGCACTGAAAAATGCTAAACAGATGCAGGGTCTTGATAGAGTAATGTGCTGTTTGACTTCGTTTATAAAAATGGCAAAGGAAGGTTTATGAATGTTGCTCAGTCTTGGCAGCTCATGGTTCGTGTTATGTGACATGGTGCCCACGATCGTTCCTCCGGAGCAGCAGGTGGCAGTAATTCACCAAACATGCCAGTTACCGGAAATGTGCCGCAAACTGAGGAGGAGGAGGAGGAGGAGGTGAAACAACCACAGGAGGCGCGCATTGCCGGAGAGGATCTGGTGAACCTGTTCTAATATTT
Source organism: Micropterus salmoides (assembly GCF_014851395.1). Classification (NCBI taxonomy): domain Eukaryota; kingdom Metazoa; phylum Chordata; class Actinopteri; order Centrarchiformes; family Centrarchidae; genus Micropterus; species Micropterus salmoides. Next base: position 21,320,500 of record NW_024040263.1, read on the forward strand.
ATCAAAGAAGCTCGTCTTTACTAAGTCTTCAGACAACCGAGATCAACCGGTCACCGACAGAGTCTAACGTTACCCGTTGCAGCAGGTTAGCAAACAGTTAGCGGTTAGCTGACGTTGGGGTCGTTCAAACGTTAATTTTAAAGTAAGTTAGGTTTCCAACACAACGTTAACTAAAAGGTAAAAAAAGACAATTATCGCTGTAACGTTAATTGATTAAGTAGATTGATTAAGTCGATACGAAGTTACAGTCCATCGCTGATTTGCACCTTCAACACCGTTAACACATCAGTTAGCCACTAATGTATTGGTCCATCTTCATAATATCATGGACATGGAAAAACTGTTTGTTACATTAACGCTCACTTGATGGGGTCACTTCTCCTTCTGTAGGAGTTTGTTGTAAGCAATAAGAAGACTGCATAAGTATAAGTAAGAAGACTGAATAAGCGTCTGTGTTCTGCGTGTCCAGGTCAGTCCAGACTCCAGAGACATGACACGACAGATGGGGGACAGCCACAGGAGGTTCCTGCAGACCATGATGGCCAATGGCATCGTTGATGAGCAAGGGGCCAAGACACACTATCAGTATTGTTGTGAAACTTACAACAGTGAGTCATTTATATACATGCAGTCAGTCAGTGAAGTTGTTAATCCAGAGTAAGTCAAGAGTTTATCTCAGTGTCAGGAGACAGGATTCATAGCAGGTCAAGGCCTTGTGCAAATTCTTCATTGACAAGAAGAGCTTTAATGCTGGTGATATGTACACTTTAGGGATAATAATTTGTCCTTCAATTATTCCTGAAAATGTTAAATGAAAGCAGAAATTGAAACCTCCATAATAAAGATCTTTAAATGCTGAGTTGGAGCGCACAATAAAACAAATAGCATGCAGGAGATTTAGACAATTTCTTCTTTACTTACAATCTTACTGCCCATACTTCCTGTGTCATTTAACCCAATGAAATGAAAAAGACATATATTTTATTTTCCTATAAGAGAAATAACCTCTCTACCAAAATAACTTTATTTACACCTTGAACCAAAGTTGCCAGGTTGTTGGGTTTACTGGTCTTTATTGGGACAGGTATGCTTTGAAAGTCCTTCCAATATAACTGTCACCACCTTATTTTAGGAGGCAGAAGTGCAAATATTCACACACAAGTCCTAACAAACTGCCTTCCTTCCTTTGCCTTTTTTTTTTGTTTTTTTTCTGTTTTTTTTGCAGCACAGCACGCCCCTGACAAACTGGATGATTTCATTGAAACCATCAACTCAAAGCTACAGCCCATGTTCATGCAGATTAGAAAAGGGATGTCTGAAGACAATGGTCAGCAGTACTATGCCTTGGTTAGTGGGTATAAGTCCTTTACTTTCCTAACTAGTGGCTTTTTAAAGAAGTTTGATTGAGTCAAGGTAGTGAGTGCCACAGGACAAAAACCTGTGTGGTGACTATACACAGATCTCTGGGTATGAAACACATCTAGTTTCCTTTTGCCTGCAAGTTCCTGCAGAGTAGCTTCTCCTGTGTGCGTGGATCTGGAGGGGTGAACGGTCACTGGTGTGATTCATGTGGTGTCAGAATAATCAGAATCTTTTTTTACATTTTTAGTGCAAAAAGAGAAATAACGTGTACATGGGACATAAAGAAGTAAACAGAACTTTGATTTGTGCAAAATCACATATTGCATATACATATTTTGCTAACATGTAATCTGTAATATGATTATAACGTATGCTGTCCATGTTGGGTGAACTAGACGTCTGCGTATGCTCTGATAATCCAACACATATGTGTAGTAGTGTCCATGTTGATTCCACATTTCGAGTTAAGATCACATGAACATAGTCAGAAGAACAACTTCACAACTCGGGAAATGGGACCATCTGGGCAACACATGAATGCACTGTGAACTGCTGATTGCAATTTGCAACCCTCACCACTAGATGCCACTAAAACGTGCACACTGAACCTTTAATTTACCCTAAAGTAACAATGAATATCTGTTGTTATAAGATGATTATTTATGTACAAGCAGCCGCTGTATTTGGCTGCGAGACCTGTTTGGGAATCACGTGATGTTATGATCAGATATTGTTAACGGTAGTTCACTTAATCGAGGCCACTGAATCAAATGACAAGAAAACAAATTTATATGTATCAGTTTGATTAGTTTAATAGTTGCAAATTGATTAACCAATTTATAAACCTATAATGTCAGAAGATAGTTGTCTGCATTAAAAGTGTGTTGAGCCACCAGGAGACACTGTTAACCACAGTTTCACTTTAATCCTGTCCAGGTAAACATGGCCGAGACAGACGTCACCAGGATGTCTTCAGATTACGCTGACAATGAGCTGGAGCTGTTTGGGAAAACAGTGAGTTTATTTCACAGAAGGAAGCATCATTTTGTAGAGACTTTTCATTCAGTGCCTTTTAAACAACAGCTGTCAATTCGTTCTTCTTTTTTTTAGGTGAGGCAATAACAGAAATCTGCTGACTCCGGTCTTGCCCAGTAGTAGTACTGCTGTTTACACTAAGTGAGCGGAAACATAGAAACCCCTGTAAATTGTAATGCAATAAGTAAAAGTAGTGTGCAGACAGGGCTGAGTGGCAGCAGGTGCTAGGAAAATCTTTGGTCAAAGCACCGGGGAGAGTAGAACTTAAACTATTTTCTATTATTTTATTTTAGTTCTAAAAACCCATATTTATGGCAATGAGACACGTGTCAGCAACAATCAGTGTTGAGCCTCTCGCCTGTTTTTCCCCACTAGAAAGTGTGTCAACTAACTCAAGCTGTTCTGATTCAGATGGACCTGATTGTGGGCTCTGAGAATGGCAAGGCATCCTCTACTGACATCCTGAACAGCGCCGACACCCTGACCACTAAAAAGCTGAAGAAGAGCGAGACAGAACACCTCCTGAACAGACTCGTGCATGACAAGTGGCTGAATGAGGTAAAACACAGTATCTCAATCAAAATCTCAAAGTCAACTTTCACTTGGCTCGATTTTTTTTCCTAAGCTGCAAGAGCTTTTTGGGTTGGCAGAAAGGTACACTTTTGAGAGCGACTGAAGCACTTTCATGAAGCAAGTTCAAATTAATCAGGTTATTTTCGCTACACTAAGCTAATCAGCTGCTGACTGTAGCTTCATTTTTAACGTACAGATACAAGAGTCAATGTTGTCATCTAACTCAGCAAGATAATTATTAACAAAAAAAAGGCAATTTCCAAAATGTCCAACTATTCCTTGAGCACTGATGATGACGATTATCAAATCACAGAAAAGTAATAGTTAAAACAGTTTAACACTAATAATCATATTGCATTTGTAATGTAGCAGATTAAATCACATTCACTACAAAGTCTACCAGCCAGACGATATGTGACCGGTCTCTTTGCTGTTGTACCTAACTACTTCTTCCTCCTTCTTTGTCGCTCTATTTTGTGTGTAATTTTTTGTGTGATTTCTGTTTATTGATTTAGAAACGGGGTGAATACACTTTGTCAACCAGATGTATCATAGAGATGGAGCCATACATCCGCACAATGTATCAGGACCAGGTCAAAGTGTGCCACATCTGTCACAACATCGCTTTCCAGGTAAATGTTTCCTCTGTTTCGCTGTTGTGCATAAACTTTGCCACCCTTACACCCATGTGACAGCCTGGGAACCAGATGAATCTGCAGAGGTCACGTTTCATTTTCTATGGCGTGAGGTCTGGTCCCCTTCCCATTCAGACAGATTTCCACCCAAAGTGGATCCGTTGGGGCTAATCACAACCGTTTATCTAATACGGGTTTGATACCATAACTGACAGAGGAGCATCACTGGTCTATTCTGCTGGTCCGTCTAGCGCAGTGCACCAAGCTCACGAAACTCAGATCAAACTACCAAACTAGGCAGTGCTGATTAAATATGAATCATGTTCAGACGTTTTCAGAAACACATTTTAGTGTACTGTTGAGCTGTAATTTGAGAAAGTTTTTTTCCCTGCTTGGAACTAAGTTGAAATGCTGTACCTTACTGGCGAGGACAATTATTTTTTTTTTTTGAAGGTAAGCTACTGCAGTTGCATTATTACATTTATAATTGTTACTGAGAAAAGTATCCGTACCAGCAATTTTGTAATTGAAAGGCAATGACATTTGGTTGTGACGGTTTTAATTAAATGAATTGAATAAACTAGTTGTACTATTTGAAGCCGTCTGGATATCAGCAAATTAGGCTGAAGGTGATTTATTTTTTTCTGTCAGTTCTATTAAGTTTTTTCTTCCTCTGTTGTGTTGAGTTGTTTGAACTGCATTGGTTACTTTTGTAAACGGTGAATATAATTTTTAATTTGGTTCACAGGCCTTATCTATTCTAAGTGAGGTTTTCACAGTATCAATCTGATCTGATTGCTACTTTTTTTTTTCCTTTCAGTGCCAAATTTGTGAGAATCCTACTTGTGGCATAAAAATACACAACCCATGTGTGGCCAGATACTTCAAAGGAAGAGCAGAGCCGCGGTGTCCAGCTTGTGATGACTTCTGGCCGCATGAAATCCCTGGTATTTATTGTTCACTTGTAGATGTTTGCACGTAAATTAGACCTAAAATAATTATATAGATGCATGCTTTTTACCACGTACAGTACTTAAATAAACCTGCCTCCTTCATACCCATTCTCAGGATATATTGCTTTTCAAGAAAAATATTTGGAATTCTGTGGTACAATATAATGACCGAATGCTTGACTTGTTTCTATAAGATGTATTCATGAAAAAAGACTACACACGACCATTACAAATATGTTGCCCTTTGTGTTGTCTGTTTTTTGTTTTGTGTTTTTTTTAAACCACACAGTAAATTAGGATTGCTTTAGTTTAGATGAATGAATACAGTAATAAAGTGTGAGTATGCTTGTATGTTTGACGTATTATTTGTTGTGTTCATTACAGAAGTCAGACGGCCCCACTCTCAGTCCAGAAGATGAGGACTTCAGCATCAAATGTGTTTTTTATTTGCTAAAACTGTTTAATATTTTTATTGTAACTTTATAATAAACCAAACTGTTGATATGCTCTCAATATTTCACTAGGGTTATTTTTACAAAATAAATGAGAATGTGTTTCACTGAAATGTCTTTATTATATTTATTTACATACAATCGTCATCAAAAAACAAAACCAATGCACCTTCTAATCATGCTAAATCTACATCTACAATATAATAAAGCTTCTGAAAATGTTCTATAAAAATATTTTTGTTGACAGTTTTTGTTTTATATCTGCAGAAATACATCGTGATTCATTTAATTATCTCTGCCTAGATTCTTGATCTGACTAATCAGGTCTTGTCAACACAACATTAATAGATTTACCAGTCTAGAGGAAACAACATATTATGAAGTCTGCTATGAAAACACATTTTCTCATAAAGTCGAAAGTTAGCTTTGCATGCTGTATAATTCATAGGTTACTTTAATAGTCCTGTGTTTAAATGTAATTGTGCACATTACAATGGAAACACATTTCCACCCATCTTAAGACAAGACATTCTTCACATTTTCTGGGCCATAGTATGTTTAATTTCATAATACCTCAACTATCCAAATATACATAACTTTGAGTCTTTGTTGCTGAATTCCAAATTGTGTCTTCTATAATCTTGTAATGACAATATTTACCACAAAGTCCCTGTGCAGTAACAACACTGTCACCTGAGCATACACCAAACCCAGAGCACTTTGGACAATGTCACGTGTTGGCAGCCCGTCTGTTAAGATCCCTCAAGTTCAGAATTAAAGGTATACAACATGCTGTGTTAGATGTTTTTTTACAAAGTGTCTGTATGCAAAAACTCAACTTGTTTAGTTAAAACTATTATTACACCTTGCCTTTGTTCAAACCGTTCAAAACCCAATGATATTCAGTTTACTATAATGTAAGTCAAAGAAAGGCAGAACATTCTTATATTTAAGAAGCTGAAACTATCATATAGCAAAAGAAACATATAAACAAAGTAAAAAAAAAAAAACAAAGTGCAGTGTAAAAGACAATTAAGCAAGGCAACTCTCATTGTAAGTGTGTCAACAGTTTCATTTCTGATTTACACCTCTGCTGAGTCCTAATTCTGCCAGACCAAAACGCTGGTTAGAGAGAGAAAGCTGAACAAATGTCAGTGAAACCAAACACCCAAACATATCAGACATACATTAATGGCATTGTTTACATACTCTGCCGTTGTATGTGACCAACAACAGTTAGATTTTTGTTACATTCTCCCTTGAAAAAAAAAAGTGCAGTGACTTTAAAGTATGTTTGCCTGCGAGGAGTCCTGCTCTATTATCCTCAGGCTGACGATGAACTTGATAGCTCTTCTAAACCACGGATAGAAAAAAGCATATATGAGTGGGTTCAAACAAGAATTTAAATACAACAGCCAGGATACAATGGCCCAAGATGAAGCACTGTTTGAGGTGTCTTGTCCTGTGAGGGAGGGGTAGTAATACGGACAGAAAGTCATCAAAAACACCAGTATGACAAGACCCAGAGTCCTGGCTGCTTTTTTCTCTGATTTCTTTGCAGTGACTTTACCTCTACCGTCTGCAATAGCTGTAATATGAGACTGCATGGCCCGAGCCTGAGACACTGCCTCAATAAACACTCTTATGTACAGAATGATGATGACAGAGCAGGGGCCCATAAACGTGAACACAAGGTCGACAGTCCCCGAGATGTAGTTAATCACCACCAAACACTCCCCATAGCAGGAGTTGTGTCTGTCTGGCTGCCTGAGATGCTCCTTTAAGATAAGCCCGTTGTAGAGAAATGAGCAGGCCCAGCAAAGACACACCAACACCTCCACCCTGCTGCGGGTGATTTTGTTGGGATACTGCAGAGGATAACAAATAGCTACATAGCGATCGATCGATATGAGCACCATGTTGCCCACAGAGGTTGAGGTGAGAGTGAAGCCGATAATGTAAGACAGAGCGCACATGAGGTCGCCCAGCAGCCAGCAGGTTTCGATGAACCGCACCGTCTCCACCGGCATCACCAGCAGCCCAACAAGGAGGTCTGAGATGGCCAGGGAGAGCAGGAGCACGTTGGTGGGGGTATGGAGCTGTCTGAAGTGGGAGATGGAGATGATAACCAGCAGGTTGAGAGCTACGGTGAGCACGGTGACGGAGGAGAGCAGCGCGTAGAGGAGGACGGCCTCAGAGCGAGGACGCAGCACACCCCTGCAGGACGAGTTCGGGAACTGAGGGTAGCAGAGTTCGGCTCCCTGCAGGCCGTCCATCACCGAGGACGGAGGGGAGACGACAACCTGAACCTGCTGAGCACCAGCAGCTGTCGTATGAGACACAGGGAAGCTCACTTATCTCTGACCGCACTCCTCTAATAGGCTAATAGGTTGTTATTGTCATTATATACCTCAATTCTTTCATTTCTCCTCATATCTCCTTTTCCTCACCTCTCCCTTGCTTATTCCACCCTCCCTCCTCCCCTTTAATCCCAGTGTTACATGATGCAACATATTAGTTAATATGTTGCATCATGTATTAAACTTTTCTCCAAACTTACAACAAACCTCCACATGTACAAGGATGAGCTCAAAGCCCCTGTGCTGAACTGCAGGCTATTCTGACTGACTTGGTGTGGCGATGCTTACTTCTGCAGTTCTGTGTGGGTTTCAGTAGTGCTGGAACAATTAGTTAATTTGTCCAATGACAGAAAAATAAAAATAATCAGCAACAATTGTTATGATACTGTAAAGCTTTAATTAAAAGCAGAGTCTCTATTAAAGGCCTCTCCCTTTTACTGGCCGGGTGTGGCAACATGCTTTAATAAATAAACGCAGCTTTCAATCAGACGCCTGGTCTGATTTTTATAGAAGTTCTTTGGATGGGTAAAACCTCTTAAAGCCCACTGGGTCACGTACTAGTTCTAAGCTGCTTAGACATATACACAAATATAAATGTTAAAATGTTTGCCAATATGAACATGCTACACATCATCAGATCACTTAGATTGTCCACAATTCAACTGTATACTTCATTTTTCGGAACTTTCAGATTTACCGGCACAGAAATGAATTAAAGGCCTGTCCCAAATATAGGCAGGGAGTTCAGTGATTTAAGCAATTTAAAGCCTGGGCTATTAATTGAAGTTTTACTGTAATTTTTTTATGTCATTAATTGACTAACAGGATTTGCTGCTTTTTTTGTGTTTTCTGTCGTCATTCTTTGAAAATGTTTGGCTTTTAGACCTTCTGTCAGACAAAATTTACAAACTGAAGATGTCAACTTGCCCACACAATTACAGTGGGCTTTGTTTTACAACTTAATTACATTTTATAGACTAAACAAGCAGTAAGTCCAAAAGATAATTGACAATGAAAGTAAGTGTTAGTTTAGGCCCTGGATGCCCCTGCTGGATGGGTTTTAACGCATCCAAGACCTCTTGGACACTGGCTAGGCTTTTTTACATTGGATTTGACAAAGGGCCACAGGCAGATTCCCCAATTTCTAGCACCTCATTGAGTGGGCCCTGTATCCTCATTCTGTGTATGCTGCTGCCTACTTGGATCTCATTATCATTGTGGTCACAGTCCTGAAGCCAACTTCTCTCCAGTGAACCATTCTGTCCTACATCAGTGGTAGTCTACATCATGTGGTCTTCTTCTCAGCAGCAGAGTCACAATACTGTAGTGAAGGACTGCTAGGGCGCTTTTTCGGTATTTTTGTTTGGAACAACCGACTGACTTCAAGATGGTCCACTTCAGTTTGCCTGACAGTGCCTTACTTAAGTTGTTGATTGGGGAAGAATTTGTGCAGTTTATGTATCTATCTGGGGCAGCAGAGGCAGTCCAACCACAGCTGCAAGTAATTAGTAATCAGGACAATTATCTGTTTATCTGTTACAGAGCCACCGCAGCCTCAGGATGTGGAAAGAAACAGTTTACTGCCCCACTGTTAGTTTGGTTTTCCATCATCCCGTGTGTTTGCCTCTGCAGCTGTGTATGTAGGCCTTTCTCAGAGATGACATTTTCATATGTCACAGTAGGAAAAGCTCAAGTGTAAATTATACAGTTAATCATTCAGCAATGATTAATGCAGATTGCCATTTTGCTTCAGATCAGGGTCCTGCTATTGTGTATACTGGCTCACTGTCCCACTACTGCTCTCAGCTCCACAACAGTTAAATAAATCTGTTTATAATGTATCACTTACCTTTAAACCGTACTTTGGGTCAGAAGGGCTCTTCCTCTCCCAAAAAAACAAATGCCATCAAAATACATTTCACTTTATATTTGTGCCTTTGAGCTGGTTAGCAGCAGTGTTAATCTAAGTTGTAGTGGGTCATCCTGTACTTAGCACTGGTATGGCAGTTTCATGAATTAATGTCCTGTTATGAGTTGATATCAGCGTTATTTTGTGAAATGTGTCACCTCTCTTTCAGTGTGTTTCGGGGGCCCTTTTCGTATTTGTGCCTGTATGTTCAGCTTTCCAACAAGTTACAATCATGCTGTTAGATAGCAGGAAGTAGCATCTGCTCCTTTTCTACCTATCTAATGCACCTAATGTAGTTTTTCTTGAATTGAACTTGACATTTGTCCCATCTTCAGCTCAGCTGTTCACAAACTATTGCATTCATGTTGTCTGCCCCAGCTTTGGTCATGGCTTGCGTGTGTAAAGGGGGTATGGTTGCATCATATGTTGATGTTAAAATGTGTTTATTAACACCTTTGATTGAAACTCACCCGTGGTTTAATGTGTTAACAGACAGTATTACAACAACACGTCCCTCTGGTACACGACACACGGCTATCAACTATCGTGTCTGTTGTTTTTATGTTGAAACTAATGTATCCCCTGAGGTCCTGATGAGTTTAGTGAGTTCATGTTTGTCGGTCCTAAATAATCTCTATTTAAAAAACAATAAATTATCCTACACAGTGTATCATACATTAATTTAACAATTTATTTTAACCACTTAATTTAGCTTGGTTAACGTCAAATGATGTGGTTATTCTGAGATCCAGTCAGTAGTTTCTCTCCAGTCTCTTTTTAAAGAGTTTTTTTGTCAAAGACACGGGCAATGGACAGTTGCATAAAAGGAGGTTTTGTATTAAATTTTTTCTGTGAATGCCAGGAGATTCTGTGATGTTACAAAAATGTCAGAATGAAGTTTTACTCCACCGCGTATCAGAAGTCAAGCCTGCACCGACAAAATCGGGAACCAGAAAGTCAGTCTCTGCTGGAGCGGCCATGTTGCTAATCAGACACTAGATGGCCCTGTTGGTAAAGCAGTTGACATTGAATACTACAATAGTTTTGACAGCTTTTGCACTTTTCTCCTTGAAATACATGTGCATAAACATGGAATGCATGAAAAGGAATTTTTGCAATATGAACATTGGTATTTATGTTTGAATACTGTTACTTTAGGTTTTTTACAACATTTCCAGCTGCAAGGTACCCATGCCCATAGCAATACATTCTACAAGTCAGTAACTGCTGCTTACATTGTACTATTAGACAGAAAGTAGAGAGATAATCAATCAGAAAGATAAATTTTATTATGTCAAAATATATTGTTATTCAAGATGTGAAAATTAAGATGGATTAAAAAAAACATCGAATGAATGCACACAATAAAGCATAATTTTGTACTTTATTTGTTAAGAAAATAAAGATAATAATCAATAATATTGTAATGATGGTTACTGTGGTAAAAGACTATCCACATTACTTAGCACTTTACATAACACATTGCTTTATTACCATACCTCTTCAATTTCACTGATGTTCTTACTGATGTTTATAATTTTGAGTGCTGCAAAATAAACAATATCAAATAGTCAAAAATAGGAGAAGGAACTGCCAGCATGGACTCGGTTTCCTTTTAATATTGGTGTGAGCAATAAGGAGTGAGTGGTGAGAAGGAAACAGAATTAAATGGAGAGAGAGACGGATTTTTAGAGATCATGGATAGGTTACATTCTTCAGTGGGAAGAGGGCGATGTTGTTTAGAAGACGGGAGGGAGGACATGGACAGTTGGCTCTGTTGAGCCAGAGAAGAGGTGAATGTAGGTAGGATGGCAGAGGAGAGCTGAGCAAATGAAATGTTGCTGCTAATTAATATACTAACTTAATTAATTAGCTTAACTAATAACTTAATATTGGTTTTGTTTTCTTTGAAAAAAAAAGTCTTTGAGCTTTTCCTGTTATATGAAGAGTTACACAGTGTCTTCAGTGGGCATGAGCACTGAGATTACAATAAATAAATCAAAATACTCAGCGTGCTCTCACAGTAAATCTGTAATTATTTGTAGAAAATAAACAGAATGTTTAACATCAGATGTGTATGGAGTTGAGCAGACATAAGTCGAATACAGTAATGACCAGATAAAACTACACCAATGTCACTTACTCAAACAACATCAAACTGAACTAAAACATTAAAAGATGTGTATTATTTAGACAAAAATATAAATTTATCATAAATTTGGTTGTCACTTTTGATTTATATGAAAATGTGTGGTCTTCAATATTTATCAACCAAAGTTAATGTGAGAAAACAAAGCACTGTGCTTATATTGTTTATGGTGAACGCCAACATTAAAGTGTTGGGATATTGTTAGGGTTAGTGTTTCTGAGCGAAAGGGAAGTGCAGTAGCAAGTGGAGTCCTACATCAGGTGTTTTATAAATTTGACTGGAGGACTGAAAATTCAAAAACTTTTAGTAAGAGCTGTCTGTTTCTGTTGGTGGTATTATTAAATGAGATTTTCTGATCAGATCTGTTTCAGTAATTTATACCAGTTGCAAAAAATGAATGGAAACATTTTAATTTATTTCATCTTTAAAGATATAACTGTTGTTTGAATTTGATATTTTGGTCTCTCCCTTGAGCTTCTAATGTGAAAACTCACTTTGCCAATTGGAAACAATTTACCGCAAAATAGTTTTGGTGCTTCTGGGTAACTGGTAACTGTAGGAGCGGGGACTTTTCTCTTATAGTACATCCTTTTTAGACTTCTAAAACTAAGAAGTTACTAAAAAGCCATAAATGACAAAAAATTACAGTCTCATTTGGTTTTCGATTTTAGGTTGATTTGTTTGTTAATGCTTTTAATGGGACAACTATGGCCAGTGATTTCAGTTTTTCAGTTCAAAATATAAACAAGAATAATATCATCATTAATATTGCACAAACAGAATATTTTAATGTAAGACAAATAAATTAAAACACATATTACCACAGGTTTCACAAGCTGTGTCAACATACACATACTCTGATATATAAATATAATATAAAGAATAATATATATTTAAAATAACAAATTTGAATCATCTGAATGTCTCAAAAGTTTATAAAGTCACAGATGTGCGCACACACACATATATACAGACACAAACAAACATGGCCACACATTAGCACGCCTGGTTTCACCCAGTTTTTCTTTCATAAACCGCGGCCTAATTGATTCTCATTTTAATTATGTTGACCCAGACTCCGTCTCTCTTCTTCGCTGACAACAAAAACCCAGCGCAGGCCGGCAGTCTGCCTCTCACGCTGTGAGGATGACACCTCCGTCTTCTTACAGAGGATCCACTTTGATGTCACTCCCCCGCAAAGGAAAGGTCAAAATAATAAATGTAGGCCCAATTGATGGGTTGGCAGGGGGGCGTGGGGGGGTTTCAGTGCTGATTTTTGGACGAGTGCTCCCCTAAAGACATAATGAATTCATACAGTCAGGCACCGCCAAAGAGGAAAACAGCATGGGTCCACTTTCCATGAAAAGGTTGATCTAAATCTGCAGATGAGCCTGGCTCCTTCTTCCCACTCATTCTCCAACACATCACTCTCTTCTCTCACTGCTTGTCTCTCTCTCTCTCACACACACACACACACACACACACCATCTATGACTAAATACACAAAAGTAACTCACTTTCACTTCTCTTTGACACACACCTCTGCATATGCATCACCTTCACTGAGAGAGGTGAACTGCATCACTATGGATCAAAATCCCCTCAGTAAACTGCTCCACCTAACTCTTCCTCACAGCAAGACGCCTTTGATTGAAGAGTCAATAACCCAGAAATACACAAATGCTTGAATATGTCTTTGAAGATTCCTCAGGTCATCCAGGTCACGGGATATCTGTTAGTAGGTCAAAGGCATCCGAGCTACACAGTGTCTGCTGCCCTTTGACCTTCTGTCAATCATTACAAACTCTGCAGCTGAAGAACTTTATTTTAAATTGTAGTAACTACTAACTACTAACCTTTACTTTAAATGCTAAATAGGTCAGGCTGAAATACAGGTAAATGTGTATAAAATAATACACAAAACATCAACAATGTTTACATTGGATTTGTAGGGATCACCATTAGAAACTCACGGCAGCTTGTGTGTGAAATTTTTGAAAATAGTTATCCCTCAGTGTAATACTACTCCATTACAAGTGAAAGTACTCAATTCAAAATGCTAGAAAGTACAGATGTATAGCCTGCAAAATTAACTTAAAAGTATTATGCAGAATGGCCCCTTTTACACAATTATATTATATTATTGACTCATGAATATCAATAATCATAATTTTAATGTTAATGTTAACTAATTTATATACTGTGGCAAGTTCAAATGTATTTATATATTAATTATATGTTCTGTAGCTATACATTCTTAATCTGTACAAGACTTTCCTCCCCCTATAAGCAGCATTTATGCAGTAATTAATTTTTCATAACACACTATAATGGAATTGTGAGCAAATATGGGTTCATAAATGTATTTATCAACAACTAGAACTCCACCTGTGGGCACCCCTAAGTGGAGGCTGTTGTGAAGTGCCAATAGTGAATAATAAACACAGCTGTGATTATAAAAAATAAGTCTTTGTATGAGAAGTTACAATTATTGACAAGTACTGCACATTAATAAACACTGTAAAATGTCCTCATATCTGCAACAACATTATAGTGTGTTATATAGGCTAACCCCTTTATTACATGTTTATATATTGATTATAAATGTTAAACAGGGGGACTAGCTGTCAAATACATTAATAGTGTAGTGCAACGCACAAAAATTGTAGTGGAGAATTAGTAAGAGTAAGTGAAAACACTAAGTCAAGTAGAAGTAGGCCTACTCAAAACTGCACTTAAGTCACACTTACACACACGTGTGAAACTGTCCTCCAGTGTTGAAAAATGTTCTAACTGGAATTTAAGGAACAGAGAAATGTAGAGGGTTCAAAGGGTTAGCTCAGTTTGAACTTTACACCTAATATAAGTAAGAAAATAGTATACATATCCCCAAATAGCCTAAATCTAAGGAGCCTACAGAATAAGTGGTTGCATGTGTTGCAAGTGTCAGTGTTAGTTATGGCGGACCCTGCACGAGCCATTTACATAATAGCATCCTACTTGTTGATTTGTAAAATATTCTAATTGCGGTCTTGGTTTGCATAAGTCATGTGTTTCCATTTGAAAGCGCGCTTTAAAATCACTTGCAGCTATCAGGCTACTACAATTCAGACTCTTTGTATGTTTTCCGCTCAAAGACAAAGCCAGCCCTTTAGGCCCATGTCTTACCGCACTGGCGACAAACACTCAGATAAACCAAGATATGACGAAACGCAATTTCCTGATCAGTCACCACAATCCCCGCGAGCCGCGCGGGGATGCGCATTCACGCCGCGCTGCCAGTTTCGTCCGGTGGACTGAGCAACTCCAGGCTGAATTACATGCGCAGTGCTGCCGTGAATCACACATCACCACGGAAACCGGCGTTCACACCAAGTCCCCGACAGCATCAGCGGGGTCCGATCCCATCCACAGGCGGCAGAGGAGCACAGAAACCCACAGTAAGTTTATCTTCTCTTCTCCACATTCACGTTTCTGAGGGTTCAGCTGTTCTACGTATGTATCTACGTATGATGTGTTTGCGGTTGAAGCGAGGCTGTGCCGCTGCGGAACATCTCGCTATTTCTTCACATGAGGTGAAGTGATTCTAGTGCAGGTAATTCATTAACTCATTAATGTGCTTTAGGGAATTAATCGACACACATCGCATATATATACGGGTGTTATATGGGAGTGTATGACAGGCTGAATTGCGTTGTAATTTTGCGCCACATTACACGAAAGGCTACAATTAAATACGCATCTACTGATTGTCCTTATGGCTTTAGGCTACATTAAATAAATCAGCAACTCATTAAAACAAGTCTGATCATGTAGAACATGCAGTGTGAGATTTAGTATGCAAACACGCTCTTCTTAATACTTAATGCAGATCTATCATTAGATTATAATTGTTTTTATCATCCTTCTATCTAGCCTACTTCATGTGCGGCTGTCATATCTCTGTTCTCTGAGTCCTGGTTACACAGTCAGTATATCTTGTCGCAGCAGTCTTCAATGCAGCAAGTTCGGATATGCATGACCAGTGAACCCTGAAGAACTTGAGAGCGGCACAAGCATAAACAGCCCACTCATACCTATTCATAACACAGCACGTCTTCACCTTTAGAAAGCTGAATCCTCCCTGTCCTGTAGGCAGATAAATGTCCAATTGTGATGATGAATTATAATCATGCCATAAGTCTGATATTAACATTATTTTACAGTGGATAAAAATGTGCATTTAAAAGATGTCATTTTGCTGGATGGCTTCCTGTTAGAGTGTGGGAACACAGAGTGTTTGACAGCAACACCACAGCTCATTTGTGAATCACAGATCCAGGATGATTCATAGTACCCACACTTCACTCCAACTGTGGGGAGGGAAAATGGTGGTGAGCACAGATGACCACATAGCCACCCACTCACCAGGGACCCCAAGGACTACGTACAGTAGTCTTGAGTAATATACAAATTCAAGGTCCTGTTTTTTTCACTTGACAAAAGCTGCTCTTTAGCTGCTTGAAATGAGAATAATAGGAAAAGATTCTGCATCAGAAGACATGTCTTCACTGGTACCCTTGATTTGTTGGGTTGGTCTGCTGGAAATCTAATTCCATTATCCAGACTGAATTTGGTTTTTGGTTTTAATATAAAAATCATCATATTATTAATGACAGTGTATAGGCTACTTCTTACAGATCATGTATTCACAATGGATGTGTCGGCAGCCTTAGTTATTGAGCCTGTATTTATTTATCAAAAACGCATTTACTGTGCATCAGGGATTTGTCCTGCAGCATACAAACTGTAGCTCTTTGCCTCCTGCTGTGTGTATCATCATTGTGAGTCACTGGCATCAGTGGGGCTTGTGGGGTCCTTGGCTGAGGAAGGAGTTGTGTTGCACTGTGTGAACGAGACAAGTGGCTTCCCACCTTTTCCCTCCACATTTAGATGATCATTTGATCAAGGAGAGAAAATAGAATCATTTTCAGAGCAGAGAGGTGTTCAGCGCCGCGTTAGATTCACACATTGATTGTAAACATTAAAGATAAGAGTTTGGAGGGAGAGATGGAGCTGAGATGTACGAGATTAATCACACGCAGTGGTTATGAAACATGTTTACTCTAGATGGTTGGACTGAGTAAACAGGAGGAAGGCAGGCTTCTCTGTGAGGATAGTTGCAAATGCAGATCTGACGTCATTTAAATATGCCCACACTTTAAGCCACATAATAATTCCATTTAGTCTACCATAACCTCATTAAATGAATCAGTTTGACATTTTGGTAATATACTTATTTGCTTTCTTTCTGAGAGTGAGATGAAGATTGATATAATTCTCATATCTGTAGGTACAGTATGAAGCTGCGAGCAGCTGGTTAGCTTAGCTTAGCATAAAGACTGAAAGCAGGAGGAAACAGCTAGCCTATAGCTCTATCAAAACAATATTGTCCTACTTTAAGCTCACTAGATAACACGTTATATTTGTTTAATCATACCATACAATAATCATAAGTGTAAAAACCACATGTTGTGGTTTTTACTGGATGTGCTGGACTATGTCTTTCCTCCGAGCAGTTGCCAGGCCACCAGCAGAGGCTTTAGGAAGTCACTGCTCCCAGCCAAGAAATTATCTGGCACATAACCTTCTGTTAAACAGTACAATTGTTCCACTTCAGTTTTTATAAGGATATGGATACACTGACAATTTATGTTGTCCTTTTATGTATTTATAGTGTTTTATTTGATTTAACACGCTAACAAGACTAAGAGCCTACAGCCATACTTGCAGCTCTGTGAGGCTGTAGCCTGCTTAAGCACAGCAGTGCTTGAACTAAATGCTAACTTTGGCATGCTAACATGCTCACAATGACAACGCTAACATGCGGATGTTCAGTAAGTATAATTTTTACCATGTTCATCATCTTAGTTTAGTGTATTAGCATGCTAACATTTGTTAATTAACACTAAACACATCTAAGACTGCTGAGACTGATGGGAATGTCATTAGTTTTGCAGGTAGTTGGTCATAAACCAGTGTTAGGCAAATAACAATTATGACATGATATAGTGACCTAGTTGTTACGACATTAAAACAAGAGAAATGTTAACCTCATGGTGTTGCTAGAAGAACAGTTGTTAAGATATTTCAGTGGTGGACCAACAGACGTTGCATCTCAACTTATTTTTTGCAGTATCAGAAATATTTCTTCATTTTGTTCTTCTTTCTTGTAGACTTTATAACTCTTACCCTGTCCTGTTTTTCCTTTTTCATCACTTTCGTCATCTTTTCCACTTTCTTTCGTGTCCTGGCAGGAACTTCAATTTGAGCAGCCCTGTCACATTTAGTTACAAAGCACACAGTCTGAGTCACTCTGACCGGAGCTGTCTCTCTCTGCTCTCCAGATCTGTCCAGGCATTTTCAGGCAGCCGAACAGCCATGGTGAAGCTGGGCAGCAATCTGTCTGATAAGCTAGAGAAGCAGCCGTCTGCGGACGACGGCTTTGATAACATCCCCCTGATCACACCCCTGGAGGTCAACCAGCTCCAGCAGCCATTCGCAGACAAGGTAAGTACGGTCTATTAGGTCTGTGTTTGTGAGTTTTTCTTCTGCACACAGAACACAACAAACCATGCATTATAGCATTACAGAAATAGCCAGCAGATTACGACTCACTGCAAAACATGCCTGGAAAAATACCATTAATACACTTACCTTGCAAGAATAAGCCCCTACATTGAGACTGCTGTATTTACCTTCCCTTACCTACTGTCCCAGGTTAAACCCTTGGCTTCAGCCCACGCACTGAAAGCACTTTTTTGAATGCATAATGCAGGAAGAAAGCCCACAAAGTCATATTTTGGTTGGATGAGCAGCAGCACAGGATGTTCCACAAGCTGATTAGATGTTGCTCAAACATAAAAAGCACTCTGTAACTCCCAAATGTGTTTTAAGGCCTCGATTAAAACTGGCGGCTTTTGCAAATGATGCATGTGTATTCTTAGACGTGCAAAATAGTATTTTCAGTGCATACAGCATCACTGAATCTGTGCTGAAAACTGGGGACAACATCATCCATCAACCATAATGTAAAACAAATAACAGCTAATTAGGAGTTTTCTGTTTTTTCCCGAAGAGTCACAGTGGCGGTGCATTATTTCTGCTGCAGGTCATTGTGAAGACGTCAACACAATATCAGCTGCAGCAGACGAAGAAGAACAAGCTGTTTGGGCCCAATATCAAGAAGCTGAATATCAACTTCTACAGGGATGTGTCAGATAAAGCCAAGGTACAGCAACAACCTGATGTCTGGAATCTGCTCAAGTTTTGATTAAAAGATAAGTCTGGAGATATAGTATCGTTTTCTTATTGTCAATAAATCTTGTGAAAAGACCAAAACCAACAATGGATTGATCACACTTGCCAGTATGGACTGTATATCCAAAGTCTAATACAGTTTATTCCTCTGTGCTGCAGAGGTCCATTGTTGTCCAAAAACTATGAAATTCCAACTAAAATCACATTTAGTTATCCCTTGTTGTAGTCTAAAATAATCACACACAAAAAATAAATAACTGAAATTATCACAGCATATTTTAAATGTATTGTTAATAACTTTGGATTATTTAAAGGAAGAAAAATGGTATTTGGGGAAATATCAGAAAGTTTCTTTTTGTCTCAGCGGATTAGAGGGGCGTGTTTGATTGACAGCAGCAGGCAGGCTGCCAGAGTGTCAGCGTTAGACCCATAGACTGTATAAAACAGTTCGACTGTAGTGAACAAGAGACAAAGTAAACAAAATTACCTGTAGCCTACGGCTCATGGGCAGATAGCATATTGTTAGTGGTTGCTTGTGCAAGTTAAGGTGCAGGACAAGATGAGTGTTCATGTTTGCAAGTTAGATAAGAATGAGACTTTAGCAGAATGCTAACGTGGTTGTTGTCCAGAGTCTGTGGTTCTTGTCGTGTTGTGTAGCAGGCTGCTGTCTGGCTCACTGTCACCATATGCTGATGGTGGTGCTTTGTGCAAGATTTGATAGGCTGTATCAAAATAAGTTCTCACCCCGGAATAGTTTTCCTCACAATCAAGAAACCGCAAAATATAAAATATTAAAAATTTTCACTTTTGGTTTCAGATTTGTTTTCTAAGGAGAACGCAGGACGCAAGTGATTTACAGAGCAGATATGTGCTGTAGCAGACACAATTTCAGTTGAACACAACAATGAGCCAAACCAGTGCACTCGATGATATGTTCCTGCATTACCATGATAACTGTAGTTTATCTTGCATAAATCCCACGCACTGTACATCGTCCTGTTTGAGTAACACTCAGGCAGTGGCCTGCTGTTTTAAGAAATACTTTAGCCTTTTTTTAAATGAAATTTCCACCCTTGTCCTTAAAGTACTGATAACACTTGTTTGTGTGTGTGTGTGTTGATGCTCAGATCACAGGTCTGATCCTCATCAGTTTGGCCTTCCTGACCAGCCTGCTCCTTCTGCTTATGTACAAAGCCATGTGGTATGACCAACTTACCTGCCCAGAGGGTTTCATCCTGAAGGTAAGCAGCGTATACACATGTGCACACATAGCTCACCTACACAGTCCATGCAAAAGAAACGCTGCTTAGCATATGTTAAGCCATTATGTCATTTAGCAGTCTTTTTATTTCATGTTCACTGTCCGTGCAAAAAACTAAAAGTGTGCATTAACACACGTCGTCTCTCGTGCACATGTCCCCACACACACACACACACACACACACACACACACACACACACACACACACACACACACACACACACACACACACACACACACACAGAAAGAAAGAAAGAAAGAAGAAAGAAAGAAAGAAAGAAAGAAAGAAAGAAAGACATCTAAATATCTTAGCCATCACTTTCCTGCAGTGCAGCAGAGAACAACAGAAGCAGCATGTTAGAGTTTAGTCTGGATATCACAGACTTCTTATTGCATTCTTCCGACCAAAGTAGTCCAGTGACACCCACCTGAAATGTACTTACACATCCTACAATGCAACTGGTGATTTGTTTCCCGGCACACCCTCACATCAGTCACTTCAGGAGGATTCTCTGAAAACTTGAGCTGGAAACCAAACTCATTATCTCCTGACGACACCTTGGAGGCATCGTGTAGCAAGCCGGCGCTGTCACGCCTGTTAGTTAAAGAGCCTGTTTCGCAGAAGAACATGAGAGAGTGGGAGAGTCAGAGAGAGTGGGAAAAGGAGGGTGAGGGAGCGATAGAGCTTTCTGGTCAGGCAGAGACTGGGATGCCCGCCTGTGTATCGAAGGGGTCTTTAATTAGGGCTGAGCGTGACTAAACTGTGATTAAAGGCTTAACAGTGAGGGGGGAAGCAAGGAAGGGAAGGGGGGAGGTGGGAAGGGGATGGCTTCCGGCAAGGCTTTTGAAGTTTTTGCTGGTTACAGTTGCGTTCAGCATTTTTTCCTGCTAACACGTTGTTGGAGACATTAAAAGAGGAGTAAGAATGGAGGGAGGCGTAGTCACTGCTGTGCTTTTGAGAGGTTTGACTGTGAGGGAAGGTCAGGTAGTGGATCCTCCGAAGGGAAACACCCGCGAGGTCAACACAACTTAGTGTGCTCTTTCTAAAACTTAACATTAACAGGATGGACATTTGTTTGATTTAATTCTCCCACAGCGTCACTCTCCTCAAAAGCAAGTAAATGTGGGCTCCTAAATGGACTTCTCTGGTCACAGCTGAGAATGGTAGCTGTGGTGTATTAGTACTGTAAACTTTAACTATGTCTGCGCACTAGGATAAACAAAAGACACTTTTGGAGGAACTTAAATGTCTGTGACCTGAAACGTTCTATAACATTAACCTTCAAGAGTTCTTCTTTGCATTTGAATTGCACTGAAAAAACAGGAATGCTTCTGGAAATACAAGCCAGTCAGTGGGCCGAAACTGCGTCCATTGCATCAGATTGCCTTGTTGTTTATACTTTGCTGTGGTTTGTGGTCCTTGATTTTCTACAATCTTGTTCAATCTTGTACAAAATTGTCTTTCACTGTGATGCATCCCAAAGCTTTCCAACCCTTGCATTATCCTCTGATACAACTTTTTACATTTGAGCCCGGAAGTTCATTCTTGGCCTTTGAAAATGGTATATGACAATGAGCCAATTCCAACCACTGATGAATGCTGTGAGGTATTGTTGAACAGAAAAAAACTAGTAGGTGGACTATTTTGTCTAATTTATTTGTTGTAACTGATTCTACTTCCCTTTTTCTGAGCTTGAACATCAGCTTCCAACATATTAATAATTCCAGTGATTTGTCAGTTAAAGTAACAGTTGCTGTTGTTGCTAACACAGTAGTACATTGTGGTTATTATTTTGTATTTGTTGTAAAAGTCCTTGTTGTGACTAGCACCACCTGAAGTACTTGAACGTAATATCTGTACATGAGCGGGGCTAAAATTTATTTTTAGGAACTTCTTCCCAGAGTGCGCTAAAACAAGCCGAACCTGCGACAATCTCTACTTGTTACATTACATTTCAGTAAGTCCCTATCATGAAAAAGTGACACCAGAAAGCCACACAGCAGCAAATAATATCAAGGTGAAATGTACAGAAGAAGAATCTAATTTATGGAATAATTTTAAATCACTTTGACATTTATACTCCAAGACTCTGTTAAGTGTTTACCAGAATACAATATAGCATTACTGTATGCAGATAACTCTATGAAAGCTATTAATATGCATCATTAACATACCTCTCTCTTCTCTAGAGCTTCAATTAAGCTATGTCAAAATATTTGATGGAAGGTCCAAATTAATATAAATATATTATAATTAAAGAAATAACTGAATGCATTCTGCTCGATGGCTTGTACTTCCATACTGTGTCCCAGACAAATTTGTTAATCATAATCAATAATAAAGTTCATAAATACGTTTAAAGAACATGTCTGCTGTGAACCACGTAGATGGCCTCTCTTCTTTGTTGTTAATGTCGTAGCAGTTTGTCACCTAAATTGAAACAAACTAATGTATTTTTGTCTTCCTGTTGTAACAGCAGAAGCACTGCACCCCGGCAGCACTGGAGATGTACTACACAGAGCAGCAGCACCAGGAGCGAGATGTGCACAGTGGCACGGAAAGCTTCGTGACTGAGCTGCCACCGCCATGGTTACAAGTCATCAGCGCTTTGAAGGAGGCAGAGGAGGCCAAACAAGGCAGCGAGCCACTGAAAGGAGTGCTGGAGGGAGGGGAGTGAAGGTGCTGATGGAAGCGCAGGTGTTAGAGGAGGAAATGATAATCGGAGGGTAGCGTAGGTTATTTTTGGACTTTGTGTGTGTGTTCAGGAATTGTTTTTTCTTCCCTCGTGCAGTCCATTGAATCACTTGTTAAACTGGTGCTCTTAAACCTTAAAGGTGTCTATCTACTGAAAATTGAAATCAGCAATGTAAACTACAACCTTTACTCATCTTCAATACAGTTATATTCTGTTCATAGTTAATACAAACTAAAACCCAGCTGTGGCAGTGTGTGAGTAAGGATGTGTTGTTTGTGTGTGTGTGGTGAGTTGTTGTGGTTGGAAGCAGGAATGTTATTAAAGTGTTGGAGAATGTGCCTGACTTTTACAGTGTTACTGAGTCGTGACTAAACTCATCTGCATTTTGTGTGTGTGTAAACTCTAAGGTAAGTGCTGTACGCTGTCAATGCTCATGTACTGGATGCATCTTAGCATTCATGTGCTCTGTGCGTGTGTGTGTGTGCATATGTGTGTTGGAAAGTTGGAGGTGAGAAAAAGAAGCAAGATCTCCGAGTGAGAAGTGAAGATAACAAGTTTTATTTAATGAGATTAGAGTTTCTCCTCATCACTCTCTCTTGTTATCTTGCCATCTATTCATTTTATTTCAGACAGGAATGTACGAAATCATCAGTGAATGGGCTCACAGTTTAACCATTACGGCAAGAAACTGTGATTGACCATGTTAAGTATGAAGCCGAAATGAGTTGATTCCACATCTTATTATCTCGCGTGTGTTTTTTATGTCAAGTATTACACAACCACAAGCACGCTGGCTGTTTAAAAACGGACTCACGCAGCAGCTTTGTAAAGTATCACACTACAAAAACTACAGTCTCTGAAAATGAGTTTTTGTCTCTCTCGTTGTGGGCTATATAATTAATATACACAATAAACCCAGTTTAAATTAAATCTATAACACAATAAGGTGTGCAACAACAAGTAAATGGGCCTGAAAATGTTCCGAAGCCACAGGACAACTCCTCCTTTGAACTCTTGTTATGTTATAACAATATAAACTGTTTACTGTAATTATGGATACAACTTGAGAGCTCTTATTACTACAAAACATTTACATTTTAATAATGGTGTGTGTTCATGTATGTCAGCTTACTGTAAAACTGATGCTCTGAGTTTTGTTACTAAATGTTGTTTTTGATTCATGTAGCTGTATTATGTAAATGACCGTGTACAGTATAACCGCAGGGTTAACTCATCATGATCCCTATATGAATGTATGCAGTAGCTGCTCTAATCATGCAGTAGATATAATTAGTGCTTATAATGTACTACCTAAAAGCTTCTATTGTCTTTTCTATTTATTTAATTAACAGACTATTTATGTGTATATTATTATTTAGTGTCTTTTCAATGGTACTGTTGTTTGCAAATCTTGCTATGTTACATGTGAAGAGTTCTTTTCCAATTCATTCTACATCCCTTTTTAAAGAAAAACTATATTATTTGAAGCAAATATTGTTTTTCTTCAACCATCATCAGAAGTCATTAACCACAATTCTTTGACAAATCTTGTAATTTGTCCCAATCGTCTGCCATTAATGATTTAAAACATACTTTTTTCTCTTTCTTTCTTTCTCTAAACCGTCACTTTTTGTCAAATGGCGGATATCTTAATTCGGAACAAAACTCTTCATGCGAGTAGGACGAGTGTGAGATCACAGCACAGCTTGTTCCTTTGGGTTCAAGTGCCAAATGTTTACATCAGGCCCATCTGCGCTGATGTCACTGACTGAACAGAAATAAATGACTCAAGCATTGAGTTCTCTCATTCACAGCCGGCCCTGTTGATTTAGATTCATTGCCTCAAATGACCTGAATTAATGATTCGCTAAGATTGGTGAATTATTGATGTTTGGATTTAACAGGAACCATTCATTAGGTGGGTTTTAGCCTACAGGAACCAAACTAACTGACCTTTGTAGCACCTTCAGTGGTTGAAAGTCACTAAGTACAGGCTGTAAGCTCACCAAATGTTTATTTAATGTAAAATACATAAAAAACATGTAAAGTGACTGTAATATTTTAGATAAATCAAAAATAAGTTAAAAATTAAGTACTGCTCTTACTTTATTTTACTTACTTTATTTGTACATGAGTTCTTCTATTATGTGCTACTTTATGTGTTTCAGAAGCAAATTGACACTATACGTTTTAGTTCACAACATTTATCCAGTGGTGGAGGGATCACTCAGATCCTGTGCTTCAGTAAAAGTAGCAGAACCGCACTTTGAAATTAGTCCATTACAAGTTGAAGTCACATTTTACATAAACATGAAAGTATTGTATTGCCCAAAATTAAAAAATGACTTTACAAAGGGTAATGGCTGTTTATATTATTATATACAAATATATTTTTTGGATTTATGTTGGACATAATCTTTTATGATGATGAAGTTTTTAATGGACATTTTTAGTCTGTACTGTAACTAGCAGTGTTGTAATAATACTTTTCTCAGTTACTAAGTAGTGTAACTAATTACTTTTCTAAAACGGTAATATTATTACTAGTTACAACTAATAACGCTGCTTTACTCGTTACTGAACGCACCATCTTTGACGTAAATCCACGACTGCGGACTTTGTTGTTTATGTCAACTGAGAGCCAAACACTAAAGGAAGAAAGGAGAACGAGGGAGAGAGAGTTCTTTCCGCAGCTGTAAGTAGCTGCTGCCATTATTGTGTCACAGTCTTAGATGCAAAGAACATTGTCGTCTATTGTAAACTCTGTGCGACCAGCAAAAACCGCAAACAATTCTACATCTGATTTATTGAAGCATCTGCTGAAGCAGCACAGCGACATGAAACTTACAGAAAGAAACTCCAGCAGCTGCTGTCACTGATGCTTGGACACTAGAAAGTAATATAGTAAGGTAACTAGTAATGTAACTAGTTACTTTTATCACCCAGTAATAAGTAAAGTAATAATAGGCTATTACTTTTTTAAGGAGTAATAAGTAACTAGTAATATATTACAATTTCTGAGTAACTTGCCCAACACCAGTAACTATTAACTGTAGTGGTCAAATAAATGTAGTGGAGTAGAAGGTACTTGCTCTTAAATGCAGTGGTGAAACATAAATTACCTTAAATGGAAACACTCCACTAATGGACAAGCACCTCCTAATATTTCTTAAGGGCAGTACTTGAGTAAATGTACTTACTTACTTACTTACTTTCCACCACTATAGCTGTAGTTGCTAGTTAAAGTACTACAGCTTCAGATACAGATATTACAACGTAAATAATATTTATTGTTGTAGATTCAATGACTCTGTGAAATTATTTCCACTTCAACCAGGATTTTCATCATACACTGTGAACAACTGCAGATGAATTATACTTCATGCACGGACCAACCAGCTACAACAGTAAGCTGCTGCGTACACATTACAGCATCAATAATAATAATCAAATAATATAATTTACCAACAAACATTAGTAATTCATCCTTAGTAGTTCCTCACCTAAGTATTTCCTGGCTCAAGCATGAACTGAATCAGGGTCAGTATATATCAAATACTATGTTAGTGAAAAGAGTATTAGTTTATAGGTATTTGTGCATTGGGTTGGCTTCAAAAAATGTTTTTCATATGTCATTCTTAATTAACTGCAAATCATCTACAGAGATTCACAAAACAGCTTATTACTCATTCACCGCTTATTAGCCTGACTAAATAGGTTACTTTTTTTTGCCTCTTCAAGTAAAGGGATGCATCCTACTGAGAAGTTACAAGTTACCCTTGTGAAGTATTTGTGATTCAGTCAGGTCCCTAAATTACCAGCAGAAACAAAATGTAAAGCTTTTACACTCAAAGATGATCAGTATGCATAGAATTCAAAATATGACTCCGTCCTCCTCAAACTTTAGTTTAGCAATTCAAAGCCAAGCCACATCTCTCTCTCTCTCTCTCTCTCTCTCTCTCTCTCTCTCTGTTGGGTTCACTGCTGAGCCTGTCTGCATCTCATTTACACTCACATATTTTCACACCATCGGGATGTGTGGCTTGAAGTTTCTGTGTAGCCTTGTAAGAAATGTGCGTGTGTATGAAATCATTAACCAACAGTTATGTGTGTGTGTCTTACTGTTTCAAGCATGCATCTTTGTGCTTCTGTGTCTGTTTGTGTGTGTGCTTATGCCTTGAAGTGTTAGTGTGTGTGTGTGTGTGTGTGAGCCCATGCTTAGCTTGTTAATTAAATCTACATTACGCCCTATGTAGCCTTTATGTTTTTTTCCCCTCACTGTTACTGAGTGATATACTTTAGACGCTGTTGGCCCAGGGCATGGAACTAAATAAAGTGCTAAAAAATATTTATTAGGGCATTTACAGATCCCATGCTTGGTCAAGGCATAGCATGTTGTGCCAAAAAGGCTTACATTCAGGGCCGGGGGAAAATCACGTAAAAATCGAGTAGTCATGTAAAGGCCGCCAATCTCCATTTTCCTTCTTTATAGCATCAACTGATCTGAACAGTAAAATAGCAGGTTGGCTTTTTAATTTGTCCTGACCATTGGGAGCCCCCCCCCTCCGCCCTCCCTCCGCCAGGAGTCATTTAGCCGTTAACATCCCACTAGAATCAAATTCCTCCATGTCCTGATGTTACTCACATGTTGGAGAAAAGGAAGGAAGCTTTGCTGTGATGTTTCCTTGTTTTCCCCTTTCCTGTGTATCTGAAGCTGATCAGACAGAAGGCATGGTGATCCAGCTCCATCTTAAGCAGTGTCAGCATTTCAACAAAATGGAATACAGAATAAAAAGATGGGTAGATGTAGAGGTGAAAACAAAGAGGAGGTGTGATAGAGAGCACATTTATTAATCTTCTAAAAGTGAATTTATTTAATTTATCCCGCACTTTTACTCCTGCTCACTACCTTAAAGGAATAGTTTGACATTTTGGGAAACATTCTTATTCATGGTGTAGCGTTAGATGAGAAGATTTATACCACTCTCATGTTTGTATGTTAAATATGAACCTGTCGCCAGCAGCTGGTTAGCGTAGCTTAGCATAAAGGCTGGCCAGACTACTGGCCCCCATAAAATGGCAAATTGTTGTTTTTATACTTTTTATACTACGGATTGTGGAGCTTCGTAATTACAGAAGAGATAGGAGAGTGGTGTCCGTTTTCTCATCTAACTCTATGAAAGAAAGCGAACAAGCCGATTTCCTAAAATGTGGAGCTTTTGCTTTAAGAATAAAAGCTATTGATCAAATTATTTACATCTTAAAAATATTCTATCATGTAGGAGAGCTCCAGAGGTTTCTAAAGTTGTTAAGAGAGAAGACACCTTCTGAGTCATATTGTGGCGTGACTGGACAAAAAAACCCATTTTAATAATAATATGTTAGCTTGAGCAGTATGTGAATTGTGGTAGTTTTAATCTATTATTTGAGAGGATACACCACGTCTGCATTTATCAGGGGTGCAAACAACAAGAATAAAGCTTATATTGATTTAGTTTGTAATTGCTTTCAATACGTTTTAATTTTCTGCACTTGATTTTTCCTTAATATTTTCTTCAGTGTACCTTGCATGTATTGTACCTGTCTTTCCTGCTCCAGTTTGGTTTTCTTTGTATTTGACTTTAAGCCAATTTAATCCTTATTTATATATTTATAGATTATTAGATTGTTGTTCATAGAAATAAAATGAAATGAAAAGAAACACAGTTTGACAGAAACTGAGTAAAATGAAAAGGATTATTTTAAAAGCATGAACAATATAGAAGATGTAGGGTAAATCCTTGTCTCTGATGGTTCTGTTCCTGCACAGAGTAGACATTAATCAGGTGATTACTTGCTGCTAAATGTTACCCCTACACTTAACTGTGAGTGTATTGACAAATGTGATTTATTCAACCTTTCTTACTCCTAAATTATCTCTTTTGAGCATTTTAATGTGTGTTTAAAAAAGAGAGAAAGTGAGGAAGAGAAAAGGAGACAGCAGAGAGATGGAAGGGAAAGCAGAAGAAAAGATGAACAAGAGAGAAAGAGCAGATGAGAGGCGGCGAGGCCTGGGAAGGGAAGGCGGGGGGTATGGGTTTGGGGTAGAAGAAGAGGAGGCCAAGAGCCATGGAGGTGGTGGTGGAGGAGGAGGAGGAGGGTGAATCCAGGCTGACCCCTGTGTCTGTGTGTGTTGTTGTGTGTCTCAGTGGGTTTCCTCTGCCCTGGCGCCAGCTGGAAATGCCTCCACTAAGCAGAGGCAGTACACACATCATCCTCCATTCACCCCCATTCAGTCCCCTTTGATGAGAGTAACACTATACATGCCCAGTGCGCCTCACAGATCCTATCAAGCTGCTGTTTAAAGGGCGGGAGCGAGAGCCGGGGCAGCTGATCATAACTTATCGAGTGTTTCAGGCGCACTGTCATCTAGTTTCATTGCCTTGCGGAGCAAATAAAGGCGAGGACAATTGAGAAGGTTTTGTAATTAGAGTGATGTTGTTGTTACAGTGGTAGAGGTTTCATGAAGTACGCTGCCACCTAGGGGTCATCTCCCATGGTTGCAGAGAGGAATGTGGTTTCCTCCCTGCATATTTTGAACCACTAGTTTGATAAACAATATTTAAGTGGATTATGTTTTCTTAAAGGCCTTTAAAGTCACTATAAAGCTCATGTGGAGACATCTTAATACCCTTTTTTCCCTTTACAAGGGAATTATACCTTGTTGATTATACCTTGAATACCTGCTGTCGGATTAGTCACAGTCGCTCCTAAAAGTTGATCCTCATGATGGTCTTTTTAAAATGACTCAATAGCCATGAAATTAGTCATTAGTTTGTTATCCTGCCGTGATGTTGCCCTCATGCAACAAAAACTTTGCCAGTAAACAATTATCCGACCGACACGGCGAGGTAAAAGGCCCAAATCTGCAGCCCAGACATGCCGTGAGTAAGAAAAACAACCGGCTTTGCTTAGCTTAGCTTTAGTTTGCTTTGTTCTGGCCATTACGGAGCCAAAATATTGTCATTACTCATAGACCAAATCATTTACGACATCCTGCAATTAAACTTTAAGCTAATAGGTTAATAGACAAATGGAGTTTGAACACTAGAAGTTGGTTTCTATTAGGGATGGCAATGCACTGTTGCATGCTCAGCACACACACACTCACTCGCAATGTGTTTTTTCCCTTTTCTCGCACACACACACACACACACACACACACACACACACACACACACACACACACACACACACATATACACAAACACAAACACAGAGAACAGACTGGTTTGATTTAGGTTTTGCGGTCCCCTCTCGTTGTAGCCTCAGACAGGCAGAGAGGACCAGAGCGCAGTGAACTCCAGTTCAGCCTGAGCCCGGCTGTCTCTGCAAAGCTTCAAGTTGAAACCCTCCAAATTGGGTTTAATCTGTGTTTTGCTTTGCCAATTATCGACCCGCAGAGCTGCATGGCAAATGGGGATGAATGAGCTTTAGATGGGCCTGGTTGAGAGGAAGGTCACGGTGTGATTAATGGTGATCTGTTGAATCCATGACTCGGCAGGCTAAGACGTAGCACGGGATAAGTTATCAGAAAATGAGCATCTGTCGGTAAAAATGCAGAGTATGATGCAGTAGAAATGCAAATGTTTGAAACTCTCAGTATGAAAATTAATGTCAAACTGTTACTAAAACCAAAAGTGGGTTTACCATGCAGTGCATTTGTTTTTCAATTAACATGGTTAAATGTATCCAGACAAGAGATCTGGTTTCTGTGTCATGTAATAGCAGCGCTGTGGTATCACTAGTTTTATGAAGATTAATCTTTGTCTGTGAGCCTAGTATTCATTATAATCACTGCTAATTATACTGTGTTCACTTCATACGGAGCACTCAGAAAAACAGAATGACATCTAATTTCTAGAAGCTTTTTGTGTTTACATGCTTAAGTTGTTGGGAAGGTCACATTCTGAGTTTGGTTTCCTAAGATTCACAGGAACTCTACTGATTTTACACATGGTAATCAGTTTACTTATCATGAGGAATTCTACTTAGCCTAGAAAACTGCTCTCTTCTCCTCTCTTCTCTTCTCTCCTTGATGTGAGCTTTCCAAAGTCTGAAAAAAATAACCATAATGATGTTGTCAAGGTTATCTTAATTTGGTCTTAAGAATTACAGTTGATCAGAAAATAGGCCCTAAAGTGGCATGATGGTGGAGAACCTGATTATGTATGGGCACAAACGGCTGCGCTGCCACGGTTATGTTCCTGCCTCTCCTCTCCTCTCAGTCAGACTGAACCCAACTTTATCCACACAGATATCCTGATGGGGCCTTCCAATGGAAGCCAATTCAAATACTCTCTATACATAAAAAAGATAAGTAGGAGTTATGTAAGTGCAGAAAGACAGACCTATGCTGTAGAGTACATTTGTATGCATTCTTGATTTACATAAGTACAGTATAGTGCTGTTTGACAGTAGTAGTATAGAATTGTACTGTGAGCATCAGCGCTGAAAGTGTTTGAGTGCATGCTTACATGCACATGCTCAAGTCATTCATCTTTGACTCTTTCTGAGTTGTGCTCAAATGATACTCTGTAGACTGAAAAATGAAAAGTTTTTTTCGTGTGAGCCGAACTAGTCAAAATGTTTAGATGTTTTTCAACATGGCAGTCAACCCTGGGAATGTTTCTTATACAAATCTCTGTTTTGTTTTACTTTTTTTCTTCACACTGGCTGCTTACCCTACTATACAAGAATGGCATTTTCTTTAGCTGAACAATCTTTTTCGATTCACTTTTCAACAGCAGGTAAATGTTTACTGGAAAAAGTCACTGTACAATAATGTAGTTCACAGAAAAAGGATTTTCACATTTGTATGTACACAGTAAATGTATTTGTGTAGCATGTGTTACATGAACAGTAAACAGAAAAATCACTGTTGCTTTCAGGTTACAGTAAGTCATCTACAGTGAACAGAAATTTGCCACAATGACATCCATGCAAAAACAAAACAAACTGCAACACAGATTGGTTGATTGTGATTCCTAGTTCATTATAGTCACCTGGCAGGTAATTTGCCAATTTAGCAGACATCAGAAACATTCCATGTCATA
The DNA here is from genome assembly GCF_014851395.1 of Micropterus salmoides. Classification (NCBI taxonomy): domain Eukaryota; kingdom Metazoa; phylum Chordata; class Actinopteri; order Centrarchiformes; family Centrarchidae; genus Micropterus; species Micropterus salmoides. The sequence continues at coordinate 21,352,279 of NW_024040263.1, forward strand.
GGTATTTATGGACTATACATAGGCCTGTGTCTGACAGATTTTGATAATTTAATGGATTATTGTGCATGTGAGGGCTCAAACGATGAAAGGATGTTTAGAAGTTGTGAAGAGTACAACAGTTTCACTGAGAATCAACTCATCAATTTTGCTCATCAGCAAGCCATGTGCAAGTTATTATAGTGTAAATTGTAGACAACTGTACTCACTCTTTTGCACATATGTGCCGAAACACGTGCAATTTGCTTAAATAATGAGAAACTCCAATCTGTTGTGTGGAACAAACTAACTGTTTACAGATCTGATTGTTTTGAGGAAAAAAACCCCTTCATTTAAGAATTGAGCCTAAGCGAATGAGAAAAACAATAATCACATCATTGCAAAGAAGTGTGAACAAAAAAAAACGTGTGTAAACGACTGCATCAAATTGTTTTGGTAAGTGAGAATGAGTTTAGAGTTTTGCAAAAAGAGTCAAGGGGATCTGCTAACCAGTCTAACAGCATGAACATTGCTTAAAGGTGCAATGTGTAAGAATTTAAGAGTTTAAAACATTGAAAAAATGAACTAACATTATCAACAGAATGTAAAGAAGTAACAGTTTTGTCAAAAACATCTGTGTATTGTGTTGAAGAGATATCTACTGAAGTTAGCATGCTAACGAGCTAGCCCCGGTACTTCCTGGCTCGTAATACCACTGTGTACCTCAAGAGGATAGAATCTGACAGTATAGCTCAGGCCTTCCCCCGTAGTTTCAGCTGGGAGATGTGTGTGAGCAGAAGGTTCTCTATGTTATGCTCTCTTAGCTTCTTTAGTCTAATAAATACAAATACTAAACTCAAAAAGATGCCACCTATTTTCCTTATTAAACAGAAAAGGCTTGACACATACCACAGATGAAAAGTCAGGATATCTCAGCTTCTGTTGGACAACTCTTTTTAATATATGACTCTTTTGAGTTCTTCAACTTTTTGGAAGTACTAAACCGCAGGAGTGTCACTTGAAATCAAGAAGACTTTACTAGTTTTTTGTAACTTGTATGACTGAATAATACGGGCTGCAACTAATGATAATCTTCATTATTTTGGTCTACAAAATGTCAGATCATAGTAACAAACCCCATCACAATTTCCTGTGCCCAAGGTGATACTACCAAATTCTTTGACTAATCTAAAACAGTGATACATTGTGCTTCATCATCATCATATTTTAAAATCCACTCGATTGCCAAACTCTTCATCACGGCAACAACCTACTGTTGCTACAATAACTGACTTGTAATCACACAAACATATGATGAAAGGAAGCACAGTTCATCTGTATCTTTCCCACAATCTCTCTTCACTAAGGTGCTTTATGTGCATGTTCCTCCACATTAGTTACCTGTAACTGACAATACACAATAATCAGGTGACTATAACGTCCCATGTTAAATAATAATGATACATTTGTCTTACTCACAATATTCATTCAAACATTGAGCTACTGAGCTAACCATTGTCTATGCTAAATGCACCAGGCTCTAGCCCAGTGGTTCCCAACCTTTTTTCAATGGAGCCCCCCCCTACTTTTATCTAAGAAAAGCTGAGCCCTCCCCCCAACAGCTGACAGAACACGCACACAGAAAAATATTATGTAATTACTTACTAATAGCGAACAAATGGAGTCAAATGACACCTCCATGGCTCTGTGTAAATCAATGCCAGCTCTTGGTTGGCCTTCACCAACAGTCCTGGTGTTTTGTTTCTTGGTATTGTTTAATACCAAGAAAAGGGGTTTATAAGGTGGAATATTTACATAGCTTGCACTAACTTCAGTGCTTTCAACATAGGCCAATACTTTACTTGGGCGGCCGGACAGTAGTTGCACCTGCCAAAGTATATTTTGTTAAACCACTTTTGCATTTTGCAGAGAAACGGTGAGGGAGAGTCATCTGGTATTACATTAATAGACAAGCAGGAAATGTTACATTACGGAGCGACAGTGAACGCACCACTGCAGATGTCACTCACTAACTTTAAGTTTCAGTTTTGATGCACATGCGGCGCACTTGAAAACTGAATCACAGGTGAATTTATTAAACAGGGAGAAATGAAATGAAATAATGAAATGTACTGCTGATAGAGAAAGTCAGCTGAGACACATACAGGGAGAGAGAGAGACAGAAAGAGGCGGAGCCAGCCGGCGTGTTTGCCGTGAAAGACCAGAGGTGCAGGCTAGGTGTGTGAGAGTGTGGGAAGAAGAGCAGAAGAGCAGATTCAAGCAAATAAACACTAAACTATAAGGTGGAAAATGACCTACAATAACCTACTGTTAATACAAATAGCCTACAATATACACCGCTACCGAGCCAACCCCCACCAGCTGCCGTCGCCACAGTTGCTCTGTCTTAATGAGAGCTCAACAGTCCAATGAGCGGGTGTGTCGCGTTCTGTCTCTCGGATCTGCGACACCAGATCATGGACTTTTGTGTTGCGAGTTTGGTCTGTGTTTCAATACCATTACAGCCATACTACTAAGTAGTCTGCCTACTATTTTAAGTGAGGAAAAAAATTATACAGACGTTTGTATAAATTATCTAGTGTGTTATCATAATTTTTAAAAAATGTGCAAATCAAAGTTTTTTTGACAACTTCAAAACAGATAAACCTTTGGGAACCCCCTGTCATCTCTGACGCCCCCTTTGGGGGGCGCGGACCCCAGGTTGGGAACCACTGCTCTAGCCTCACACTCAGATTGTGTTAGCCAACCATTCATGAAAAAAACGACTTAGGAATCGTCAACATAATCTTTCATATTAATCAAATCAAATTCCCTTTTTTCGTCATGACTGTATATCCAAGGACAATTTTGAAGGATATGACAAGTCTGCCAGGTCCAGACCAGCAAACAGGGGTGTGGCTAGAAATTCTGGGACCCCTGACAACATCTCAAGAGCTTCTAATCCATGACCCCATGTTCCAGGGACCCCATCCAGCATGTGGCCTTCCCGAAAAAGGCGTCACAGCCCAAAAATCATATGCTCCAAAACCAAATGGCCATTTGTTTATTTAACATTTTTGCGTGTCACTAGTAATGCTGTTGCAGCCACTAAGTGACATCTCTGCTCTGCAGTAAATCTCAAACATTTTAAGACGCTAAGGGAATAAAATGCATGGTTTCAAGCTGTGCAGGGTAACCATAGTTAAGGGTGTTCGGTTGCTAGTTGCAACTGCTACTGACATCCGCCATTTGGTCAGATCTGCAAAGCAAATATTGACAGAAATATTTTATCAACTCCCCGAAGGCCCTACTTGGAGCATTATGTGGAGGTACACCTTTTATTACAGCAGTTTTTCTACAATCAGCTTAATGCTAATGAAGCTAGCCTAGACTAGCTGTCTACAGCTAATGTGTTGCTATTGTAACATTCTAAGTAACAGACCCCACCCCTGGGTAGAACCAACTGTGTGTAAGCTCTCCTAAATTAGGGCGTAAAGCCAGCACTAGAAGGTTAGTAACAGTGAGTTAGATTGTAACTAAATCAACTACTAAAATGTGTTGCACCGCTATTATTTGGGTCAGAACTAGTTTGGAAATAAAGTCATAACTAAGGCAAGTGGCCATTCAACAAGTTCCTTTCTCGTGCGTACCACACCGAGGACATGTCCCCACCACATTTTGTCCCCATCACTTTTTGAAAGTAAATTTCTTAAAAATGTTCTGAAAAATAGCACCAAGAAATGTAAACTAACAAATGAAAATGTTTTGAGAAAGGTTTATTTGCACAATAGAAAGCATGCAATGCATTTTGGAATATACATGAATAAAAACATTACAACTTAATTCTGCTCTCCTTGCCTTCACTTCTAATATTTCCACACAAGCAAAGAACATACACCTCTGCTGCAAACACAGCGGCTTGCCCTACCTCTTTCTTTTTCTCTCTCCCTGTATTTGTCAGCGTTTTTGTTGGCTTTTGTAAAGTGGCCGAAATGACACAGCACTCGCGATTTTCACCCGTGATACCGTTTTCGCCCGCGGGGGAGGCTTGTTAATGAGGAAGCCAATCGAAACCAAAACCAACATTGTACTCAGTTGCACCTGCACCGGTGTTCACTGTTGCGTTAGGCAACCTCGTCCGTGCTTGTGAAATATTCACCATCTGAGTCTCATAACGTAATGTAGGATCATTTCTCTGTGTTTCGCCAAATATTTTGAGCGGCCCTAAATGTACCTCAACGGCCGCCCAAGTAAAGCTGATTACATTTAGCTGACGCTTTTATCCAAAGCGACTTACAATTACTATACATGTCAGAGGTCGCACACCTCTGGAGAAACTAGGGGTTAAGTGTCTTGCTCAGGGATACAATGGTGGATGGGTCACAGTGGGAGGTTGAACCTGGGTCTCTCACACCAAAGGCAGGCATCTTATCCATTGCACCATCACCAGCCGATGTGTGGGAAACACTGATATTAATATCAATCTGACAGGCCCACTCCGAAACAAATAGTCCAGCCCTTCTGGCATATGCCAGAATTGCTAGGTGGCCAATCAGCTGCCTTCAGTTAAAAACCTCAATGGCAAAGTCGTCCACCTTTATTAGAAGTGGGTTTAGCTCGCTGCGTAGCTGTGCCCCTACACACACACACACACACACACACACACAGTGAGGGCAGAAGATAAAGTCTGCAGAAAATCCTTGACTATTCTGTAAGTCTTTACCACAGCTCTGCTCTACAGTGTCATTATCATGTGGGACCTCAGTTAACAGGCAGCTAAAGCACAGATTTGTGCAGGATTAACACTGATTGCCACTGCTGACAGGTTCTCCAAAATCCCTGAGTGGGGTGACTCAGGACCACTTACACACTGAGCTGACTGTCAGCAGACCCCACTGAGATTCAGTTAAAGCTGACACAGAGCAGCTCAGCAGCAGCACTCACTCACTGCACAGGACAATCCTGGCTGTCCGTTAATAGGCAACTTGAATATCACCACTGGATCTTCTTGCTGCCCATAGATGATTTATCATTCAAGTGATTCTCCTTTATTAAGGAAATGAAAATGTCACTGTCAGTTTGAGGTGGTATTCCAGGTCTCTGGGTCTGATTACATGATTGAAGCCAAATGTGAGACAAGAAGGTCTTGTAAAAGGTTTATTGCTATTTATGAGGGTATCTCCAACACACAAGGATGGTTATTCTGAGGACCCACCCTTAACCTCAATATTAAAAAAAAGATGTCATGTCATGTGCTCATTGCTCACAGTGGCCTAATTCTTGACATGTTTTCACCCCTCACTTCATTTGACAGTGGTCATAACTGCAGAGAAAACAAAGAAATACTTTCAAGAAAACACAATAAATTTGGTAACGATGATGAACTGTCAACAAATAATGACAGTCACTATTAAAAGCTGAAGCGACCCTCTTGCCACAAGCCTCTCTCGAGGGGCATGAGGGAAGCCAAAAATAAATTGCCTGTCTGTAGTCATTTGAATGCAACATTTAGCTGTGATTTATGTGAAGGCAGAAAAGCATTATGAGAAAACATTTTCCAAGTGCAACAGCTTGCAGCAATTTACATTATATGGGGGGAAAACCACTGAAACAAATATTTGACTGGCCTCCATAATGAAATGGATATATTTATACACAATGAATTGAGTCAAAGGCTCTGCAACGAATGCATGGCTTCACAAAAGGACCTCTCTGCGTTCTTGTAGTAAACATTTAAGTGATGCTACAGGGGCTTCGAATGAAAGTTATTAGAGTCGTAATTCTCCCAGCGGGCCAAGAGATACAAAGATAATCCACAGAAGACAGAAGATACGCTAGAGGGAAAACAGTGCTGTGGCATCAGTGATAGAGAGAGAGATTCTGAGATTTACTAATTCAATTTCAATTAGTTTTAAGTTGAAATAGATGTCCCTTTTCTCTTCCTTTTAGTGTGCCAACTCTATTACCCTTTAACCTCCCACGTTTTTCTTTTCTGCACAAATGTCGCTGAGGAAAAGGTAATGTGTGCCACAAATTTCCCTAGAGTTACCCCGATAACAGAACTCAACTTTGCAACCTATAGAATCCAACCTTCTAGCAACAAATAACAAGTTCACATACAAATATGCTCATGTCCTTTTTTCTGTTGTTTTTTTTTGTGAATTTGGGTGTTTTATCAACAATTTAAAACTTGCACATGATGGGTTTTTAGAACCAGTTTTTACAGTATTTTTACACCCTATGTTTTAAGCTTCACTAATCAATATTTTAATTTTACCAAATGACTATGTGAAAGGGTCGCTTGTAGTGTTGAACCAACAGAGAATTATCGAGAATTTAGCGTCTTTCAGCACATTGTTTTCTGTTTTGATTCACTCTCACTGCTTTCGCCAACAGCAGCAGGCAGCAAAGTCAATGAACACTACCTGCTCGGCACAAAACAACAGACAGACAGTTACGACTGGCTGTTGAACATAGTGAAGCATTTAGCTGCTAAAGAGAGTATTTCCTTCAGGGGTTGGTCGAGAACAAAACAGGGCTTCACTAACAAGGACCACGCCAATGTTAGATTTTATAGTAGTTTATTAGAATGAATAGTTATGAAAGGAGGGGTCGGGATGAAGGGGTGTAGGATGAAGGGATGAAGGGGTCAGGAGAAGAGGGATGAAGGGGTGTAGGATGGAGGGATGAAGGGGTCGAGAGAAGAGGGATGAAGGGGTCGAGGAGGTTGTATAGGGTTTGGTGGCCAGAGTGGCTAGGAACCCGAGGGGTCGAGATTCAGAGTGGGGGCTCGTCTCGATAAGCAGCTTGGTCTTATGAACTCCCAAAAGAATGACAGATTGAACGGAAATTGGTTCGAAGAACGTCTGTGTGGTTGTTGCGGACGTAGCTTTGGTAGGCATGGAAAGAGAGATTGGTGAGAATTCGGCAGTGTGGTCTAGTGCCTGATGCGGAATGAGTGACCGGAGTACGGGTCCGAAGAATCTTGAATTATGGGATAGGCAGAGATGGCAACCAGGAGTGTGAGACGGCTCTACCTGATTCGGTGATGAAAGTGGGCATTGCAGAGCGGTCTGGTAATGTAGTGTGTGGTTATCTGTGTGTGCCAGGATGGGTGGGCCTCGTGCCCCCAAAGAATGGCAGCGGTTCGAAAGGGTGGAGGAAAGAGGAGGGTGATGACTGTTCTGGTGGCTGCTCGGATGTGGGCATCGCCTCGGTGAGGGTTCTGCCTCTGTGTAGTGTGATGTCTTCGGGTTGGGCTGAGTGGTTTTCGTAAAGAAAGGGGTGCCTTCCAAGAAGAAGGAAGTTGCGTCGCGATCGTTTGTTTAACCAGTGCCGTTGCGTACCGTGTGATCCTGTGGCGGATAGTAGCGGTAAGTGGGAAAGAACGGATCGGCCTTGTGGGATGATACGGATGTGAGAGTTTAGTTATCCAATGGAGAGAGAGAAATAGGTGCTTGGTATAACAGTGCGACAGGGGAGATAGTTTGGGATGTACGGAGAAATGTGAGCTTGGGAAGGAGGCTTGAAAGGGAGTGGATTAACCTCTTGGTACTGGACCTGCCCGTAATTGATTTTCGTTGTTCAAGCTGTTTTCCGTCCAAAAACAGCGGTCCTTTGTGTCAGCGGAGACCATCTGGCGGGCCCCCATCTGGTGGGTTGGCTTAGCTGATAGGTTTCGTTTCTGTTGTCAGATTGAAGTAGAGAAGAAGAGTTGCTTTGGCATAGGCTACACATGGGATCATTCGTCTCTACAATGTGAAGAGAAAGAGCCTACTTAGATCTCTGTAAGATGTTCTGTTCTCAAGCTGTGGCCTGTAAGCATGGGAGTGCTTTTGGTCGTAGGGATATTGACTGTTTTTAATCAATACTCCAATGTTTTGGAAGCTTTATGTTATTGGAACGTGGTTGTATGGAGAGAAATAATGTTTGAAGACTGAGTAAAATAGATCATTCTGAGAATGCTCAAAGAATGAAATACGGGAAGTGCTGGTAATGACGGATTGGCCAAACGAGAGTTGGCCGGCAAGAAGGCAGAGGTTGGTGTCATGTGGGTAGGTTGCATGGTGCTTGGAATATGCGACTGAGGATGGGGCTATTGGTGCTTGGCATAGTGGTGCCAGGGGGAAGAGAGATGAGTCTATGCTGTAGTAGTGGTGGTGATGCTGATGGCTGGTGCGGTGGATTGGGAAAGGGAGGGAAAGTGTTGTTTATTCCGCATGTATATATCTCTACAGATTTTTATGTCAGCTGTAAGGTTGCCTACACGTAGCACCTTATCGCCAAAGTGATCCTAGTATGTTTAAAACACTACTAGGCAATAAAGCTCCTTCTGATTCTGATCTGGGATAGCCTCGATGTCTGGCTGGAACCAGGACTGAAGGTGAACGAACTAGCGGTTTAACTGTCTTCAGCGTATTTAAGGCGTTGATAAGACGTAGTCTGGGGTATCTGTGCGGCCATAACCATGCTGGGTGGGATCATGGGGGTGGCAGGTTCTGGTGTTGACTATGCAGGGCCCTCACGTGAGAGGGGGCAGCGGAGATACTGGCATGACGGCTGGTGGAGGGGAGGTGCGTGGAGAATGCCTATACACGTGGTCCGGAGTTGTCACTACAGCCCTGGGTGCCCCTCGGTGCCCTGATTAATTGCTGGAGGTAGAAGGCAGAATGCAGTCGGGGAAGCAAGATGGACGTTATATGTAAAGAACCCGGTGCCGCCGGACCGCAAGCTGAGTCCGAGATGATTGAAAGACAGTCGTCCGCCCTACGATGGGGGAAAACTGAACAATTGTCTCATGACAGAGGGAAAAAGCAATTGCAAACTCGATGGCTGTAAGTTCTCTGGAGCGAGAAGAAGCTGTACGAGTTGAGCGGAACCTAGTGGTAAAGAGAGCTCCCTCGGCCCGGCGGCAGGACCTGTGGAGGCAGGAAAAGAGAGCGAGGTCAATGAAAGCACCTGATAGAATCAACTGCCTGAGAGAAGGCGAGACCGGTGAGAGGCGCCTGGCGAGGGAGGGTAAAATGGGGGGTTAGCGGATGCTAGCGTGAAGTTAAGGTGGGCAGTATGAGGGAGCCTGGATTAGCTGTGGAAACAGAAAACACATGGGGAACGGGAGAAAGTATGGGGGAAGGGATGGAGGAAGGGAAGAAAAGGAGAAAACTGGGTTGGTCCATGTGGCGCAGTGCCTTGGCTAGCTGTAGCCGCGGCTGAATGGACAGCAACACCGGTGGCAGTAGCTGCACGAGAAAGACACTGAGCTGCCTGTTCGGGCTATGTTGGTAACAGCCGAAGGAAGTGAAGAAGAAAGGATGTCAGGATGAGGGGATGTGCGTTTAGGGGAAGGGAGTGCAGCCTGCTGAGACGTGCAGTGGGTGTCGTTGTGACGTCATCATCGTGTCGGGTACCGTAGCACTGCATCGGGAATGCGGAAGTGGGCTGGGTAAACTGGAAAACCTTTTGGTGGATAGGTATCTTTCCTTGAGTGCATGCTGGAGGCAGATGACTGTCTGGTCAAAAATGGTTCTGGCGTTGGACGGAGCCGTAATTCTTCAGCGAACTTCAGTGTGTGCCTGAGTCTGAACTGGCGGTCGTGAGAATTGAGAAACGGGAGAGAAAACGTGTTAAACAGCTTATATACGTGAGTGCATGTGACAGGATTTGAGAAGCACAGGTGGATGGAATGACTGAAGTACGGGTGGTTGATTGGAGGAATTGAATGAATCACTGGTGGCAGAATAAGTGAGAGGCGTGGTCCTGTTCCTGAACCTCAGTTTACACAACTCCATTAAAAGAAGAGAGAATATTGGCCTTACATTCATGAGGTGGACACCAGAGTTGTGTTCCTTTTCTGCTGGATGTGTAGATAAGCAACTGTTTGCTAACTCATTTGCCAGACCAACATATAGGGGGATAGTGTGTTAATGTGTTAACAGTCTGTTTCGCTGTCCTGAATTTGCCAAAAACTAAATTAATACAGGTTTAAGTTGGACTACTTTTGGGCCAACAAAATTAAGTTTTCAACGTGAGAATTGTATTCCTGGTAGTACGGAGAACACTGTGAAGAAGCATTTAGACCTTCAAGTTGGAGAATGAAATGTACAGAAAGTATATTTAAACAGTGAACTAAATAAACAAAATATTTAAAATTCTAAATTATCAAAACTTTTTGGTTTGTGGTCAACATTTTCTGCGGATTTGTTGGGAATGCATCATGGCCTCAGCATCTCTGAAATCCTGGCTACTGCCCCCGTTTGCTAGTTGCAAAGTTAAGCATAGTGCGTGGAATAGTTAAACTTCCAGTATTTAGTGAACTTAAGACATCTGTCTTAAATGATGACCCGATGAGTTACAGATGGGTGAAAAGTGTGTACCGCTATCTTGTCCCTGTTATGTACATAATGTACACGCACACAAACACACTCACAAGCAAGCATGCAGCACTTCTGCACTCTTCATGCGCAGGCGAGAAGACACAAACACAACTCTCTAATTAATATGTCACAGAGAAAATATTTTAATGACTTACAAATGGGGGTGACTACACACTGCCCTGTGCCATTTATTTACAGCGAGGCTGAGACTTACTGGCATGAGGCAGCACATACAGCAAATTCTTAGACATCTAAATTAGAGGGGGCCTGGAGTGTCGCGGCTTCAGATACATGTGTGTAACCCCTGTGGTCTCCAAGCTCCTCCCCTTCAAATTTGCGTCTTCCCTAATCAGTGCCAAATGGAGGTTTTTTTCCCCCTCTTCCCCAGCTTGGGCGATATAGGCAGTGAGAGAGAGGAAGGAAGTCATTGTATTCAATGAGAGCCTTCCATTTTTATTTTTTACGGCCGCGTCACAGTCAGCCCCCCCTCACATAAACGCAGCAACTCTTACAATTACCAGCGCTTTCATGTGTCCCAGTCAGCGGTTGGTGGGGAAGGAGGTCCAATTGTTTATAATTAAGAGGTATTTGTTTTGGAGCTGCGGGGTGCTAAATTCTTCATACACATGGCACTTTTTTGCCATATTAGCAACACTGTAGGACAAAATCTCCAGTGCAAACGCAGTACAAAAACACAGCTGAAGACTTAACCAAAGATACTGTAAGGTCTATGTTTTCTCAGAGACATTAATGTAATTAACAGTTCTAAATGTGATTTTAAATAAAACACAATATGTTATTTTTTTGCCTATTTTAAGGAACAAAAACAAGCTGTCAGAGGTGTTGTTTACAGTGAACATGTCTGAACAGTCATTACTGCACTTTTAATCTCATTTGCACCTAATGCCACACTTCACCCAGCATATGCTAGTGATTATTAATTAGTGTTTTGCCTGCATTTTAGGTAATAAGCGAGAGAACCAGTAAAACTTTGAGTCCTCATACCCAAGGCAAATGCCTGCAATTAAACTTTACTATGTGTTTGTTTTTCAATAGGTTTTTAATGTTCGGCTGATGCAACAACTTGGCAGATGCGGATCGGTGCAGCTACAGCTCCTCCTGCGAGATAAACATTGCCGCAGCGAGTCTGAAAGAGGGGGAATGAAGTCACAATATCACTGTAAACGTCCTTCTCCCTATATGTATGTCAATATGAGCAGGGCGAGGGAACAATGGTGACAGAAATACCAGTTTATTGGTGAAAATATTGTCTTAACTCAAAACTAAAAACAAATGTTCAACTGGAAAAAGAAGCTTAATATGTGAAATATTTTTAATTCAATTCAGAGAAAAAAAATGAAAGACATAAAAGCAAATTAAAGTTGTCTGGGATATTACAAAGTTAAAGCTATACCCCACAGCAATATAAATATTTTACACTGTATTTTCTGGTATATATGTATAAATATATATATTAAGCATTGGATAGTTTAATTAATGTATGTCTGGTTGCACTATGAAGTCACCAAGGAAAGTTCCTGCAACCATTTCAGTAAAGTTACAGCAACTCAACTCAAAATACAAAATAATGTACTTTTAAACAGAGGATGAATAAATGATATACTAGGCTGACTGATGATGTATGATCATTTCAAAGGGTGAATTCTGCATTTTGTATCATGTTTTTCTATATAGCCAATTGCATTTAAGTATAAGCCTTCAAATGGAAATTATTTATATATTGACGCCCATAAAGTAAAATTGTTTCATGGAAGTTCAAGGATAAGTCTGGTGATATTATATTTTGCTTGGTATTGCCTACAAATCCCATGAAAAGACAAAACGCAAAAACAGATTCTGTGTAGCTAAAGCGTCATGTATCTTACTCCTCCTCAATTGTTGTCCAAACTCTTTTTTTTATTTTATTATTAACATGATAACACATGGTAGTTTATTTAGATTCAATCATCATGCTGCTGTAAATACTTGAGTATATTAGCTTATGTGTATGCGTATTCATTATTTGGCGTGTAAATGTATAATTCTGATCTTCAAGAATGACTGGGATTGGGACTGAGAGTCACAGACAGGCTGGAGAAGAGATGGAAAGCTTTAAAAGTTGGACTCTTGCTGGAATTTGTTGACAATAAGGAAAATGTGGAATATCGCCAGCCTCATGATTTAAAGACAGTTTTGATCAAATCTAAAACTCTAAATCTTCACATGCTACTTTTTTCTGCTTTTGAGAAGTGCCCTCCTGCAAACACTAAACCTAATGCTGCTGCTGTCTCCACCCGCTCAATGGTACAAGCAGGGTCACTTTTTCTCTGCTCGTCTCCTGGGGCAACGCAGTCATTCAGCTGATTGACAGAGAAGACGTCTAATTCTCCACAGCAACACTCTGCTCAGCACTATTGTGTGTGTGTGTGTGTGTGTGTGTGTGTGTGAGTGTGAATGTGTGGGGGTATTACTACCATAGCACTGTCATTTGGGCCTGCTGACATTGCAGAAAACCGTCTGGGTCACAGAGTCAGCTGGCACCAGAGCTAATGGGCCTGTGTGTGTGTAAATGTGGACACACTAATGGTTTTGTTGCATGCGTGTCAATTCAAATTAATCTGTTTATGTGCATGCAGATAGACATTAAAGGTGTGTGTGTGTGTGTGTGTGTGTGTGTGTGTGTGTGTGTGTGTGTGTGTGTGTGCGTGTGTTTGTCTCTCCCCGGCCCCCCAGCTCTGCTCTCTGTCCACAATGAGCCGCACTCTGAAATATGGAGCCGCATGATGACAGGTCGATCGGAGGGGGACAATGCGCTGTAATTTGTGAGGGGCCTTGCCGCGAGAGGAATGATGGGTAATTAAGAGGAAGACACTGAGAGACACGGCGGGGGCTCGGTGACAGGCGACAGGCCATTGGCTGTGTGTACGGACAAGCCAACAAACCCTCCTCTGGTTCTCCAATAACAGGCTGGTCCCCTGCTCTGTTTCACACACACACACACACACACACTTGCCCTACTGTCCCAACTACATACCACATACTGACAGTAGCTGTGTTTCCACTCAGGAAAAATACAGAAGTCAAGTCTAGGGAATTTAAAGGTACTAAAGGATAAATCCAATCAATTTCAACATGGGCCTTATTTTCATAGTTTGGGCCATCATATCTATCAGTTATAAGATTGTAAACACTACATCATGCTACAGTGATTGCACTTGAAATGTTGCTAATGATCCCTCATTGTACAGAAAAACACGGTGCCTGCTCAACTACAGCAAGTATGAAAGGTCAAAGTTGAACCAGGACATCCGCCTGTAAACTAGATGTTTCCAACAGACAGTTTGGAGAACCAGTTTGCAGTTTCCCATTCTTTTCTCTTTGTAATGAGTTTGGCTAACCTTGGACTTTAAAACCTTATTATCTGACTTCTTTTTTCACAGGTCTCAGCAATTAGCTCTGTGAGAACAATTTTATTGTTTGTGAAAACACGAAAAGAGACCCAAGACCCAAGTTGTAACAAACTGGGAGTATACTATCAAAATGCCAATTTTGGGAGCTCCTTGCCTCTTGAAAAATACTCAGTTGTCAGTTATCAGACACACCTAGCCAATACTAATGTAGTTTAATTAAACAAACATATACAATTAATCTAACCGTTGCAAATAATGTTCGGTCGTGGAGTTGTTTTCAGTAGTTTTGATTCAACTTTATGGTCATTTTGGAGGATATAGTTTGTGGTTCTGCTGAGCTGTATAGTGTTGAACTCAGAGGTGATTCTATGTTGTCCTCCCCATTTGAGAGCACCTAGGTCTACCTAAATCTCTCTATGTCGTTCACTGTAAATATGAGTATATGACTATCTCAGTCCCCGAGACCCTGTATGCAGGATAAGCGGTTGATGATGGATGGATGGATGGATGGACTATCTCAGTATATTACATTGAACTGGGACCCAGTGCTTCTCTCTCTCTCTCTGTCTGTCTCACTCTCTCTCTGTCTGTCTGTGGGTGGGACAAAACCAAACCGAGGTCTTTGTAGTGACCTGAATGACAGTGGAGGCAGGGATGTATAACATATCAAATGATAAGATGACACGTGCTCCCTGTGCTGTTACACTATAGATGAAATACACTTTACATCTCCTATCTCCAGGTACGACAGCAGCATGTGTGTAGAAGCTCACCCAACAATTACCGCCTGCTAAATGGCAATGAGTAACACCTGCCAATGTGAAGAAATTCTGTCTCTGGGACAAGAAGTCATGTCTGCTCTTAAAGTTTAAACAAACCCCATGAAACATACCATTAGTCTGTAAGTATCCACTCACTGGTTTTTGTGCACAAATGAAAAAATACATCACTGGAACTACCAGGGGGAAAAAGTATTTGAATAAGTTGTATGTAAAAATGGTTGTATTGATAAAGGGATTGACATGCTGAACAAAAGACGATGCCTTTCCTTCCAGCAGTGTGGCGTCAGCATGTTGCTCTCAGCCTTCACCTTCAAGCAGACGGTACAGACAAATAATTCATGAAAGAGAATTACACAACAGCTATTTGGTGACATAATGTTGTTTGCTGTTTATAAAAGTAGTTGTTGAAACCACAGAATTGTTAGAATTTTGTTTTGCCAAAATTTTGGAAATTTGCTCAAACTGTGTGCAACATTTAGTGAAACCTCCGTAAGTGATTTCCTGCATTTCCCAGAATTATTTTTAAAGCAACATTATGTAAGATTTGGTATGATTTGGCGACCCTACTGTTTCAGAGTGTAATTTACCGCTGTTGTAAACAAGGACAACTGTACACATGAATTTGTTAGGATATCATTACTTGTGATCAAAAAGTAGCAATTCGACAACTTTGCTAACAAAGCCAAACATCAAGCAAGCGCAAAAACACAAGACATAGCAAGCCAGAGATGCTTTTCACTGTTAGTCAATGCTCCATTGAAATGATTTTGACAATGTTATTTTAAGATAAAATTACTACATAATATTGCTTTAACTAACTGAGAATGCTGTATATTGAAGGGTGCAATAGTGATGTCAGCACAATTATTAAAATATGATATATTGTGTAGCTGCACTAAATGATGGATGATGGCAGCTCAGTCAAAAAATTAATATCTCCTCCTCTTCAATGATGGATTCTGCCTCTCTAAATTGTGTTTACTAAAAAAAAGAAAGTTTTTTCTATTCTATCTATATCTGGTCAGTTTAGGAAAAACACACCAAACAGGTAAACTACCAAAACAATAAGGTATGTCTTTCTTAGCTGATTTAAGTTGAATTTTCAATCTATGTACAGTTTTTAAACCTATATTTTGTATTTTAAAGCATGCCCATAGCATATCACAAGAATGTAGCTCTTGCACAAAAAAGGCTGTGGTTGAAATTCAATACATATGAAAAGAGGCATTTAGCCTTCCAGAAAATCTCCAACATTTTCTCTTTCCTTTGCATTTCTTCTCTTCCTCTGCAAACCGTTTCATCTTATGGAGGCTTCACCGCATTACTACAGGGACCCTGAACCGCAGGACCAAATCCTCAAGGTACATGGTACACAGGCTCCGTTCCCACAGACCTTAAAACCCATATCAGCCTATGTCTGCACGTCCCTCCCTTACATCTCCCTTGCAGCCTGTAAATCACCAAAGCTCACTCGCGGCCCCACTGAATGAACGCACTGGAGTCGCTGACTAATTGATAGCGTTACAATCTGAACTGGTTTATAGTGGCGCTAAATTGAAAACACCGGGAGAGGAAGACAGGGGGATGTTGGTAGTAAAGAGAGGGAGGAAAGGCTCGTGAGGAGAGAGACAGAGCACAGGGGGGCGATGGTAGGAGACAGAGGGAGGTTTTGATTATTGAGAAAGAGAAGGAGGAGAGATAGAAGATGGGGGTAAGTAGGATGCGGATAGGAGAAAGGGAGGAAATGCTCCTGAGGAGGAGGTTCAAGGAGAAACAGAGATAGAGTAAAGGAGAGGGAAATGGCTGGAGGGAGGAGAGGAGGGGCAGTATCAGCAAGACAGAGCAAGAAAAGCATCTGAGTCATTTTCATAAATACCTCTGCCCACACTAAAACAGTAGAAAACAAGAGAATTTGCATCTTCTCAGCAAATGGCAAACATCACAGCCGAGATCTGGTGAGGAGCTTGCTCTTTTGAGCCTCAGCTGGTTAAACCTCCATTCTGTCCCCTCTTACTATGTGGGATCATTTATATTGTGTTTCAGTACAGCCAAACTCATGATTTAGTTCTTCTCATTCAGGGACATTGGTCTGTCCTTGAACTTGGTTACAAAATAATCTTTGTTGACTGTCAGTAAGAAATGAGAAATGAACAGCAGTCATGCCTGTTCAAAACACATGCTCTTTTGACCACACCATCCACCCTGGACAAGGTTTTGTGGCTCCGTAACAATGTCACACCTGTTCTGCGTTTCTTCGTGACAGACAGGAAAAATAATTCCACTAGAGGCCCTTTCCATGGTGCACGTCAACATAGCTTGCATTAGCCATTGGAACAAACAACAAATTGTGTTTTTAGCCATGCTGCTGTAGTTGTATGGACAGGGATGTCGGCCTGTCGGATATCTAAACAACTACTGAATGGATTGTAGCACAGTAACACTGTTTTGCAAAACCTTAGTAGCCTATTCTTTATCTACATTAAAATATAACATTTTAACATTGGTCCACTCTTGGGTGCCTTGGTGTCTTTGGGGGTTTAAGGCACTGATCATGTAAAACAATGTCCTCAGTTTGTGTCTAGCCACAGACCTTTGTTGTTTTTCATTCCCCATCTCTCTCTCTCTATCTCCCCATTTCCTGTCATCTCTCTACTGTCAATTCTAATAAACGTATAAAAAAAGGATTGATCCACTTGGGAGACTATTTTCGAAAAAAGCTCAATTTTCTTGTGAGGAAAAGCATGGGCTTGGACGAAGGGCAAAAACAGAGAAAAGACGCACTTGTAAATTTAAAGTGTAGGTATACTCTTAGAGGGTATAAGCAGAGGGAGAAAGGGAGATAGAGAGACAGAGAGCTGGATGGGGAGGAAGAGAGGGAGGAGGGCTGTCTTTGATCTCAGTGCATGTCTGCTATGCTGTTTTCCTTCAAGGCTTCCTGGCAAGTTTCAGTAGACACCAGCGGGTCCGTTCTCGGGGATCGGACGCTAATGGATCAGTTAAAGGGGCCTATGCTTTATGGCCAGGCTAAGTGTTATCATCTGGGGTTAAAGACACTGACCATGGAGCAAACTCCTGCTAGACAGCCACTCCTCTGGGGGATTACAGTAGGCCCTCTGCCAAAGCAAGGAGGTAATTGAGGGAAAGTGGTGCTCATTCTTTGTTTTGTTTTGGTTCATTTATCTCACTTAGATCTCTTCTATCTAATTTTTTTTCTCTTTCTCCCTCCTTTTTCTCTGTGTCTCTCCACCTTTCTCTTGTTCTCTCTACAGACACACATCAGGGAATACCTCTCTAAAGCTTCCTGAACGCTGTTTGAAACCATTTGTCAGTTGCGCAAGACAGAAAGCTGACGATGGATTCCAGAAGCTGAGGTGACCCCTTTCATACAGCAGTTTATCCATGGGACCTGTCAGAGCCGACTGCTTCAAATGCGACGCAGGGCCCGTCAGATAAGGATCACAAAGACAGAGACATGCCTCCTAAAGTGATCATTCCCCGTCTGTGTTTTTGTTTAACGAGCGGGCTGAGGGCTGGATTGACAGCTCATAGGCTCCCTCTAATTGAATGTGATAGATTCAGTCATTAAGTTAATTGGCAGCTGGTCTTGATCAGGACCTGTCACACTCGCTCAGAGATTTTACGGCATCATTTTTGTAGTCATTTGGGAAAGTCTGTCTCACAGTGAATACCAGGTCTGTGAGAACGCAGCAGACCTTTCAGTTGTGACTTTTCATCAAGTCACGTTAACAGCATGTGTTGTGCTAACGTGTCGCTACTGACACAAAGGTAACATGAATCAGTGGGCCAGGTACCCGCTATTTACAGTTTTTGTTAACTAAATGTGTTAGTTTTGCAAATCTTGTCCACGTCAGTAAAATGTCATTAAACGTTAAGTCTTTTCACGTGACAAGTAGAAAAGACCTACCAAATTTCATGCAGCAACATGTTCTTAAGACACAAGTCTGGTTCTCTTGTTATCAACAAATTCTATGAAAACAGTATAATCAACAATGAATTGATTTAGCTAATTATCAAGTGGCATCTGTTTTTGTCCAGAACTATTAAAAACACATGAATGAGCCCCATTGTTGCACTGGGTGACATCATTTTGATGAATACACAAACTATAACTTATTAAGAGTCTATCCCATATACATTGTCCAACTACTGCAAATACTTACTAAATCACGAAATCTTTATAATAATTCGCAGCTGAAAATAGTTCCCAAAACATACAATATTTTCTCTTGTTTGAATAACTTTTGCTAAAAGCTGCAGTGTATATTTGTGACTCATTTTTAAAGTTGTGTCTTGTCTCAGGTAGGAATAAATGGGCTTGTGGCCGAGTGCCACGAACAGTAACGCATTGTTGATATTGATCTTTTTGTTGTATTTGTTGACAATTACAAAAATATTAAATATCGCCTGCTCAGCTGCAGGAGCTATGTTGCAGCGACATAATTTAAAAGGGTAAACAAACTAAAGAGAAAAACGTAAAAAAAACCCCCACATTTTCTGACTTACCTACACTGTGATGAAGTCACAGTTGGACATGTGTCTTACAATGTTAAACTATGAGTCATCTGGAGTACCCGGGACACTTGGTAGAGATGTTACTGTTCTTTTAATATTTTGAAAGTACATTTTCAAAGCTGTGCACACCACAAATAAAGTTCCATTCAATTCACATTGTGTTGGAGAGCTAAAGTAACTTATTACTTTTCAAGACACTTGAACTCTCCAGCACTAGTGCTAGTACTCACCACCATTTCTTTATTTGTCAAACTGTCAATCAAAAGATATGCTGCCGACTAAACCTGAAAAGTTCCTTGTTACACACTAAAACGTCTCAGTCAAGTAGAAGAGGGGACCTGTCATAAAATAGCCAATAACACGTGTTTCAAATTGGCCATTGGTTATAGATTGGTTTACAAGGCCGGCTGGTTATCGGCCCAGTGGCGTTTCACCGTGTTGATAAAGCACCAGGGAGTTGTAGGTCAATTAGTTTGCCACAGCAGAAATTCCTGCAGACAGCCAATTAAAGCTGTAGTGATGAAGCAC
Source organism: Micropterus salmoides (assembly GCF_014851395.1). NCBI lineage: Eukaryota > Metazoa > Chordata > Actinopteri > Centrarchiformes > Centrarchidae > Micropterus > Micropterus salmoides. The sequence goes on from NW_024040263.1 coordinate 21,371,881, forward strand.
GTTCTTCCTGTTGACGGCTCACACAGTTATTCTGAGCCCCCTGGCAACTCCTCGCTCTGCCGGTGTAAAAAAAGTCCACCGCTATTATGAGAGCACTTTAAGAGATCTCCATAGTTAAGTAAAATTACTTTGAAACAAGCAAAAGCATGTGTGTTTGTGAGCGGCTGACAGGCGGGTTATTCGGTGCGTTGCAGTGATTGAGTTCCTTACTTTGTACTTTCAAGTCACTGGAAAGCGCATGCAAAGAGATAAACACAACATATAAAGAAATAAACAAAATCAAAAAGGGTTAAAAGGAGTTCATCTGTTCAAAGGAGCAGTCAGTGCATGCATGATTGGTGCGTAGGCCAAAGTGGTGCCGAGTGTAGACAAAAGACGACAGGAGATGATTGCAGGGAATCAATTTTCCATTCTGCTCTCTCTGTCTTTGTCACAATGGCCCTCGAGAGCAAACCTATCTTCTGAGACGAGGAGGTTAAACTATCTTTTCCCCTTTGCTTCTAAGTCAAACTAAAAGAAAAAAAAAAGTGCCTGCTGTCACAAGCTTTTATCTGAAGTCTTTTGTTCACGCAAATTGTTGTTTTTGTGACGTGACGCAAACGGAGCATAGCGCTAAACACTGGTCCATTGTGGGATGTCGGCAGAGGTTTGGAGATCACCAGATTCTTTTTGGAGGGCAGGAAGAGCAGAAGCTGAGTCATAAGCTGACGTGTGCATGTGTGTGTGAGAGAGAGAGAATAGAAATTACCACAAAGCTCTTGTTCTTCTAACGATCATCATCCTAATAAAAACAAGGACATTCACTCACACACGCACCTGTGCAGTTTTTATTTTGTGGTAAACATTTCAGTCAGAATCATCAATTTAGCAGAAACTTCAAAGATGAACCATATCATTTGATCACATTTGGTCACAAGCAGCGTATCTGTGTGTCTGTCTGTGCACCAGGGGCCTCAAATTCAACAGAGTCGGTTCCTGGGATCACTATCACCCTCGCGGCTACGACTACATGCATAACCACTTATGCTCACTTATAACAAGTCTATAGACACGGCGGGCGTCAGCTGATCCACGCCGACAGGCACAAGGAGCGGCACCCCGGGAGAATCTGCCTTTAAAGCCCAATTATCTCGTGGAGCCAGTGTCGCTTGAAAGGCCAACAGTAGAAGATGTTGGCCCCAGATAAGGGACACATGTGTTCCATCACACTTAATTGAAGCAGGGTTTCTTGAACAAGAAACAACCCTGGAGCAATATGACAAAACAAACAGATTTAAGGACATAACAACTGTATTTGTAATAGGAACATTTTTCATGGTGCATGGAAATCGCTTTTTGTGAGGCATATTTGTTTTTGCAAAAGTCATAGTTCAACACAGCTTGCTGAATGTTTGTATGAGAGTATTTCTTCGTCTTTCTCTCTTTTTATTTTTTTTTTACTGGACATCATTCAGTCTTGGAGAGCACAGCCTGACGATTGGTTTCCAAACCTTCCCAAATTTGATTACAGGTCTGCAAAAACCTCAAACAATGCCGTGGCAAGCATGTCACTTACGGTCACAAGCCAAAGTTGTTGTTTTTTTCTCCCTCTCTTCTCTTTCTTTTTATCCTTATGATCTGACGTTAAGAATACAGACATAAGTCGTGTGCTTTAACAGGAAACACGCAGAACAAATTTAAAGTTTTAAAAAAAAGAGCTGAGCTGCATGGAGGAATGCATATGGTGGCTTTAATTTTGTGAAGGGTTAGTGAAATTTGTGTTTGGGCTCACATGTGAAAGTTCGCTTTTTAAATCATTTTTAAAAAATAAAATAAAACGAAGGCTAAAAAATGTAGGGTCAGTGCTGGTGCAGTCATTCTCACTTTTATTTGTAAAAAAAACTGGAGGAGCCTTCTGTATCTCAATGCAAAGCACTGCTCCCAGTCTTTCCCCATGATCTGTAGGATGTATTTAGCATTTACAATTTCTCATTTACGGGGATATTATTACCTCTCTGGCACTGAGCCCCGTTTTTGGAATCCCTCCCTTTAATGTTAAATCATGTGGACATTAAAGTCTTTCCTTGACTTACAAGACATGACATCTCTGGAAACATACAACCCAGGTCAAAGATGGAGCTCATTAAAGGATTGCACACAACCACAAATTCACAGAGAGAAAAGGGGATAAAGAGAAAAAATGTTTAGTTAACTCAGACTTCAGTCGTCTTGGGGGAAGCTCGGCTTTGTAACTGGCCGCTGGAGATGAGAGACAAAGACAGTTTTGTGCAGACTGCTCAATAAGGCTCCCCTGTCGTACCTGGTTTATCACAGGAAAACTGTGTTTGTTATCGACAATGCCTTTTAACAAGCACCACAAGCAACGAGGGGATATGACTGTAAGGAGATAAAACCTCAAAATAACGCACACTGTACTTTTCCCCCTCTGATGTTAAATTAAAACCACGTTTTTTGAAAAGGTCAGTTAAGATTAAAAGCTAGTGTGTGCACAAACAGTTTCCCCCTGTTTTCAGTGGCAGCTAACTGACGCAATATTGGCTCTTTTCTAATTTCTTTGACTTAGGTGTTCATACTACACCTTTAATTATCGCTAAACAAACTAATCTAAAACACACTTAATCCACATCATCCAGCCAATGATTCTCACCTACAGAGTACAAAGAAATCTCAAATTGACTTGTTTAGTCTTCACAGCGTCCACAGCCAAATGTCAGCCAGGCATAACTGTCTGTCTCATTAACTGCAGTTTGTATCCCATTAAACCAAGCCAGGGGGACATGTAATGACCCCACTGACTAGCAAATTACAGAGTTAATTTTGTGATCTTTAATTAGACTTTACTAGAAGCTTCAGATTTGGAAAAGTTATTTTTAAGTCTTTTTTCCGTAGAAATCCAAAAGACGAGACTGTAGCTCAGCAAGACAAGTTTACACATCCCTTAACTGGTCAATAATCCCATTCGCTTCATTTGGAGCACTTTCTCTCTCTCTCTCTCTCTCTCTCTCGCTTCTAAATTGCCCAACATCATGATGCAATTTGGGTTTTTTAATCACCGTTTTAGCAGTTACTGCGCGGCTGTCCGATTTCCTGCAACAAAAGTGTGTAGTGCCATTAGCGCAAGTAATTCCACACAGCAGGCCTCCAGTTGTGCATGTGATCGGAGGAGAAGAAAACAACAAGCCTCACAATGGAAAACCTGAGCTAATGTCCTCAATCGTCCCACCTTGTTGTGGTTGTTTTCTGGAGCAATTACATTCTGTAGACATTATGGGGGGAGAAATTGCCGCAGATGGGATATAATCCCTTGGCTCTGATGTTCTGTGGGTTGTGTGTGTTTAGGTTAAGGTGTGTTTAGTGTTACACCATCTCACATGCAATACTGAAACGTGTGACAGTCCCTTAAGATTTCCTAAATGGGTCTGGAGGAGAGCTGGAAAGTTATTGCAAGGTCAGCGGTGAGTCATGGAGCTGATGGCAGACCACTGGGGAGTGTGGTGCAGCGCTGGGATAGTTTGCTACTGTGTCATCGTTACATTAAGAGATGTCAAGGTCGGGTTTTTGAAATGCCTCCACAAAGAATCCCCTGGTCTCTCTCTTTGCGCTGGCCTGCACAAGTCATTTTGTGGACAACCACGCACCTATAGCAAAGTGTATTTTTACATACACCAAGTGCCATATGCCTAACAAAATGGAGGCTAACCTCACCATTTTGGCTTGCTCCACATTTCAGTCCAATGCAGAAGTCAAACAAGCAAAGCCACGCAGCAGGTCAGATATTGAAAATAGTGCACTTATAGAGTGAAAAGCAAAACAGAGAGAATTCCCGTCCTGTTTATAACTTTGTCTTATATAAACGTAGCCAGGGCTGGGGTGATATCTGATAAAATAGATCAAAATTACATTATTGGCTTTTATAGCCCACTGAAAACATAGCCCAAAGGTATGCTATTTGGCAGAGAGCAGCTCGTAATATGTCTAAGAATTGTTACCATCTGGCTTGACTGCAGGGAATGCTTCTCTCTTAAAAACCTCAAAGTCAAAATGATACAAGTAAAACCCAGCATTCATAACCAGGTTGGCTTTTTATAGACGCCTGTCCACATCGATTTGGCTCCACAGTTTCTTGACGATAACTCATGCTATTTAGAAGTAAGTAAGTTTTCCTTCCAACAGTGGGTTTCACCTTTTCTCATTGATGCTAGGGCATCTGAATACAGCATTATATTTGAAGCACGGTCTTAGAGGAGTTTTTGTTGTTTTTACTTTTAGTTACAGCCTGCCAGACAGATAAGGAAGAACACAGAGCGTCTGTATCAGCTGTAAGTTTGTCTGGTTGGTTTTATCAACACAGCCTCCCCAAAACACAAACATGCAATATGCAATCCCTCTGTCTGGACAAGAAAATCTTATCCCCTGACATTTTAACCCTTTTTTCAGTGCTACACCCTTCTAATCACAGTCCTGTACACAGTTTCAGCCCCCCATTACCTTATTATGAGATTACAATGTCAATGTGCTCAGAATTGTGACAATTACAGTAAGTGGTGGAGTAATTTTCGGCATTAAATGGGGTCTTTGTGTGCTATGTTGCTGTATATTTCTGCGGCCTAAGTTGAAAGAGAGCATTCTGGAGTCAAATCCATTCTTATTCAATAAGGTGAGCAGGTATACAGATGTGCATGTGTATATAGAGGAGCAAATGCAGAGTTGCATATTCATATTAGCAAACACACTGAGTCACACTGACAAGCTGCCATGGAGCAGGAATCCCAATGTGTGTGTGTGTGTGTGTGTGTGTGTGTGTGTGTGTGTGTGTGTGTGTGCATTGAGGCCTGTGGCATATGAAACATGAGTCCCTGTTTAGCAGTGTGAACCGTGGGGGATAGGGAAGGGGGAGGCTGTTTTCTCAATGCCTCCTTGACCTGTCACTATTGGTGATGTGTGTATGTGCGTGGATCTGTGCATGCATGAGTGTGTGAGAATCCGGCAGACATCTACAGGGGGACAGCCACCCCTTCACCCTCCTCCCACGCTGCCGATATACTCTCATGCCACCACTCCCCCACCTCTCTGCCTCCTCTCCTCCCCTCTCCTGGCGCCCCGGTATGAGAGAGAAAGCTGTTGTTAATAAAAAGTTTTCAAAGAATGGGATGAAAAGGGAGGTGAAATTGAGCGGCCCTGGCCGTATTATTTCTTCTCCGTATGGGAGCTGGCCTCTCGCGGTCTCTCCGACGCTCTCGGACCAGGAGGGGGTCGCTGGCTCGGTGACCATTACTGCCCCGAGGCCAAAGCAAATGATTTGCCTCTCTGAGGCTTCAAAGGGGAGCAATTACACTTAAGTAACCAAATGAAAAGATAGCCCAGCTTGGCAGCAGTTTGGGGGAAACAGTGGAAGCCTTTGAGGGAAGAGGCACCACACCTCAGGAGTAATATGTAACAGCTCGCATCACAGAAAAAAAAAGAGAGAGGAAGAAAATAAACAACAGAATATTCTGCCACTGAATTCAGAAGAAAAAAGGTGCCTGCCCAAACCAAAACAACATCATTTAGAGTGGTTTACCGATGCAGCCAATAGCTTTTAAAGCAATTGTGGCTATAGAGAAATACAGACCCAACCACTGGCCACTTTGGCTAGCATATCACATAAACACATACTGTATGCAGTATATTATATTGTGGCAAATTTGGGAGAATTTGATGTGAAAGTTATTTTGCTTTTTTCATTGTTCTTCAGATGTGCTGCACTATATTTTCACTGCTTTGCTTTTGTAAAGCTGATTCCTTGAGATAGGCCCCCAGTTTGTTTCTATGACGCTTGTGTTTGTTTGTTTGTGGGTACTGTAATTACTGTCTACACAGGCTTTGAAAAGATATGTGTACGTCTTGCATCCAATTGAGCCTGACAAGATGATGCTAAAGCGAGATATAAATCACCCCCCCCCGCGCTGAATTAAACTGCATGTGTAACACAATGAATAACATAAATTGCAATCTTGAGAACCATGAATTGCGGTTCTGTGAGTGGCACACATAAAGTCAGCCTTTCCCCACTGATAAAAGACTTGAAAAAGGCCCTATTGAGTGAAGTGGAGACTTGGAGTTTGGTAGGGGAGCTCACCTGTGGAGAGGAGTCTATAGCTGCATAGAAGACCCAACAGCTGCCAGGGTTGTAAGTCTAGGCACCTAGCAGAGCCACAGAATGGGAAATGCAAGGCGCTCTTTCAATGCACTGCCACTTAGTAACAGAAGGCATGTGCCAAACTTGCAGAATGAGAATGAAAACTCCCCCTTTGGAGTTCACTAAATATCAGCAGCGACTCTCTTTTTATCCCCTCCCCTCCTTCCCCCCTTCTCTCTTTTCTTTTCTCCCTCTCCTTTAGTCTATTATAATTCCTCCATAAAAGAACAATGGTTGACTGAAAGACCCCCAAACCACAGAGATATACCAACAATCGGCAGGGAGAAGGAAAGGGGGGGGGGACTCAGCTGAAGTGTGGAAGCCATCAATTACAGAGGGCCTAAAGTTAACATCCCAGCAGGATATGTGCATTAGAATGCAGATATAGCCGAACTATGGGCAGCAGATGCCTAGCGGAGCGGTCAAAAGAGCACCCTGAGCTCACGAGAGGACATATGCAATGTGGGAGGCTCTCGCTTCTCTCCTTGGACTCTACAGAAGAATAGAAAATTAAATTGAATGATGATTGTAGTAGCGGCTCAAAAGAGCCATTGTGTGGAACTAACTGGAATTATGGGTTCGAAATATGACAAACAACTGACATCTCACATCACAGATGCTAATACACATGGCTATGGTGAAGCTTCAATAAATCTCATACTGCTTGCAGTGAGAGATTGCCACAGAGCTGGGGTTCGCCACTGCAACAAGTGGCCCTGTCGGCTCCAGTCGGGTCGAAAACGCACCGTGATTCCTCCACATGCATGGCCCTAACAGGATTTTCCCCTCTCACCACATCTCTCTATTCTGGCCGCTCAGCAAGACTCAGCCCTCTGGGCTTCCTCGCGCTGCTAATTTACACTAGCCTGCAGGCTACCTTCACAGTCAGAACAGTGCAATTGTATTTTCAGGCTCATTAAGCAATGGCACAAAAAAAGGGGATCTCTTACCCCCCATCTACTTTCCCGTCCACGCTCTCTTCAGATGGAGAGAAAAGGGGAGTACAGAAGAGATAAAAGTTGGGGTAAAGAAATGGAGCAAAGTGCTAAGTTATAGTTGCGAGGCTCTATCAGGTTGTTTGTGTTTACTACGTCAGTTCATTTGGGAGGAGGAGAAGAGGAAAGCCTGAACAGTCGCTGCTCTCGATCTTCTGAGAACCAATCCGGCTGCTCGGTAGCAGCCCTATTCAGGATCAACCCATGCTTGTTTATTTGAAAGAGACCCCGCTTTTTTAACATCCCACCCTCTCCATTGTTCGTCCTCTCATGGGGAGGACTTTGAAATTGTAATCTTGGGATATTCAAACACACACACACACACACACATTTGTTCCGACCTTTGATGCCTGCAATAACATTATTAATATCAGACAGGCATTGACAATTTGGATCTACACTGTGTTCAGCCGCTTTGACTTTAACACTGTTTTTGACTTATAAAAGATTAATATGAGTCAGTAAAAAAAATACAGCTGAAACAAGTAACAAACGATCATTTAAAAAAAAATAATATAAAAATTAAGGAAATTATGATCTGAGCTAATTTAAACGTATGTGTCCTCAAAGTGCAGGAGTCCAAAAATGAAGAAACATCAATTTAGCCCAAAAATGATAAGTAACTGCCAGTTAAGATTTCCGGTAACCAATCTACTTAGGGAGTTTTTCATTATTACATGTTATGGTATAAAATGCCTGGAAATAATTGTCTTGAAATTGTACCAGTTTCTGTCATTATTGGTGAGATGATTATTGTTTCCATTTCCTTTCCAGAGCAATAAAATGAGACATCTACAAACGATCAATGTAATCTATCTGTGATTAAGTTGAATTTGACTGTAGGAGAACTGTAAATTTAGCTGCACTCAACAATAAAGAGTGAATAATCATCTCAGTTAGGGTCTTATTAAATTTAATGATGAAATGAAACAAAAAGAGAATTTGTTGCAACAAATTTCACGTTTTTTCTCCCCTACTTTAAATACCAGCAAATATTTCCAAAATTTTTATGACTTGCAGAAGAAAAGATTTCATATAATACATACCAAATTGCTGTAATTTATACAATAGTTGCTGGTTTTGGCCTCCCTGGGATCTGAAGCCAGCAGTAAAAGAGAAAATTGATGCTGCTGCCTTGGTTTTTTTTCACAAATCTACTGCATCACAGCTTTGGCTGCTAAGAGCGTATGAGATTGTGGCGACATTCTTCGGTTTGTGAATGAGACCACAGAGTAGCCACACAAAGTTCCTCGTCCTCTGGTCCTCAACCTAACTCACCCACTCGCATTGTCTCTAGACTTTCCTCAAGAATGTGGATTTCTATGGCCGACGGCAAGCCAGACAAAAATTGCCGATTGCATTGTCACCTCTTGTGGTTTTTCCTCCTTAACGATATGTATTGACAGAAGAGTTCAGGAGGAACCCTCTCAGCGAAAAAACATCTGTTTTTGAAGATGCTATAGTGGGAAACAGTGTTATAGATGTTTCAAAAAAATTTAGCCATATGTATATGAGTTCAAAATGCAAATTCCACCACCACAGTCGAAAGAAACAAACCCTGCTGTGTTTAGGTTTGAGTTAAAAACAGCAGCTATAACAGGACATCCCCTGATTGCTTTTTTACAGCCCAAAAAAGAAGCCACGATGACGGCAATTTTGCTTCCTTCACTTCAGCACGGCGAGAATATTTCCCTCATTACCCTGCATTCAAACACAGGGCACTCTGATGCCACAAGAGGAAGTGGCTTTGGCAGAAAATGTCAAACCAGCATTTAAGTGCAGGACTGAAGCCGGTCTGATGTGGATTGGATCAACTTGTTAAGTCAAATAAAAGGTCAAGATATTTTTCCACAACGTTGAGCAACCCCTAGAACAGCTATTTAAACTGCTGTTAAACGGAGAGTGCCGTGCTGGTCACCATGTGAGGAAGGCAAACAGGTTGAGGTGTTGACAGAGGCAGAGTGTTAAAGTAAAACATGGAAGGATAGATAGTTACCTCTCGCTTTCATGCAGAGATGAAGACTAAACGTCCCCACACACCTAACATCTGATTACTTGAGGCGGACAACTTTGCGCAACTTTTGCACAATATTCCACCCTCCTCCTGCTGATATCAGACAAGAAAAGTGAGAGCAGCGTGTGAGTGACGTGTCAGGACACTCGCTTGTCCTCATCTGCACTGTCATGTCAGCAAAGTGTCCATCTCGTTGGGGCCTGTAGCTACAGGTCTTTGTGCCACTGTCGACACATCTCACAGGGATTGGGTTCCGCAGCTCGCCCGCTCCTCTAAATGATCTGTCTGTTTGGCAGAGGACCTCGTTACAGCAGGGAATTCACACACTGTTGATGGAGGACAGAAAACAGCTCACCTGGACTCCCACTAAGTCTGGGTTCATCAGCTGGTTCACCTGAGGAGTCGAGCCTTGAAACGCTCTTTTTGACCAAGAAACCAAACGTGTGATATGAGACTCACGTTAAAAGCTTACAGTTGTTCTCTCACTTGGCCCTTGCACTTTATGAAGTGGCCAAGTGGTTTCATTGAAGCATTAGAGTAAATGGCCCCCCGTATGTCCCAAAAAAGTGAAAAGGTTTTCATTTCTGGTGTCAGCTGAGGGGAAAGTGATTCCCATCGAGCTTGCGCTGACCTTGAAGGACAGATCTGCTTTCAAACTCGCTAACACCTTCTGACACAGTTCCCCCGCCTGCATGCTGTTACAGAAATGTCTTTTGGGGTAGGGGAGAGGGGGCCCAGAAGCTAAATACACTGGCCAAACACCAGGGGAGGAGAGGTAACTGTACTTCTTGTGTGGATTTATCTCTGAGTGTACCTGTATCGGATAAATCTCTGTATGAGTCCGTGTGCTCCGCAGTCCGACACTCATCCGATTCTTGCACGACACTATGGAGATGAGATAGAGGGAAAGGGTACACGGGATTTAAACCCAAACCAGCTGGGTGACGAGAGGCCCCGGCGTGTGGGGAGACAGAGGGTCGGCTTTGTCAGATAGAAAATGAAGGAGCGAACTCCACATCAGGATTTACTCAAGTTAAATCACCAGCCAAAGATGTGCCTCTCACCTGATGAGGCGTAACTTGTCCTTTACACCTGAGGGCTTTCAAGAGGCCGGCCATTAATGATCTCAATAAAGAATTTTGTCAATCTCTTGCATGCCAGCTACATATGCCAGCTACAGGCATATGCTGCGAGACAGGGCTGCAAAACACAACCAACTACTTGTGGTTTCTGAACAAGGCCAATCAAATAGGTTAATTATTAATTGTTTCATCCAATTGAGAAAGTAAGCATGAAGAAGACTAATAATGCAATTAGGTGGAGTAAAATAGAGAAGTTAAAACTGCTCACTTAACCTTCTTCTTAATCATCTATTTGATAGTGCTGTCGATGGCGGAGCTCTCAGTGGGGTCTTGGACTGATGATGTCCAGGAGGCCACAGCAAGCGGTCGACACATCTAATGCGATGTGTCGGCTTGGATGTGTTGAAAGGGAGGAATTTAGATTACAGACATCATGAAATTTAAGGGAGGTGATGTCTCCTGTTGCAAAGTAATGAGCTTCTCCGAGGGAAATAATTGTGAGATAATGAAAATAATAATGGACCACTAATGTAATAGATTAGATAATATGACACTGAATGGGGGTATTCTGTATAATGCCCTACCTTTACTTTTAATACTCAGGCCTATATGCTGCTGATAATATACCTTTCCTTAAATTTTGAATGCAGGACTTTCACTTGTCATAGACGCTGTGGTGTTGCAAAATGAACTTTCTTTCAGCAGTAACTGTCTGAAAGGTGACAACAGATCATGCACAAAAATGGCACATGTGAAGCATTTTCCCACGATTAGTACAAATAGATTCAAATTACAATAAACTCGATTCAGGTAGGCTACTACTTTTTAATACGTACCTTTCTCCTGTTGCGAGAGATACGCAATGGTGCTGTTGTGATATTGATGATTTTGTATCGCTGCTGTAAACGTTTAATAGCACTTGTCGAAATGAATTAAATTCGACTAGACGTGAAACAGTTAACTGTCAGCGCCTGCTTCCTCCCAGCGCCATGCAGTGGACTATGAAATATTTGGAGGACAATTGGTTAAGTGGAGTTAACCGTTGCCTTTTCTCCCCGAGGTATCTCCCTTTTTGATCCCGCCGAGCCTGGCGCCTTGCAAAACACAACTTGTCTGGCTTATTAAATAGTATGACCTGGAAAAAGAAAACGCCTGTTGCTTCTCAACTGAGGCCATTGTGGAGCGAGAAGAGCTCATGACAAGCCTTAAATTGCTGTAATGCTGTGTGACCAACACTCATACCTAATCAATTTCTATCCCGGTTGCGCACCTTTTCTCACCTAATTAGATTTTCAGTTTAATTGTTTCTCTTGGCCCCCCCTCCGCCCCAGACTGTCATTTCTACTTTTTGCTGCCTGTTGGTTTATCTAGGCTAAATTTATTGCCGTGTGCAGTAGGCTATTTTAATGTTTGGATTTACAATATGTTTCGCATCTTCTTTGGGGGGGAAAAAAGTATGACTTTGATATTGACTTGTGAATCCTTTTGTTCACGCTCAGCTTTACAGTAGGAGGATAATTCAGTGACTAGTGCGGATGGAGTGCCCGGCTAATGGGTGTAAATGGTCAAGAGAGTCCTCCCCACTGGTTAATTGCGCTAAAATTGGTCTAAGCTACTTTGTGAGGGCCATCAATGGCCCGGCTCCGCATGGGGTCTGTATGATTAACTTCTCCTTCCTTTCAAAGGCCTCTTGAAGTTCCCTTGGAAGGCAGCGGGCCAATCAAAGCCACACTCGGAGACGTCACGAAGCCAACTTGACGAGCTGATTGGTGGGAGCGGGGCGGGGGGACCAGCCCCTGTCCTTTTATAGGCGACCCCGTACAGCGCGTAAAAGCTACTGGGCACCGCTGTAAGCGCAGAGAAGCATATTGGACACCGTACATCTCAGCAACTCCATTCCTCAGAACGGGCCACACGGAGGTGCATGGCCCCATCCCCTTGTATCATGATGAATCCTGCGCAGGGGTCGCCGTCCCAAGACGCCAAACAGCTTCATCAAAAAGAGGAGACGGACACGGAGGGCGAGGAACTTCAACCTAAAGACATGACCAAATCAGAGAAAGGATACAAACACCCGCGGAGCAGCCTCCCGTTTAGCGTCGAGTCATTGATTTCCAAGAAGGCCACCTGTCGGACTTCGTATCCCCCCTCAGACTTAGCAGTGGTCCAGCCGAAGCCCGTGGCCGGGCAAGGCGCGCAGTTCTCTCCGAGGACTCTTTACGCGGAGAGGAAGGTTTCCGCGGAGAGCTCGCAGGGTGTTTCCAGTAGTTCCTGCGAGGACAGTCCGCAGTTTTGTGAGAAAGATCAGAGCACTTGGTTCCAGACGTCCTCCTTTTCCACTCCGTCTCGTAAGTCCGTCCCTCTGCTGTCCTGAAGGTTTTACAAACTTTCAAACAAGGACACAGTGCTTGCATTCATCCTCCACTGTAGATAGTCAAGGCTGCAAAGAATATGTGTCGTTGTACTGTAGTTACATAAAAGGAAAAGTCCCTTGTTGTCTCACAGTAATATTAATATTGCCCTTAGCTATACAGGCTGCGCATAGGCTATATTTATTTCTGGCATTTAGCCTTTTATTGTCTTACATGTGCCACTGAGCACTTGAAGCGCATTTGGCTGCTACTTTATTTTTCTTTGCCAGATTATTCGTTCTTGTATTTTTAGTCTATGTATCTCTTAATATATTTAATATTTACCCGCAGATGCAGGTGGTATATGCAAGGCAAAAAAAGAGAAGAAAATATGAGGGTGATAGCGTGATTAAACCTTGCAATGAATCCTTTCACGACTGAATATGATCAGTTTGTGATGCAGATTAATATAGAAGCTTCATTTGTCAACAAAAATCTTGTAAAGCATGTATGTGTGATTACTTGCTGCATCATGATTGTGTTTGCATTTAATATTGAAGGCTCATGTGTTCACCTGCTGTGATGATCAAGGACCCCGACAACAAGTAAGCTTCCAAATGATCTAACTTCAGCTATTTTTCTTTGTAATTTTCTCAGGGAGCTCGAGTCCAACTCAGTGCACTTTAAGGAAACACAAAAACAACAGGAAACCTCGCACGCCCTTCACTACCTCCCAGCTGCTGGCGCTGGAGCGCAAGTTTCGCCAGAAGCAGTACCTCTCCATCGCCGAGAGAGCCGAGTTCTCCAACTCTCTCAACCTGACGGAGACTCAGGTCAAAATTTGGTTTCAGAACAGGAGGGCCAAAGCCAAGAGACTGCAGGAGGCCGAGCTGGAAAAGTTTAAACTGGCCTCTAAGCCTGTCCTGCCCGCATTCGCGCTGCCGTTCCCCCTTGGAGCGCACATGGGGTCTCCTACATGGGGCCCGTCAAACGCCTTCCCGAGGCCTAGTCTGCCGGTCCCAGGACTGTTCAGTGGACCCGTCACTTATGGGATGTACTATTTGTCTTAGTATTACTGTGTGTGCATGTGTGGTTTTACGGTTGCAATACACTTAAGAAAGAGGATGGTGCGTTTTCTACATCTCGGGAAACATTTTTGTTTTTTTTCAATTTGGAGTTTAGAGAAATGTTCTAACCTCCAGAACAGAAAAAAACTGAAAAAAATGGGACACATTTTGATATATAATTGTGTGCGTAACTGGGCGAAGTGAGTTGACTTGCTCTCCTCATTTTAAGACAGCTTCCAGTTTTGTGGATTGTGGATTCACAGGCCGAAATTACTGAGGCAATAATCCAAAAGTCATTGTCGGGTTTTTAAATATCTCATTCCAGTCCATCCGCCTTGCTGCGCTGTAGTTTCCGTAAATGGACATTTAAAGTGTCCAGACATGAAGGCAATGCTCTACTGAAGCAGGGGGAAATGTGTTTTAAAACCAACAGAAAAGTACTTAAATGGTGTCAGTGCCTTAAGACCAGTGTATCACTTGAAGTATTTCTCCTCATTCAGCATTGACTGTTTCTGGATAAACTGCAGAGTTGCTGTTTGGATGTTTGCCTTACAGCAGTTCCTGTCACGATTTCTATATTTTGTAAAAATGGAGAAAATATATTTTAGAAAAAAACACGTGTATTAGATCTCTCTGTTTTTCTTTCACAACGTGGCCTTTATGGGAATGACAATAGATTTTTTTCTTTGAGGTGTTTTGCTGTAAATGTAAATAAAATGTGTAGTGTTCATGAAGCCCTGCAGCCTGAAGAGCAGCTGGAAAATCAGTATTTATTGAATATCTTTGTATCTGTACTGTGTACATACATCACTCTATCTAAATGTTCAGTTACTTGTAATAACTGATTTTAGTAAATAAACATTATTCAAGACCTGGAAGTGGCTGACTCCTTTTGCAACCTTTATCACTGATTTTTGTTTTTAATTTAAATAATTACTAGTAGGCCTGTCGGTTTGCTGGGTACAAAAAACGAAATATGACTTCATCACAGGTATCACAGACTCAGACTTGTTTATTAATGTTATTTTTAATGAGCATTATCTGTTCTTGGTGAGCATGCCAAACGTCAACCACCGTTGACTGCCAAAAACTTCATGGCCTGACCTACATAATTGTTATTATTATTTAATTTGAAAATCGCCCAGTAATAATGTAAATTTTTCCAATATCGTGCCATTTGCTTTGCACAACTTCCGTTCAAAATAGCGTGCAGACTGCAGCTTATTTGACTTATTGAACACTTTGGAAATAATTTGTCTGGGAGATTTCAAAATGAGCCTAATAAGACAATAATTATTCTGTTAAAGTAAAAAAGATTTGTAATATTTTAACGTAACCATGCCTTCTTTGGCGTCCCAGACAATTGTTTGACGTTTCAACATTTTTTTCTTCTTGTAATGTCAGACGTGTGGAATACCAACGCAAATGTGTGTTGTCCCAAAGAAGATAGCTACAACGGGCGCTTGGAAGACTATACACACATATCCCATGTCCAATAAACAACATTTCCAATAAGACTGACGCGTTTTAGTGCAATTGTAAAAATGTGGCGGGTGTTGTTGCAATTCACCTCAAGATGTTCTCCTGCGTATGTTGTTATAGGCTAATAGTTACAGAAATATTGATATGTGCCAAAGGAGCACCGAGGATCAGCACGATAGAACTGGGGGAAATTAGATTTCTAGTGACCCACCTTACGTGGTGCATTTTATTGATTCTGCCTATTGTTAGGTAGGCTACTCACTTGTAACACATTGGTGCAGAGTAGTTACACTGTCACTCTGTAGCCTACCAGTGGGTTAACTGTTACCTTTGTTCTCGCAACCACGGACTATATTTGCTAATGTTTAACACATGATACATTTTTTAAATAGCCTAAAACAACTTTTCTCATTGCTCTTTTGTTCTCGTTACCTTCCCGCGTCGCCTTTATATGCTAAAGAAAAGTAAATTTTTCTCCCATTAAAGCAGTTAAGTGCAAATATAGCCTTCAGTTACAGGTGTATCCTTCTGTATGAGCTTTCGATGAACAACTGACGGCAGTGTAACTCGCTGTAGGCCGTCTGTCCGCCCAGCAGGAGGCGGTGGCGGCCTCGCGGATGCTCCTGCTCCTGACGAAGAAAAAGCACTTCCGCTGTTCCGTTCTCCTCCTGTCACTACTACACTTAACAGCGAGGTGAGTACACTAGCGGGCGGTTTACTGAATGAAAGAACATCTAATGAAATTTCTGTTTAAATTCTGTTTATGGTTTGTGCAGCTCACACGTTTGTCGTTGTGCACGCGATTCAACGGTAAACGATACGTTCAGTCGGTGTTTTGTGAAAACCCTGGTGTTACAGAGAGACCACTCTGACCTTGGCTAGCAAGCTAACAGAGCTAGCTGCAGTTAGCTAATTTTGCAGGGGTCTTAAATTGAACAAAATGTAAAAGGCACGCTGTAATTTCTTGCCCCTGTCAGAAATGTGTTTTACCATCTTTATAAGTTAGTTGTAAAAAAAAAAAAAAAATGCTTTACCATTTGGGCTCTGCGGTAGGACTACTGTCTGTATTGGTAACGTCACTGTCTCTAACTGTCTGTACGTTGCGGGTTAATGTCTTTATTTCTACCTGCGTTAACGCCACTTTACAGCCTGGTTTAACATAAACTTAATACTTTCTCATAGTGATACATAGGTCCTGGAGTCAGTCATTAAAAGTGAATTTGTCATACTGAATTGAGTATGAAATGACACCGTGTATATTAGATTGGAGGTGAACACTTTCTTGTCAGTGTTTAGGCTAAAGCTAGTATTCATTTAATGATAAAGGCAATGGTAACACTACAGCCATTTGACGGCAATATGTAAATGTTTTTCCATGTACGTTTAAAAATAGCACTGTGTAAATAAAAATATACCCCGCCGTCCACCATTAATACACATTATTACCATTATGGTTAACTTGCTCCATAAGACCTGGCCACATACACTCAGTTTCCACTTAATTAGGTACTCCTAGCTAAAGCTAATGTAGTCTTATTACAGCAGCCGTGCAATAAGTCCTCACCCCTTTAAGGTTGTTTTTGTTGAAACAGTTTTAGAGAGGTGTTGATGTAACTTAACGTCATTTGGTGATGTTGATTTGTATTACATTATACTGACATGTCTCTAAAAATAATATCCCCGAACATTAACATTGAAGATATGATTTATTTCAGGCCTGTTGAACTAGACTCTAGTAGTGTTACCTTGGTGTACCTCCATAAACTGGCAACTTTGTGTGTGTGTGTATAAAACCTGAAAACATATCTGTGTACACACACATTTCATTTAGCAGCCAATGTAGCCTGGATTGTTTTGATGTTTTTCGATGAGGGTTTGTTTGGACTAAACAAGAATTCATTCTACTTTCCAGACCATCAAGATGGCTGGCCGTCGTGTTGCCCTGAAGGCCATTGACTGGGTGGCGTTTGCTGAGCGCGTTCCGCCCAACCAGAGGGGCATGTTCAACGCACTGAAGACTCGCAGTGACGCCATTGCTGCCAAGTTAGTTTTACACCAACAACTTGCTTTAGATAGTCAACATCAGTCTTATAGTACTGAACTTCAGTCTTGGCTAATGCTCTCAAACTGAATATTCATTGAAATCAGTAGCACTTGGTGGTTAATGTGTTTTCTTGCTGATAAGCAAAACAGCATCAATCTGAGGGACGTTTCAAAGGAGTCGGCTGTTGTCGGAATGTATCTCCCATTCAATGACCGTGTCGTGTGTCCACTGCTCACCTGTAAGGCTGCAACAATTATTTTTATTGTCGATTCATTTCTCAATTATTTGATTAGTTGTTCCAGGTTTAGAAAATTGTGAAAAATGTCTATCAGTGCTTCCCAAAACCCAAGATGATGTCTTTTGTACACAACCCAAAGGTATTCAGTTTACTCTCACAAAGGAGTAAAGAAGTATTAACATTTGAGAAGCTGAAATTAGAGAATTTGAATAGTTTTTTTCCTTAAAAAAAGAATTCGAGTGATAATCAATTATCAAAGTAGTTGGCGATTAAATTAATAGTAAATTAATAACTAATTGATTAATCGTTGCTCTACTCACCTGACAGAAGCTTTGCACAACAATTGCATATAAATATGTAGAAGAACATTTACATTTATTCATTTAGCTGACGCTTTTTATCTCTGCTTTCTGGAGCAACTAGGGGTTAAGTGTCTTGCTCAGGGACACAATGGTGGATGAGTCACAGTGGGGGATTGAACCCAGGTCTCTGACACCAAAGGCATAGTTTTATCCATTGCGCCATGTATCACCACCCCATTTACAGTGTGCAGTTGCTTGTGTGTGTGTGTGGATGTTCTTTTTTGTATTTACACATCAGGGCTAAAGTCAATTTTAATTCTTTGTTCGCTTGAATATTTAAAAAAAATAATAATTTGGTCAAACTGATCAAGTGCTCAACCTACAGAAGCACCTATACCCATTATGTATTATACTTTGCTTCTTTCTTATTAAGTCCTCATTATCAGGGAACTGCATTGGGCTATTAATTGGTCTCTTATAAGAACTATCCTCTTTATACAGCATTTGAATTGCGCACACCATGAAGCTATTACATTACTCCTGTTAGTCGCTCATTACAGCTAATTTCTTGTACTGATTTGCTTCTTCGATGTCCTATTAGTTTGCTCACTGTGCCTTCGTTGTCAGCTGTTAAACTCCGTCCTCTCTCTTTATACCAGACTGACCTCCCTGCCAGAGACTCCTGCAGCCATGGACTGGAGTTACTACAGGAGCGCCGTGGCCAAACCCGGAATGGTTGATGAGTTTGAGAAGAAGGTGAGTTTTACTCAAATGGTTTATTGAACAGGTCATGATCGTTATGCAGTCTCTCTATGTAATGTGGTTTAAAATCCCACTACTGACACTACACAGCAACTTTCTCTGTAATTGTAGGTACCTATTTTAAACATGGTTAATTCTATGGAGCATAAATACACTGCTCAAAAAAATAAAGGGAACACTAAAATAGCACATCCTAGATCTGAATGAATGAAATAATCTCATTAAATACTCCTTTCTTTACATAGTTGAATGTGCTGACAACAAAATCACACAAATTATCAATGGAAATCAAATTTATCAACCCATGGAGGTCTGGATTTGGAGTCACACTCAAAATCAAAGTGGAAAACCACACTACAGGCCGATCCAACTTTGATGTAATGTCCTTAAAACAAGTCAAAATGAGGCTCAGTAGTGCGTGTGGCCTCCATGTGCCTGTATGACCTCCCTACAACACCTGGACATGCTCCTGATGAGGTGGCCGGATGGTCTCCTGAGGGATCTCCTCCCAGACCTGGACTAAAGCATCCGTCAACTCATGGACAGTCTGTGGTGCAACGTGGCGTTGGTGGATGGAGCGAGACATGATGTCCCAGATGTGCTCAATTGGATTCAGGTCTGGGGAACGGGCGGGCCAGTCCATAGCATCAATGCATTCCTCTTGCAGGAACTGCTGACACACTCCAGCCACATGAGGTCTAGCATTTACTTGCATTAGGAGGAACCCAGGGCCAACCGCACCAGCATATGGTCTCACAAGGGGTCTGAGGATCTCATCTCGGTACCTAATGGCAGTCAGGCTACCTCTGGCGAGCACATGGAGGGCTGTGCGGCCCCCCAAAGAAATGCCACCCCACACCATTACTGACCCACCGCCAAACCGGTCATGCTGGAGGATGTTGCAGGCAGCAGAACGGGTCTCCACGGCGTCTCCAGACTCTGTCACGTCTGTCACATGTGCTCAGTGTGAACCTGCTTTCATCTGTGAAGAGCACAGGGCGCCAGTGGCGAATTTGCCAGTCTTGGTGTTCTCTGGCAAATGCCAAACATCCTGCACGGTGTTGGGCTGTAAGCACAACCCCCACCTGTGGACGTCGGGCTCTCATACCACCCTCATGGAGTCTGTTTCTGACCGTTTAGCAGACACATGCACATTTGTGGCCTGCTGGAGGTCATTTTGCAGGGCTCTGGCAGTGCTCCTCCTGCTCCTCCTTGCACAAAGGCGGAGGTAGCGGTCCTGCTGCTGGGTTGTTGCCCTCCTACGGCCTCCTCCACGTCTCCTGACGTACTGGCCTGTCTCCTGGTAGCGCCTCCATGCTCTGGACACTACGCTGACAGACACAGCAAACCTTCTTGCCACAGCTCGCATTGATGTGCCATCCTGGATGAGCTGCACTACCTGAACCACTTGTGTGGGTTGTAGTCTCCGTCTCATGCTACCACTAGAGTGAAAGCACTGCCAGCATTCAAAAGTGACCAAAGCATCAGCCAGGAAGCATAGGAACTGAGAAGTGGTCTGTGGTCACCACCTGCAGAACCACTCCTTTATTGGGGGTGTCTTGCTAATTGCCTATAATTTCCACCTGTTGTCTATTCCATTTGCACAACAGCATGTGAAATTGATTGTCAATCAGTGTTGCTTCCTAAGTGGACAGTTTGATTTCACAGGAGTGTGATTGACTTGGAGTTACATTGTGTTGTTTAAGTGTTCCCTTTATTTTTTTGAGTATTGTACATTGGAGGCGTCTTTAGAGGCCATAGAATCTGACAAATCTCAGCTTGTCACTTTTAGGATCTCTTGAAATTACTTTTTGTCTGAACTGTGAGGGTGACCATGCTAGTAAATAATTGAGGCAGCTTGAATTCCTTTTTGGCCCCTCTGCAAAAAAAAACAACAAAAACAACAACTGGTGGTAGTACAGCTGAGTCATAATTTCATTAGTTTGTTAAGCATTAGTTGGTTTGCGCTACTGTGGTAAATCATAAATGTTCCTCCTACATGCAGTTCAAAGCCCTGCAGATCCCTGAGCCTGTTGACACACAGACAAGCGCCATCAATTCACAGGAGGCTGAAGCTGTAAGTGATTTACATCAAACAAATCCATGTGTGGCCTGAATTTCCGTTTTACTGTACTGTTGTGATGTTTTGACTTTCAATTTGAAAATGCTTACAGTTAAACCAATTTGGCAGTTATGTGTATTTATGTAACTACTGTGGGAATTTCATAATGACAATTATGAACTTCACCCAACACAAAAACAGACCATGTAAATTAAAGGGAGACGGACATCACAACTGGAATTCATTTTCAGTTTTATCAGTGATATGATATGCTGTTGTCATTGTTGCGTTGTCAGATGTAATTTTTTCACTTTTCTCTAATAGAACAAAAGTGCATCAGTCTACATGGAAGCATCTAAGGCCCGTATTGCTAAGTATGAGAAAGAGGTGAGATGCTAGTTGCATTAGTTGCTAAAACACATGAAATCTGTATTTATAACCTTGGTAGGGTTTTTTTCCCCCCTGACTGTCTCTTTCTGCTCTTTGTGTTTGGTCTCAGTTGGATAAGTTTAAGAACATGATCCCCTTCGACCAGATGACCATCGAGGACCTCAACGACACCTTCCCTGAGACTAAGTTGGACAAGGTCAAACATCCCTACTGGCCCCACAAGCCCATTGCGGAGCTGTAATCCTATTACTCACCTCACAATAAAGATTATGTATTTTAAAGGGAACTGTTTGATTTTATTATTTGATAAACATGTGAAGAGAAAATTTTTCTTTTTTAAAATATCTGCTGAAGACCAAATGCAGCTTGTGATCTTGCAGGTAGTGCACACTAGGGGGCGATGTTGCTGTAGTTGTACTTTGAACGGTAAGCTTGGTGGTTACAACATTTCAACATAGGCTATATAATCTTTAATCATTGCACTTTCCGCTTGGTTTGATATCTGGAGATATATATTACCAATGCTACTGTGCTTCGGTGGGCATTAAATCATAGTCATGATTAAATTTTTATTTTTATTTTTATTACTGTGGAGCACAACGGTTGGTAAATAACACAATTTATGTAATTAATCGATAATTAAGCATTGCATATTTGCATACAGTATATTGTACATCAAATATTTACTCTTCTCAACCGTGTCCCATATCGTGTAAGTGTAATTGAAACGCTCAAAAGTGAATCTGCATTTATAGTTAATATAAATATAGTTAATTGTTAATAATTGCTGTTGTCCAATCATGGATCGACTAGCTTAGTCCCTCACCCACCGATTTAGTTACTTGTAAGTGGGAGGGACATCGGCGTTTCGCCCAGCTCTGTATTTTGATTCGTCCTTCATTACAGCATCTCAGTTGTTGATTGGCCAGAGCTTTGGGGGAAGTAAAAGAGGAGGGTCTTCATCAAAACTGATTTCCGTTGTATGTTTGACAGTCAGTGACGATTGACGGGAATCCATCAGCTCAGGTAAATTGCCTTCTCCGATCACCCATCTATAATTTAATGACATGATTTCAGTATGATATGTTTTAGCAAACGGACGTGTGATTCACTGGCAATTTTACTAGGTTTTTTTTTTTACGTTAGCGTTGGCGAGTAACCAGTGGTGAAAACAACATAACGTTATATCCGCTGTGTCAACAATGGTAACGTTAGAGCTCAGCTAGATGTCTCCCGCGGAGGTCAAACATTTAAAACGCAACAGCATCAGAAATCACGTTCGCTTCTACATTAATGATGGCATGGAGTTGTTTTACTTCCACACCCGTGATTAGGACCACAGTAAACCGCT
The DNA here is from genome assembly GCF_014851395.1 of Micropterus salmoides. Lineage (NCBI taxonomy): Eukaryota > Metazoa > Chordata > Actinopteri > Centrarchiformes > Centrarchidae > Micropterus > Micropterus salmoides. The sequence goes on from NW_024040263.1 coordinate 21,394,199, forward strand.
ATATCAGCAGCTTTGCTAGCTAAGTCAGCTAACGTTACCCAGTGACAACGTTAGCCATCAGAGACTGACATGACGTTAAAACGTTAACGAAAGATGTGATGATCAGCCAGGTGCCCTCTGTCCTGGATGGCTGAAAAAACAAATGGATGTTTGATTCTGCTATTTTTAACCCAACGAATTTAGCCAAAGACTCATTGTAATATCTCTCCGAGTGGATAAGTCATTTTACACTCCTGAATATAAACAATAAGGCCGAACTAATATCTATTGGCCACAGTCGCCTACAGGCTATATGTGACTGTTAAGCTAACGGGACACCACTGCGTCAAAACACCCTCTAACGCGACTGGTGTGAATTAGCTGCATTCAGAGCCAGTTTGAGGTTTATTGAGTATTCTGCTTCGCTTGGTGTGTTTACAATACAATTTAACAATCTGGCCAAGGGATTTACGAAGGGGTCAGAAAGGCAACACCTCTGTGGGTGCAAATTATGCTTAACTATTTTGGCTGGAGAGAAATATGAGCAGATGTCGTCCTCTGAGATCACCTTGGTCAGTACTTTGCTGTCGTTTGGGCTTAAGTTTTATTTGTGACAGGGTTGTAAGGAGGTGTAAGTGTGAAGTGACATTTCATATTTTGTTTTGACTTCCAGGGTCAAAGGTGACAGACAGGACTTTTGTCTCGCCTAGTTGGTGTAAGTTTGTTTTGAGGATAGCGCATTCAACTAAAGACACGTCTCTCTGTAGTTATCCTCCTCTACTGTTAAATTTGTATAATATGAATGTAATGCAGACTCAACATTTTGTAATGTCTTTTTACCTTTTTACATTTTCCAAACGTACATCATCTAAATTATGGGTTCAAACGCATCATAAGGCCTCATAACACTACAGGCGTGTTGTTGTGAAACTCATGCCATAGAGTGTGTATTGTGTTAGGTGAAAACAGACATGCTTGTGTGAGTGGTCGGCCCAGGTCTGCCCCTGGATTCAACACTAGCTTCATTGTTCATAGAGAACAATGGGAGTAGGTCTGCACAGAGGGAGGCAGGAGAGGTTGACTACTGTCTCATCCCTAGGGAGATAGCAGGCCTGTGCTTTTCTTACAGTGTTATTACCACACAGACTCTCATCTGAGAGATTATGGCCTTGAAACTGGGTGTTTGTGCCTCACAGCGTTACTTCATGTAACACGACACTCCCATCCTCAGCCTTTCACTGATTGAATTTCATCTATGCAGCACTCCCGGGCCACTGATGTTGTAGATTAAACAGGAAATACACCAGATGAAAGATGCAGCTGATGCCAGCCTGTGTTGTTGCTTCATATGTAGGCTAGACAATATTTGGGACATTGCTGGTGTCATTGGCACACATGTTCTCCAAATTTTAGCAGTCAATATCAGCAGGAAACACAAGTCATCGTAATTAATAACCAAAACAAGGGCTTGGGCAACATGGCCAAAAATGTTATCACGATAAAAAAATTAATATTAATCTGTGACAATATTTATCACTATAAATGTCAGTCATTTGCTCCTGAGTGAAAGTTGACAAAACCAGATGGTTAGTTGTGGTTTTAAACTTTTCTTTATTATCAGAACATGACAAACACGTGCCAAACAGTGGGTCATTTCACAAATCTAAGGTTAACAAATATGCATAAGGAAACTAAGTCCTCCACAAAATAAATATCTTACTAGAAAAAGTACTGCTGATTCAAATGAATTAAATTGAACATTTGCTATAGTTATATTGAGGAAAATTATATTGCAATAATAACAGTTTCATAGCCCAGCCCTAACCAAACTTCAGATTAGAGCCGAATTTGTCAACTAATTGATTAGTTGGTACAAAACGTGCAACTATTTTGATTACTGATTCATCGTTTTCAAGCAAAAATAGTGGGGGGAAAAAACCCTCTTGCTCCACCTTAGTTACAGTCCATCCTCAGATTATGATTAGTTTTTTATTAGCAGTATTCAAGTAGAGTAGAGGTATTATGAATCAAGTTCATCAAAATGCATTGTCTAAAGACTAAATGGTAATCAATTATTCAATCTATTAATATTAACATACTTTTAAACATTCATAAGATGGATACTTGGGACACTGAACACAAGGCCTATTTTATTATATGGCTATGGTAATGTCTTTCCTCTAATGGTCTTGAAGTTTTGTCTATTAGCCATGAGACGCTTGCTTGTAAATAGGCTTCTTCATGCTAGTGCTGTAGCCTACTTTGTATGCCCTCTGCAAACATGGAGTCTGTGTTGTTAGCTAGATTGTTTTTCCTCCAGCACCACTTTCCACTGGAGTTGGAGTGAGAAATTTTTGGACCTCTGCGAGCTAAGCTAGCATAGCTGTTTATTTGTCCGTAGACAGTGAATGAAGCTTGTTGTACCATCTACAGCACATACGCCTGTGTCAGCTGAATCAGTCTGTACTGGCAGATGTGGGCAGAGAGGCGGTATGTGGCCGGCCTGGATGAACTTTAGCTCCGGTGCAGTAGAGCATCAGAGGATTATGGTCAGGCTTCTCCCAGTGAATGTGCTTGGTTTTATGATGTAAAAAGGGGCAACCTGGGAAGGTAAAATATCACAGTATGTAGAAGCATCTGTTTCTTTGAAAAGCCTGTGTGGTCATTGAATTGGTTTCACGGTAAATTAAACAAAAGCTGCAGCAGTTAATTTCTCAAAGGGACAGGCAGTGCAGGTACTTTCAAAAACAAAATATTCTGGTTTTCTACAGCTTTCCTCGCAAAGACATCAAGTTGTATGCTGGTTGAAAACTTTTCTATCACTTAAGGTATGATTCATGATTAGTGGGAATAATCATTCTTGCATCACAATTTTCCTTTTCACTGGGAAAAAAAAAGATTTAAAATCATGATGCTGTGACATTTGTTGTCAATATTTCAATTAATTGTGCAGTCCTACTCTAAATCTCCAATAGAAGTGGTACCAATTAATTGGGACAGTAAGAAGGTCATCTTTGAAGGGAGGTGACTGGAGAGGGATGGGCGGATAAAACGAGGGGTAGGGGTTACCATCTGGATATGTTTTTATCTGTTATCTAGTTAGGCTGGTGTGTTTGTGTGTGTGTGACAGAGACAAAGCCTGGCCCAGTGACCTCTGCAGTGTGCTGCTGTAGGACGCAATCATTTGATCCGTCTCAGATTCTAGTGCTCGGTTAAAGTGATTTTAAGGAGAGATTAAGTACAGTTGTTAACTAGACAGTTAATGCAAACAGAGCTGTGTGCTAACGGCTTCATTTCCTCTCTTTCTCTCTCTCTCGTTTAACCACACTTACTGGTTTCTCTTCACTGGTTTTGCAGTAGCTTGGAGCAATTTGTTGTTTGCGTGCATGCGTGTCCATGGTAACAATAAGATATTTTCTTGATAGGAAGGTTTTGACACCGTTGGGACGTTGGGCTGCAGCCACATGTCTTTCTATGGATGCAGCTGAAAAGTTAGGGAAAAGATTTTAATTTCTGTACGTGATTTCCCCTGTGATAGACCATTTTCACAGCAGACATTTATAGTTGTAAAAGCAATGGTGTTGCTTATAACATTAACAATGGCTCTGTTCTGTTCAAGTGTCTCAGTAAACAGTGGCTGTGTGACTGTGAGCCAACAATACCAGGGCTCAGTTAAATAGCATCATTGATTTTAGTATTCATAACTGTGCTTTTCCCATTGTGACATGTCAAAATGCCTTCCACAAAAACGGCCTGTTGAGTATGTGCATCTGTCTCTGTTTCCAGTGGCCGTTGATGGACAATCCCTATGAAGAAACAGGGTTACAATGGGAAGTACCTCGGAACAAGAGGTCCCGGGAGAGGTTGGTTTGTTCACTCTATTTGTTTTCATAATGATTAAAAACATGGAATAAAGCAATTAACCCGCGGTATACAAGTGCATTAAGTGCAGCCCTGGATCAGGGATGTGCCATCAGAAGTTGTTAAGGGGGTTAACAAATGGGTGTGACAGAAATGGTGAAGCCTAATCTGTGCTGCCAATTTCCCTCCTTCTAAAAGGAAAGAGAAAGGCCAGCTTTAGGCACAAAGGAAGATTGTCACAATTGAAAAATAAATAATTAACAGCCACAGACAATTAGTCTACACATATTGCAGCCAGTGAGCAGCACAGGTCACCATAGCAGCTCATAATAGCAAACCATCTTCCTTACTACCATCAAACTCAGTATGACCTTTCCGCAGCATTGGTCAGATGAATGTGGTTGGTAAACTGAGAAGTCCTCTCTCAGCTGAACTTGACAGTTGAAACGGCCCACTAGCAATGTAAAACCTCTAGAGAGTTCTGCTAGTGTTTTTAGTGACAGACTTTCAATTTTTAAGACATGTCTGGCGTGTCATTTTAGTGGACCCGTCACGCTACAAATTGCACACACGTGCACACTTTTCGCACTTTGATTTCCAAACTCCATTACGCCTACTTGAAGCCTCCAGCTAAGCTGTACTTCCGTGTGCACATGCTGCCCGCGCACTCACCTAACCATCCGCCCCAATGTCCGTATCCCCAGTGTGCAGCTTAGGCCTTTTATTGCCAAATAACCCATAGTTCCTCACACAGATCAATAACCACTGATAACAGACATGCAGTCTCATTGGTTGCCAGCCAAAACACTAAAAACATATTACTCTTGCTCTTACAGTACTGTGTCTGATTGCTAGCCACACACACACACACAGAGTACAACAAACAAGCTTATCTGGGCCTTGATCTTTCCACTACCAGCACTGACAGTGTTTTGATGAATGGTTTGTTTGATGTTTGTGAACTTAAGTATCCTTAATCAAGCCACAAGTGAAAACTAATCTGCTTTCAATGAGTATTTGTCTTCTGTTAAGCTACTTGTTTTTGATTTTGGAAGACAAAGCCATTTCCTTCTTGTTCTTATGCTTTCCCCTCCTGTAGTTGCTTTCTGTCTCCCTCTGCCACCTCCAAAGTCCAGCTCCATCAGTTTTCATTATATCTTGGTGTCAGCTTATGGGCCTTGTCTATGATTCACATGAATACAGCGATACACACAAGGGTGGAATTCAGTTATGACTAGGTCCCACTACATGTTTTTTTTATGCATTCAAAACTAGACTGGACTGCTCCAACCACTGCAGTAAGGTAGGAATTAGCGTAGCTCTGGGCCTGATATTCAGCACAGGTTAACTTGTAGAGTGACCTGCAGACCGTGGCCTATCCAGTGGGGCCCGGACCACTCAGCTTTTATTTTTAAGCTCAGTCTGCTAACATTAAGAATTAATTCAGTTCAGTGTTATCTGCTTTCTTTAGATCTATTAGAGCGAAACAGATTAGCTTATCTTATCATTCATGCCTGACTTGCTTTCTACAGTTTGCCAGTTTGTAGCCTCTGAATCCAGCAACTTCATATCTGGAATCGTCCATCTGTACATAGGTAGCCGAAAAAAGGAAGCTCTGTTTTTAACAGAGTGAAAAGTAAAAGCTTGGGAAACATGGTCGGAAACACATGCGAGGGCGCAAGCGTGGAGAGGTCTGATAAGATGTTTCATGTTCATCCCCTCACAGTCTGACATTACTGCATCCAGGGCAAATCCCTTATTCCTACATTCCATTACACTTGAATGGAAGTGAAGCCTTCAGGCCCAGGCTCACTGTAGGACGTAGCAGCCCTCGTGTATGAGACTGAAGCACATGCTGCCTGTAGAGGTTTTGGTTGTTTGTTTGGATTAGTAATGTCTCTGTATTTCTCTGTTACATTAGGACGGGTTTAGAAACATCAAGACATTTGTGGAGGAGGAACTACAGACGAGCATGGTGAGTTTCATTTACACATTTAATGTTTTTCCCATTGTATTCATTCAGTTGCTGTTGGGTCACCCCTGCAGGAAATTGTATCACTACCGTACATGTTTCACCATCGCAAGTGAGAAAATAAAGAAATACAATTTGGCTCATTAATATTTAGAAAACACAATCATGTAGGTGAAATAATGCAGCAATAACAAATTAAAACATCGAAGTAAATAACAGTTTTCACGCTGGACATTTGTCATTAAGCAACATGTGACCCTGTCCACACATCAACTCTCTTTCTCTTTTGTTCTTCTCTTCAGATGGTGGGGATGGTGATTGGCGCGGGCATCGCCATAGTCCTCATCGCCATTCTCATCTTCTTCATCTTGCGGAGGATCCAGCTTCGAAGTCAGTAACTGCAGAGATCGTTGTCTCACCAGTGCACTGAGAACATGTAATGATAGTCATGAAAAATGAAAACTATATTTCTGCACTAATTTCTCGTTTCTTATCCTTGACAGACCTTGAAGCGCAGGAGGCCCCCAAATACCGCTTTCGCAAGAGGGACAAGGTCATGTTCTACGGGCGAAAGATCATGCGTAAAGTGAGTGTGTGGCTGACAGAGAATTATAATACTTCAACAGTCAGTATGCAAATCAGCATTTTAGTTTAATCATGGCCTGGCTCACATGTCATCCCTCTAGTTTTTTAGTCTACCACAACAGCAGGATCATGGGACTACTATTTAAACCAATAGGTTTCCCAACAGGTCTCGCAGTCTACCTCTTCCCTGGTGGGTACATCCTCTTCCTCTCGACCACGCCTCAAGAAGAAGCAGAAGATGCTCAACATTGCCAAAAAGTATATCAGAAAGCTTACTCACACCAATAATAAAGCCTCTATTTACTGTTATGACCTGTTCACCGTTTCACACTCATTCCCGTCTGTCCTCCTGTCTTTCTGCTGTGCAGAATCCTGCGCTTTAAAAAGGAGGTGCCCATCCTGCAGGCCAAGGAGCCCCCTCCCTCAGTGCTGGAGGCTGATCTCACTGAGTTTGATGTGGCCAACTCCCACCTCCCCTCCGAGGTGCTCTACATGCTCAAAAATGTCCGGTAGGTTGGTCTTCCTCGTCACATCTATTTAATTGTTTTATAATGTACATATATCTAATCCTCGAAAGGCCCAAACATGTCCGTACATTAAGAAAATCCTGTCAGGCATGAGCAACTGTGCTAATAAAACTCAGTTAATAGCATTCCACACAACTTAACAAAGGCTTTAAAAATGCCCCTCATTTTAGATTATATAACCCAGACTGATGAGCATTCACACCTGTTGTCCTTTACTACAGTGTGCTGGGTCACTTTGAGAAGCCCCTCTTCCTGGAGCTGTGTAAACACATGGTGTTCGTGCAGTTTCAACAAGGGGAGTACGTCTTCAGGCCGGGCCAGCCTGACAGCAGCATCTACGTGGTTCAGGATGGAAAACTAGAACTGTGCCTTACTGGAACGGTATGCATGCCCATGTATAATGATTACCTGTGAATTCCATGCATGCAACAGTTGTTTTGGTGTTTGAGAATCATTTGGTCTAATGTCTAAAAACCTAAAACAAATATTCTAAGGGGCTTAACCATGAGAGTTCTGGCTTTAACAAGGCATTAGCATCTATTAACATTTGACTCATAATCTTATTAGGCAACAAGGGGATTATGGCTGTTAGCAAAGGTTGCCCTCTTAAGGACAAATGTGTATCTACAGCCAGTCTCAATAGAGTCTATATCAACTATACACACCGAGATGCATGTGTTATTCCTGTCTTCCAGGATGGCAAAGAAAGTGTTGTGAAGGAGGTTTACCCAGGCGACAGTGTCCACAGCCTCCTCAGCATCCTGGATGTCATCACAGTAGGTCATAACCACTTCTTGCCACCACCTCCCCCATCAGAGCTTCATAAAATGTGAACATTTTCTTTGGGATCTTTGTGTCCAGGGCCACCAGAAGCCTTATAGAACGGTGTCGGCACGGGCTGCGGAGGTTTCCACTGTTCTCCGTTTACCTGTAGAAGCCTTCCTCTCTATATTTGAGAAGTACCCTGAGAGCCTGGTGCGGGTAGTGCAGGTGAGAGTTGTGTCCATTGCGTGTGTTGAATGTATATGTATTGTACTTTTGGCCAGAAATGAATATGTGCTCATAAAACTGAAGTGGTTTTGAAAAAGTCATCTGTCAATTTGCACGTGACATATCAAATGATTCACTTCCTGTATCTGTTCAGATTATCATGGTTCGTCTCCAAAGAGTAACGGTCCTAGCCCTGCACAACTATCTGGGGCTCACCAATGAGCTCTTCAGCCATGTGAGTTGGTCACAGACGCACGCACGCACGCACGCACGCACGCACGCACGCACGCAGGTGACACAGTACACCACAGTCCCATGCAAACATAGGTGGGTGATGTGGTTTGGCATTTATCAGGAGTTTTGCATCATTAGCTCAGCACACATACTGTTTTTATTATGATTTCAGGCACTAAATGCTGATGTTGTGTGTCTCTTTCCATTCTCCCCCATCTCGTACGCACGCACACACACACGCGCGCGCGCGCGCGCGCACACACACACACACACACACACAAATGAACACATACATCATATCACATCCCGCTCGCACTTATCCAACAGGAAATGCAGCCCTCGCGTCTGCCACCTCCGTCTCCCCACCCGACTCGCACCAGTCCCATCCGTCACGGCAAGCGCTTTGGCAGCCTGACAGTGTCTGAGGAGCACCGGGAAGCTGCCATTAAGGGTGAAGCTACAGGTGGGGTTGAAAAAACTAGAACGACTGTAATAGGATGATAAAATGTTTTTTGTAAATTATTAACTCAAAGTCCCTCTGAGATGTTGAGAAAATTAATCTTAATTATAAACTTATTGGTTTCCGTTAAAGCTTAAATATATAAATATCTTGACTTTCCATTTCACTCCAGTGTTTGGTTGCTTCTTAAATTCTGCACCTGTGGTTTGCTGTGTGTACAGGAGGGGAACAAGGGAAGGATGGAACAGTACCAACTCTTAGCAGGACAATCTCCATGCCTGTGGACATTGCTTGTGAGGAACTTCACTCTTGTTCAGAGAGATAATGTTTTTATTGATGTACTTTAGTTTTACCAAATAACAGGTAACATGTTTTAGCTGTATGATGGGCTATTTTAAGAAAGTACTTTCGTAGAAACATTGATATGCCTGACCATACCTATCTGCAATACACTACTTGTACCTTGTCTTTGGGCATGTTCCCACCATATATATTGAAAGCATTGCAGCTGCTTTCAATAAGCAGTCATATTGAAAGCATTTGATTTGTTTTGAGCTCCTCTGCATCCAAAATCTCTGTCTGTATATTACATTATGATAAATGTTGGATGCCTGCATTTTTGGTAGTGCAACAAAGTTAACCTCCCTGCTCTGGTTTATACTTAAATAAAAATCCCAATCATACAAAAAAAACATTTTGTACTCATCCTCACAGCTTTCAGATGGACACCTGAGTGTCCAACATGTCCACCAGAAATACTGCTGAAAAATTATAGCTTGGTGACCATTTTTGAAAACATCTTGTTTGGTCTATTAAGCTATTCATTTGTTTCTTTTCAAACACAATCATTTGTCTGTGCAGGTATGCAGAAGAGTCTGAGATCAGACTTTGACATGGCATATGAAAGGGGACGGATCTCTGTTTCTGCAGAGGACGGCAACACGCCTCCTATTTTCACTCGGGTCAGTGCACTGCAGATTCTTTAGACACATGAGATGAGGCTTACTTAACTGATTGCATTACATAAAATTGGATAAGTGTTTGAGAACAAAGTTTGCCACAGGACATAAATAACAAAGTCATTCAGCATATAAAGTAGCCCAATCTAATAATGTTATGTTATGTGTGATATTAAAATATTGGCTCTGGAATTGTCTCTGTAAATGTGATGTTTATTGTTCAGTATGTCAAAAACACAGATACGTATATAATATTATCTGACACTGTAAGATGTCATTGTATGAGTTTTTTTGTAGGGGCAGATCTACAATTTTTAACAGGAGGGAGATTTTAGATTTTATATCAAACATTTTCTTGTATGTGTACCGTTACAGTCTGTATCGCAGGACCAGCGGGAGAGGAGGGTGACAGTAGAGGAGGTTCCCTCAGGGATCTATCTGTATCCAGAGGAAGAGTCAGGAGTGGACAATATGTTTACACCTGTATCCTGTCGATCTAGCACTGCTCTGTTTGAGGAAGCTCAGAAAGAGATCCTCAAACTCATGAAGATTGAGGTTTGTTTGATTATTTTATTTGTTTGTTTACTAATGGTGTGTCTTGATGTTATTATGTAGTGATATCACATGGCATCTAGGATGCAACAGACATTATTGAGAAAAATCTTCATATGCAGTTTTACACAACCTGAAGTGTAATTGTTATCAAACCCATAGGGACTAAACAGAAGGACTTGCCAAAATCAAACTCAAACACATTATAGAACTTCCTAGTAAAAAATCTTCCTTTTGTATTTCTGATCAATAATGTCTGTGTAAAGAACAGAACACGTTCATCACACTGGCAGCAAAACCCAGAGTATCAGAATTAAGAGGGGCAGATTTCAGCCCAAGACTAAATTTGGTAGGAAGATGGGTACATGTGCTTTGATGCAATAAGTAGTAAACCCTCTTTGTGTGCTTTGTACTAGGCATTGTTACACTAAAAAGAAATATGTAGGTGTAAATAGATCAAAGTGTGATGGATGAAATTAATGATGTAGAAGGGTCTGTAGCTTTGGATTTTCATTTAAGTTCATGGTGAACAAATTAGATACATTACATTTGGTCCACATTGTTTATCCACTTTTGCTCAGTCCTTTATCACTGCTTTATTTGACTTTTGGAGTATTTTTCTGTTTTTCTTCTTAAATCTAGGACCCATCCTTGTTAAACGGGAGAGTGACTCTGCACCATGCAAAAGCTGGAGCCGTCTTAGCCAAACAAGGAGACCAGGTACTTAACACAAGACATACTGGACCCCTTTTTTGACAACATATAATGGACTAATCTGTCTCTGTTTAGCTATATTAATAGTTTAGTAATAGTAGCAAGTACAGTAATCAACTATAGTAAATATAGCAACTGTAATTTTGTAATCTAAAATTTTAATATTGTATTGTGTAGGATAAAACAGCAAAGTTATTTTTATCATCGCCTTTTTCTCTTATGTCTTCCTCTTTTTTTACTCTTTTAGGACGTGAGTCTGCACTTTGTCCTGTCTGGCTGTCTCCATGTCTACCAGCGGATGATTAACAAGCAGGAAGACGTCTGCTTGTTTGTGACCCACCCAGGGGAGATGGTGGGCCAACTCGCTGTGCTCACCGGAGAGCCCCTCATCTTCACCATCAAAGCCAACCGAGACTGTACTTACCTCAAGATCTCAAAGTCAGATTTCTATGAGTGAGTTGGTCGCCTTTTAATGTGGATAAATGGGAATGACGAGTATTCGTGACAGTTTATTTTACAGTCCACTTTCAGCAGGCACACAACAGAGTTTAATATCATTGATGTGCTCTCAAGCAACAATGCCCTCTGATAAGTCCTGCAGTGCAATTACACATTAATTCAAAGTCTCTACAGACTGATTGGTCTTCCATGATTGCTAGAACCATACCGTTTTTCTATGAAACATGTGCTTAAAAAACAATATAAATACTGTATAGCTCAGTCTCGCTCATGTCTTCACCTGTGCTGTATGCTGCCCCCTGCAGAATCATGAGGGAGCAGCCCAGTGTGGTGCTGAGTGCGGCTCACACGGTGGCCATACGCATGTCGGCTTTTGTCAGGCAGATGGACTTTGCCATTGACTGGATGGCTGTTGAGGCCGGCAGAGCCCTCTACAGGTAGTCTACTTGAGTGTTTTCTTGACACAGACAAATAATAGCTTCTTCCTGCACACTGTACACTTTGGTTTAACATCTCATTGTCTATTGTATTCATTTACAGTTTATTTGTACTAGTTATTGTGATTTATTAGGGCTATCCCTGACTAAGGATTTGCATAGTCAAATCCGAATTGTCTTGTCTTGGCTATAGTCGACTGATCCTCGAATCATATGTGTGTATGTGTGGCGGCCATTGCGCGGGGGGGGTTTACACATGGTAGTTCCGCTTTAATCTTGAGAATCTGCAGAGCTGCAGTCTCTATTTATTAGTCAGTGTAACTACACTGTACATTTCCAGCTAAACTGAGGCTTATTGTTGACCATTTTCTCTCTGCTCGCCTGCCATTCACCGGTCTTATGCCGAGTTTTGCATGCATGCCGTGTGGCTCATCGCATGCACATCGCGCTTCCTCGTGGGTCTATTCCAAGTAAGATACTATTTAAAAACAATGTAATATTCTTTGTGTGGTTCATCAATGGTGATAAAAGATCAGAACGTCCCGCGAGGTGCGGACAACTCGGTACAACACCAGTGAAGCTGGGGCTGTGTCTCTTTAGCAAGTGTTTCTCTTCTGCCACTACACATACACATAATGCCTACACATGCGCACTGAACCCCCTTCATTAAGGGTTAGGGTTACAATTTTGGATTTATTCACGTACTTTAAAAACATTTGTTAAAAGCTTCTTTCTTTTCACATTTCTATTTACAGCATTATATGTTGAAATGTATATTGTAATAGGCAGTATATTAACTTATTGGGAGAAAACTGGTAGTTCTATTTAAAATCAGACATTGAGCACCCCCATATCCCTAAAATGGTAAGATCCTCTTTTCATAACGCCGCTGCGAAGCTCCGACTGTGAGATTGACAGTCGAATCAGGCTCTGCCCATCGAAGCATTGAATCTTCGACTATTGGGGGTCAGCCCTATGATATATCTGTGTTTTCTTTTCTCTTTACATCTACAGACAGGACGACCAGTCAGACTGCACCTACATTGTTCTGAATGGACGTCTGCGTTCAGTCATCCGCAAGACAAATGGCAAGAAAGAACTAGTTGGGGAATATGGCAGAGGAGACCTCATCGGAGTGGTGAGAATAAGGCTCTTTTCCTGTCAGTCGCATTCTGCCTGTGCGTAATGGAAACTTCAGCTTTAAAAATTAAAAATGGAGCTGAAAATGAGAATGCAACGAGGAGCTGCTATTGTGAGTAATTGCTTGTAATGCAGTATGGGTGGATTTCAGAGTAATTTTGATAAGATGTCTTTTCTACTGTTATGACCCCCACCAAAGCTTGTTACAATGGAGGTCGAACATAATCAAAGAGTCCAGGAGTTATACAAAAAAACATAAGTTTATTGAAATAAGCATGAAATAAGTTCAAAATTTTATTCAAACAAAACAAATCTGATGCGCTGGCCAAAACAAACAAAAGAAAGGGAAGCCCTCCAGACCAGCCCACGAAGGGGATCTGGAGGCTTCCCCTCTACCCTAAACCAATCCCTATCTAAACAAACAGAAATAAAGCTGCGGAAACTAAACTACCAGTTCCATCAGAAATATAAGAAAAGAACAATAATCAAAAGAATACAAATCAGTCGCAATCTCTGTGGTCTGCTCCTGCCATGGCTGGAAGGTGGACAAGAGAGAGTCAAGTGCCCAGCCCCCTCTTATGAGTTTCTCCCCTCGTCACCCGGACCTAAAACACCTGAGGGAAAAACCAGACACGAGTCACCATCATCTAGAGTTGTACATCATGACCAGCAGGGGGGGGGGAAGAATGTAACAGGGATAATGTAACATCTACTAGATGAGTAGTTGGAGCAGACATTTACTGGATACTTTGACTCAGTCATCTTGCAGGAAATATTAATCAGTTTATTTATCATTATTATTACCATCCTGGTATAATTTGTTTTCTTAGTTCTATAACATCTCATGGTCTTGCCTTATACTTTAGGTGGAGGCCTTGACCAAACAGCCAAGAGCCACCACCGTCCACGCTGTGAGAGACACAGAGCTGGTCAAACTGCCAGAGGGAACACTCAACAACATCAAGAGACGATATCCCCAGGTCAGTGACTTCGTCTTGATCTGGTTGTGTGTGTAAATCTAAAAATAGTACTGATGCTCAATGTCTGTTTTAGGTGGTGACAAGGTTGATCCACTTGTTAGGCCAGAAGATTCTGGGGAACCTTCAGCAGGGTCGAGGGCCATTCTCAGGTAAAGTGATGACAAGGCGCATTTTAGTTACACATAAACACACTCCCTCCTTATGTCTTTTAGTCCAGCCTTATGCATTTAAAGCACAGCATTCTCCATTTACACACTGTGATCCTGTCTTCCAGGTTCAGCCCTGAGTCTACCCAGTATGACAACCAGTGCCGATGTCACCAACCCCGCCAGCAACCTCTCCACTGTGGCTGTCCTGCCTGTGTGTGATGAGGTGCCAATTAATGCATTCAACCTGGAGCTGAGTCATGCCCTCAGTGCCATTGGTAGGCCCACACATTTTTAATGGATCTGGGATTGCTGAATTTCTGTTTAGTTCCCGGTTATACAGGGAAGTGTACATTACTGCATGACATGGTATTATGTCAATTAGTATCATGTAATGCAGTATGTTAAAGTTAAAATAGAATACACATTTGGACGTCTGACGTCCTGTTCTGTGTTTGCATTCATACATTTTACACTGCCTCTGTTCGACAATTGCAGGGCCCACTCTGCTATTAACCAGTGAAATAATCAGAGAGCGACTGGGTGCTTCTGCATTGGACAGGTCAGTTTGACGATCAGAAAAACATCTCAACTCTTAGTCCAACAGTTTTCCAACTGCCACCTTTTTTCATTATCTCCCACACTCTTTCTTTTCCCATTTAAGTTTGTCATTATTGATAGCTATCATTTCCACTCACTGTATTTCCCAATTATTTTTTTCCTGTCATCAGCCATTTCTATGTGCCATCTGTTTTGGTGAATTCAAACGCTGTTTCACATCCTCATCCCTGCTTTTCTCCTGTATCCATCAGTATCCACGAGTACCGTCTCTCCGGCTGGCTGGCCCAGCAGGAGGACATCAATCGGATTGTCCTGTATCAGACTGACAACAGTATGACCCCCTGGACTCAGCGCTGCATCCGCCAGGCGGATTGCATCCTGATCGTCGGCCTGGGCGACCAGGAACCAACCCTGGGAGAGGTATGTGTGTAAAATTTCAAATGTAAATAAGTACATTTACTCGGTCTTTTTTAAAGTTTTGTTTCTCTCCTCTTCTCTTCCCCTCCAGTTGGAGCAGATGCTGGAGAACACAGCAGTCCGGGCTCTGAAGCAGCTGATCCTTCTGCACAAAGAGGATGGGCCGGGCCCCTCCAGGACGGTCGAGTGGCTCAATATGCGTAGCTGGTGCTCAGGGCATCTGCACCTCAAGTGTCCCCGCAGGGTCTTCTCCAGACGCAGCCCCAGCAAACTAGTATGTATATACTGCATTATGGTGTGCTGTACTGGCTAGAATCAGGTGACTTAGTGATCACTCTTTCTTTACTGTAATCTAAGAGCACTGTTATGAAATGATAGTCTTGTCATCAATGGGGCTTCAACATGGAAAATGTGCAAAAATACTGTTCTTATGTTGTTGAATGTTAATGTGATGTTGATGCTTTCACTGCATTTTCATGGGTATTTTTTGTATTTGTGCAGAGGGAGGTATATGAAAAGGTGTTTGAGAAAACGGCAGACAGGCACAGTGATTTCTCTCGGCTGGCCCGAGTCCTGACCGGAAACAGCATTGCCCTGGTGCTGGGAGGGGGTGGAGCCAGGTGAGCAGGGCTGTCCAAAGACGGCTGAGCCACAACTATCAGATGTGTAGAGAGGAGCTTGTGTCTTACAAGTCTTAGTGTTTTGTAGCAATAACAATGCAGACCACCCAGCCCTTAAATCCCCTTCATTTTACCAATACGTAAGGAAGTGCAGGGAAGGATTTTGTAATGTCAAAATACACCTGTTTTATCACCCAAAAAACGTTTTCTGCCGTTTGAAACTTGATTGATTCTTTTTTTGACCAAACTAGATTCGGATGATGAAAATGTGCTCTTTTTTTTTTTTACCACTCAGCTCAGTTGTCAAACATGTTTGTTTTCTTCCATGCAGAGGCTGCTCTCATGTGGGTGTGATCAAAGCTATGGAGGAAGCGGGGATTCCTATTGACATAGTTGGAGGGACCTCGATTGGCTCATTCATTGGTGCACTGTATGCTGAGGAGAGGAGTGCTGTCAGAACCAAACAGAGAGCCAGAGAGTGGTCCAAGGTACAGCACACATCTATATATCCATTATTCAGTCATTTCTGTCTTGCTCATATGTCTAAAAGGATTTTTCTTTTATGAAAAAGGTTTAATTTACCCTACAGCCTGAAAGTCAACATATTAAAATAATATAAAGGGGAATACCTCAATTCTTGCTTACAGTTTAGCAAGTCTGATTTCTCTGTATTTTGTTGTTCAACAGGCAATGAACTCTGTATTTAAAACAGTCCTAGACCTGACCTATCCCATCACCTCCATGTTCTCTGGTTCTGCCTTCAACACCAGCATCTATAAAGTGTTCCAGGACAAGCAAGCTGAGGTGAGCGATTGCAGTATTAAATAATTTTCCAAGTTCAGAGAGAATTTATTTGCCACTGCAGTAAGGTCCACTAGAACACAAGAAGGTCATGATTGTGAATCAGTCAATGGGAAAATGAAAATTAGATTTATGACACTGAAATACTTTCTGTGTCTCCAGGACTTGTGGCTGCCATACTTCAATGTCACCACTGACATCACGGCCTCAGCCATGCGCGTTCACCAGGATGGTAAGTGACAGCTGGGCTGACAGCAGGGGTCGCCAACTCCTCTTTTCATAGTCATATTAATGTTGTGACTGGCTAAATGTTTTTTGAAGCTTTAGAGAGTCAAGATATTAATTTTGTTCATTACAGTACTTTAATTACTTTTTAGTACAGTGCATTATTTGATAGCTGTAGATGAGGCACACATATGCAAACACAGACATACACATACATGTATTTTATTATTCACTTTTGTCTTCCTCACTATGAAGTACTTTGTACTTTGTTTTGATAAGTGCTCTATAAATAAAGTTCATTATCACACTATTTTATAGACATACACAATGAAGGGTATAATTGCTTAAAGCTGGGGTAGGCAATTTATTTCAGAAGCATTCTTTGTAATATTTGTTGAAATTCTCTTTACATCCTGACAGCAATCAATAAATCAAATGCTCTGACACATAAATGAAAAAGAATTGGCGCCTGTGGCTGTCGCAGGCCTACCTGCGTGCACTTTGCTCGTGCACTCACTGCGCATGTACATGTGTTTTGGAGGAGTGGCTTTGGAGGGAGGCCTGAAAGGAGGGGGGGGGGGGTTGATTTGTTTATTTTTTTTGTACACAATTGTACACTTTTAAAATCTAGTTGTCTCTTGCTAGTTTCTCCAGTGTTGCCTACCCCAGCTTCAAGTCTTTCCCAACATTTAACACAACTCAATCACTACTACTGCCCTGAATGAGAGCGATCTAATGTGTGAAATTGGCATTGTCATCAATTCATGTGTCATGAGTGAGTAATGCTTCCATCCACTAGTTTTCAGAAGTGTCTTCATTTACTTTTTCTTTTTTTATCCTTTATACAACAGGTCAATATATATTGTATTAGTAGGCACAACTTGGGGGGATATAGAAAATTGAACTTGCTTATGCATCATCTAGAGTGACTGGACAGCATGCCCTCCAAACTAAATTGAATGTTACGGTATGTTTTCAAATGGTTTTTCATAACAACACTTAGAGCAAATGCCAATATAGTTACTACAACTCTAGGTGTGTTTGTTTTAATAGTGTCCATGACAGCTGAAGGACCTTGCGAATCTTGCTGGAAGTAGACACGATTTAGTTCATCACAACAAGAAGTAAAATAGTAAAATCTAAAGGACATAATAAAACATGAGGCTCAGAAGTTTGTATAAAGGTCGTTTACATCACATTATGGATGAATTGCAAGCAAGAGTATTTTAAGGCAGTGGTGACGGTTATGTTTGTGGGTCAGCCTGCATACTATATCAAAGCCAAAAAGAATTGCTTTATTTTAGTCGCCTCCAGAAACATGCCAGTTTCAGTCTCGTTTGGAGTAAGGCTTGGAAGGTGATTTCATTAAATATGTACAAAAGAAAACACCAAGGAGATGTTTCTATACTTATGCTTGTATTTGCTGATAAAGGCAAATTTGTTCTGTTTGACTTAAAAAATGCACCATCACTAACATTAGTTAAAGTAGATCTAGCCTGAAAGGACAACCCCACCAACCCCCAAATCCAATGTGCTCTTTAGCATAATCAATGCTATGCTACCTTGTAATTTACAGTATTGTACATCAAGTTAAGGCATTGGTAGTTTATTGTAAATGCAATGTTTTGAATTATAATTAAATATAATTCAGTCTGATTACTGAACTTGAGGGGGTTGAGTCCTGCAAGGCAACACTGAATGCGTATGTTTGCATTTTGGCATGTGTATGAACTAACTGCTGGAGCAAAGCCTTTTCCCCTCTCTGTCTCATTGATCCCATCATCTGCCTCTCTTACATTACTACACTAGTTTCTTCCCTCTTCTTTCTGTCTTTCATTAATTTTTCCAATTTTTTTTACTATCTTTCTGACTGTTTCTATATCTCGATTTTCTTTGATGGAGAGGCGTAAGGAGAGGTGTGTGTGTGTGTGTGTGTGTGTGTGTGTGTGTGTGTATATATATATATATATATATATATATATATATATATATATAATCCTTTATACTCCTATCTAAGTATAAATAAATAAATAAAATCCCTTACCCTTACGTCCATCTCTTTCTGCACATAGAGAGACTTCACAGAGCTTCCTATCTATAGGTTATGCACATACACAAAATAACCTGTGTAGTCGCTGACCCCAAAATGCTGATTCGTAGGATCCAGAACCCACCCTGCTGTTCCGTCCTCACTTCCATGTTGCTTTTCTCACTTTTTTACCTCCATTTTGTGCTTTCTGTAGTTTTTCTGGTGTACTTTTGTCAAACATTGCTAGGGTGGTGCCATTCTGAAAATGTCATCAGCAATTGAGAAAAAATTGAGTAATTGTACTCTATTTTGATGGTGGTAAGGTACACAGTGAGATGGGTTTGCATTACATCGTTTGGTTTTATCCAGTGGGGAAAAAAACTGGCAAGAATGAGATCTGTGTAAAATCTTTACTGTAAAACCACTTGCTTTGCAGTTTTCTCTGCATTCTTTATTTCAAAATTTAGTTTAATGCCCAATAGCACTCCTTGAAATGGTGGTCTCTCTCTCTCTCTCTCTCTCTCTCTCTCTCTCTCTCTCTCCCCCCTTCTTTATCCTTCTCAGTGTTTCTGTGTGTCTCTTTCTGCCCCTGCTTGTCGTCCTCCCACCTTGCTTGTCAGACCAGTCATCTAACAACACTAATACTATTTTTTTAATATGCTGAATGAACACACCAAACAATCTTTCCATCACTATTTTTAGGTTGTTAAGCTAATTTTCATACATCTTGTGTCATTCTTCCAACATATTTGTTGTCATTTATATCACAGACTTGTTTTACTTAGCCTAAATTGTGTTGTTTCTAGCAGTCACAAAATGTTATATTGTTTTAATGTTATATATTTTGGTATCTTATCATTCTGAACAAAGTCTATTAAACATTCTTGATTAGCCTTCAAATAGGTTTATTCAATTGGCTGTAGAGTTGTCCTAGAGTCTGCTTTTATTCGAAATTGGCATCATGTTAGAATTTACTGCATTTGGGTAGAAACCGTAGGCATGAGTAAATCATTTTGTTGCCATTGTATTTCCCCTCCTCTCTGGTAGCATCTTGCACTCTTCTTCTCTATGTTGCAGGCATCTCTCTCTCTGTACTCTCTCCATCTTTCTCTCTTTCTTTTTACATCTGTAATGTGGAGTCCGGCCCATATTTGATGTGTTCCTCCTTCTCCATCTCCATTACCCGACAGGTTGCGTCTGGCGCTATGTTAGAGCCAGCGCGTCCTACACCCCCTATTTACCTCCCCTGTGCGACCCCAAGGATGGCCACTTGCTTGTGGATGGTTGCTATGTTAACAATGTCCCAGGTCAGATTTTAAACACCCGCTCGCCAAACCCCCCCCCCCCCATCCTTAAGTTGACAATCGAACTTGGCTCCCCTCCTCCTCTTTCTCGTCCTCTCCCTCCCAAGTTCTCATTTGTAACTAACTCCACACTGACCAGGTGGACATTGGGAGCCCATGGTTTGGAAGGAAAGACTAAATCCACTACATGTCTTGGGATTGATCCAATCAGTGCCTCATCTTTCACTGTATAACGGCCAACAGTACATATCATGCTCTGTAATTGTTTTTTGTTTCACACAACACACTTTTTCCATTTGGCTTGAGTCCACCTCTGAATATATCTTACTTTTGTATGAGATGTGAGGTTTTGCCCACGCATGTCTGGACATCTATGTGTCATAGAGTGATGCATGATGGTCTGGCTTCTTCAGGCCCCCTACATTTGCTAAAATGTTCCAATCACCTTTTATTTATATATATATATATTATAACATTCTGGATGTGGCTTGTAAATACTGATGCCTTCATGCACCTCTCTACTTACTTATTTTTAAACTTTAAAATTCAGTTACTAACTTGGCCGACGTTAATCAAATTTGATTGGCTTGGATTTAGTTGGATTTTCAGTTTGAGATCTAGTATAGAGACCAGACGTTACTGTGTGTTTAAAGGAAAGCTGATAGTGTCGAAGATGTCACTCCTGCCTTACTGGAGATACTGAAGGGCCGCACCATGTCAACATTGCATCTGTCAGTTGTTGGTGCGGATCATTGTGCGTGTCAGTGGGCCTAAATGTGCGTGTCCTTTGGACTGATCTGCAGCTTGTTTCCCTGTGAGGTCCCTGTGAAATTGATTCTGTTTCATTGCAATCACCTCTACCTACAGGAACATATTCGGTCTCTCCTACACCTGTCCTTTCCCCTGGCTTTGCTTGCTTCTATGTGCATGCCAGTCTTAGGCACTGAGCCAATGTATATATTTCTCATGCATATTTTATATATATATATATATATATATATATATATATATATATATAAACACGTTTTTTGGGGAGGTGGGGGGTGGGATATATGTTCTGGATCCTACTGTTGCCCATTAGAGCGACTGTACAAACTGAATAAAGCCCTTACATTACATTAAAATTTGGAAAGCTGTAGGTGGTAGTAATCCCTCTAAAGCCATATTTCAGTAAGATAATTATGCCTCAGCATTCACATACGTATACTCCACACAGAGTTGCACCCCTCGCTTTTCTCTGTGGTGCTCCTTATCCTTCCAACCCATGCAGCGCCTGGCCTGCTCCTGCCCCCTGCTGGCATTGAACTGGACTGCAAGACTGGGCAGGCTGGGTGCTTCCCTGCCATGTTCACGGTGAAGGATCTCCAAACATTGTCACTACATCTGCCGCTGCTCCTTCTCTAACATGTAGATAATTAAAGTAGGTCCATTACGATATATTTTCATTACTTCTTCTCCTCGGGTAATCGTGATTGATTTTGGCTTAAATATACAAGATCTGTGGATTTTGCAGGACCAAATTCAGATGGTCACATGCTATAAGTTGCTGTTGTTGGGACACCGTTTGGAGATTCAAACAGCCTTGGTGCTCTGTGATGGTTGCCATTTACTTTTTTACCTTTCACACAAGTCACACAGGGTCTTTGTGCAAGGTAATGAGGTTTGCAGTGGTGTACAGCAGAGTCTAAAGGTGGGCAGAACCACAGTCCTAGCCTTTGCAGGGATCGGCTAACTTCCTTTGCCTGACCTCCCTCTGGTGTTTGGACTGTGGTCTGTGTCGACACTAACCTGAAACGTATAGCAAACATTATTGAGATGTTATCCCCCCTTCCTCCTCCCTCCTTCCCTCCCTGGTGTGTCAGGCTCTCTGTGGCGTTATGTGCGAGCGAGCATGACCCTCTCGGGGTATCTGCCGCCTCTCTGCGACCCCAAAGATGGCAACTTGCTAATGGACGGTGGCTACATCAACAATCTGCCAGGCAAGTAGAGGTGGTTCTCCTCCACCCCTCCCCCCATCCAACACACAATCCTCAGTGATCAAACTCCTGTCCCCCAGAGGAGGGGGGAGGTGGAGTGAGGGACGGGATCATTATTATGAGGGGTTTTAATCAAGTTATTTATAGGCTGGGTAAGTATATAGACGTGGGCTTTTCTTAATGCTGATGGAGGGAAGTCAGGTGGTAGTGGAGGAGTGTGCTGACTTTTCCCCATCTGAATATTGAGCCAGTTCAGACCATCAATTCAAACTAATTAAAAGTAAATGATAAAAAATGAGTAACCTCAGTGAGGAAACAATCTCTATCAGACCCTTAAATATTCTGTATTACTAGATGGGGGGAAAGTCAGCATTTTGAGTTATATTGAGATTTAATTCAAGTGTATATGATGACAAGGTTTTAATTAAACTAAGAAATATGACATTGAATTGGGGAACATAGTATTTGTCTATCAAACAGCCTGGTGTCAGAAAAGTGTTCAACTTAAAATGGGGAATCACTAGTATCCTGAAAAAAAATATTGAAGTTTCTGACGTTTAAACTATAATGTGATTTCTTTTTTTTTATGTCAGAAGACACCAGTCTGATTTGATATTATTAAAGTCTGGTTCCCCTCGTGATAATGAGCACTTTTCTGTAGGGCTGGGCAAAAATTCACTATTATCGTTTATTGACTTTAATACCGTGGTGATATGGTCATATCATGTTATCATTCTGTTTTCCAAATTAATATCTCCAAGCAATTGTATTTTAAAACTAGCAGAGTTTGTTTTCCACGTTTTACACCTATGAGGAGTTTGGCCTCACCTAACTCATAACTGATATGGGAAAATATCCTTCTTAATATTGTGATAATGATTTCAACCATATCACCCAGCCCTTTGTCTTTTGTTCATGTTACTGAAGCTTCAGTATTTGCTTCCATTTCAACCAGAGAAAAAATTAGTGGAGTCTGTTTGAGTAGATGGGAGGAGATGTTTTTTTGTCTGCGCACCATTTCAATACATCTTCATTACCTGAAAGCATTTTAGAAACACATCGAACCAAATGTACACATTCCTGTAATGTTTACAGAATACATAAACTGTCATTAGCTTTCATAATGGTGCACAGATGAAAACTCTGCTGAGTCTGTCTGTTCAGCTATGATAAAGCATGTACTCTGTACTGATGAAGCACAGCCATAATTCACAAAGCTCTGGAATGAGCTGTTGTAATTCTTGGTACAGGAATCATGTCTCATTATCTCCCAAGCGACACTCATTCTAGAGGTTTGTGAAATATAGTGCTTTCTGGGCCCAAAGGTTGATCCAACTGAAGGGAGCCTTATAAAATCAGCATCCCTTATTCCTGACCTTTGCTATTCTGCCTTCTCCCTGAAGTGTTTGTGCTCCATCAGTTGTATTTATAGTTGTTCTTGGCACACTGGATCAGTGCTTTGGGCTTGTCTTCCTGTTTCTGTCTTTGAATGGGCCCAACACCACAAAAATGTTCACTGCCCCAACGCTCTTTTTAACACTAACAAGTCAGTGAGAAAGGTCATGACCTCAGGCCCTGTGCTCATTGGCTAGGAAAGCATACATTTCTCTATTATTTTTATTTTTATTGCAGTGTTTCTGTCACTAATTGGCCATAAATGCTCTAGAGTGTTTCTGACAACTTTTTAAAAAATTATGTTTTTGTGGTGCAAGTCTGTTTGAACATACTGGCTCCTAATAAAGGTTTAAGGAAACAGATATTATCCTGAAACAAGCTTAATAACACAGGATTCATTGTCTTACATCTCTGCTGCTGGATTTTGTCATGCTGTGCTCGTGCGGCTGTGTGCGTGTGTGTGAATGCTGGTGTACACGTTCCACGTCCAACAGCGGACATTGCAAGGAACATGGGTGCCAGAACAGTCATTGCCATTGACGTGGGTAGCCAAGACGAGACCGACCTCTGTAACTATGGCGACTGCCTGTCTGGCTGGTGGCTGCTGTGGAAACGGATCAATCCCTGGGCAGAGAAAGTAAAGGTACATGACGGGTTGGCAGCACAAGGCATTTGTAACTATTACTGACTCATCATCTTAAAATATCGAATACTTTATGCAAGTTTCCAGTCAGTATGTAGCAGGGATGATTTAGCTTCTGAGTCTGCAGATCGAGAAATATTAAATTCTAGTAGCATCCCCACATCTGCTTCTTCCGCAGGTGCCAGACATGGCAGAGATCCAGTCTCGGTTGGCCTATGTGTCTTGTGTGCGGCAATTAGAGCTGGTGAAGAAGAGTGCATACTGCGAGTACATCAGACCACCCATCGACCGCTTCAAGACCATGGACTTTGGCAAGTTCGACGAAATCTATGTGAGTCACTTCATGATCATTGCTCATTTTTATGATTTTACTTGTAATGTTTGCATTTGGAAACAAGTTAATTGTGATACCGTGATTTATTTACAGCAAGCAAATAAGAGCACAGTCAATACTGCCTCACTGTCATACTAGTTATGTTAATCGTGGTTAGTGTTGAACCCATTGCTTCGTTCTACAAAGAAGATTTTGCTTCTCTGGCATCACTCCATGTGCGTTTGTTTTAAAGGCTACAGCCATGACAGACTTTAGCACTATATATCTCTGGCAAATAAAGGCAGGATCGTCTGCCCAAAAACTTTACTCAGCTAAATCCAACTTGCAAAGTGATGCATTGGCCAATCACATACATGCAAGCGCACGTTCATGATATATTATTTTTTAATGTCAACACATACTTCTACTGTCATCGAGATCATCGAGACTGAAACTACCTGTCTTGCATCTTTTAACACAGTGCTGTTTAAGGTGTGAATGTCTGGTAAGAAGAAGAGGGAATATGCATTAACTCTTTCCACCTTCAACTTTAGCTGCAGAGCAGCTGTGCTCCTGTTGCACTTCCTTTTTCCTGTTCATACAGTCCTTTCCAAAAGTATTGGAACGGTAAGGCAAATTCCTTTCTTTTTGTTGTTCACTGAAGAAATTTGGGTTTAAGATCAAAAGATGAGTATGAGACAAGAGTTCAGAATATCAGCTCTCATTTCGTGGTATTCACATCTAGATGTGTTAAACAACTCAGGACATACCACCCTTTTGTTGAACCCACCCATTGTGAGCAAAGCTATTGGAACATGTGACTGACAGATGTTTCTTGTTGCCCAGGTGTTGCCTTTTAGGTTGATTGTCCAAACATTAAATAGCTCTGCATGACTAGTCTAAGTTTTCATCCTTGGTTCAAACCTATAAAGACTGCATTTACTGTTAAAGAGGATAAACCAACATGAAGACCAGAGAGCTGTCTATGGGAGAAAAGCAAGCCATTGTCAAGCTGAGAAAAGAAGGAAAATCATCCAGAGCCATTGGACAAACATTGGGCGTAGCAAGCACAACAATTAGCAACGTCCTGAAAAAGAAAGAAACTACTGGTGTACTGAGCAACAGACGTCGAACAGGTCGGCCAAGGAAAAGAGCAGTAGTTGATGACAGAAATATCGTGAGAGCTGTGAAGAAAACCCCCAAAACATCAGTAAGTGACATCACCAACGACCTCCACAGAGCAGGGGTGAAGGTATCACAGTGCACTGTTGGAAGAGAGAAGAAATATAGAGGCCACACCACAAGATGCAAACCAGCAGTAAGAATGAGTAATTAAGGCCAGGTTGAAATTTGCAAAGAAGTACAGAGGGAAAAAGTGGAAGGTTTTAGACTGGCCAAGTCAATCACCTGACCTTAACCCAATAGAGCATGCATTACACCTCCTTAAGAGGAGACTGAAGGAGAAACACCCCGAAACAAACAAGAAGTGAAAGAAGCTGTGGTAAAAGCCTGGAATAGCATCACAAATGAAAATGCAACAGTTTGGTGATGTCGATGGGTCACAGGATTGAGGCAGTTATTGCAAGCAAGGGTTATGCCACCAAATATTAAATGTTATTTACTTTAAGATTATTTGTTCCTTGACTTTTGCTCACCTAAGAATGCTGTGGTCTAATATAAACGGTGATATGTCCTAAGTTGTTTAACACATCTAGATGTGAATACCAGGAAATAAAAGCTGAAATTCTGAACTCTTGTCTCATACTCATCTTTTGATGTTAAACCCAAATGTCTTCAGTGAACAACAAAGGAATTTGCCTTACCGTTCCAATACTTTTGGAGGGGACTGTAGAATAATCCAGCTCCTATTCACAAAATCCAACCCAGCAGCACACTTATCTGAAATACAGTTTTGCTGCTGTCTTCCCTCTTGACGATTGTTTTGTTTGCCTGATTTGATGATTACCAAAAAAGACTATCATTATGATTTATCATGATTTATACTGTAAATGTTAAAATGCCACAAGCTTCACATTTTAACATGGATGTCATTTTACCAAATAAACTAAATAAATCAGTTCAGAGTTACAGAGTTTCAAAACATGTCCTCACTTCTACTTACTATATTTAAAGTACCTTGTTTTTCTATTTCAACTACTTCAGGATGTGGGCTTCCAGCACGGCAAGTTGGTGTTTACTGGCTGGGCTCGAGGTGACATTATCCAAAACATGCTGAAGGACCACCGCTCAGCCGACTACAACAACAGCAAGAGAACTGACGTGAGAAGAGCACATACACACACACTCGCATACACACATGCCATAAATCATATGTAATGTACTTGATGTGTAACGACCTACATTTTCACCATCAAAGTAAATAATAATAGTTTCTTGTCTCGTAGTCCTGCACGTGTCCAGCAGCTGACTTCACTGACCTTGCAGAGATTGTATCCAGGATAGAGCCGGTCCAAACCTACGTAGCTGCAGAAGGTGAAGGATCTCCTGCCAATTCATTTTTGTCTTGAAATAATTCCTCAGCTGTGGAACGTAACTAAGTACATATACTCAAGTACTGTACTTGACTTGTCCTTTCTTTTAAGGTTTAAGTCATTGTTTAGCTTCAGAAATGTGAGGATTAGCTGCATTTATTTTTAATTATTTTAATAAATTTTAATCATTTAGAATTTTGTACTACTGGTAGGACTACTGGTACGAGCACTGTAAAGATGTCACTTTGGGCTCTGGGTAATTGTGACACCATTTCTCCCTATTTTTAGAATATTTACAAACCAATCAATCAATTGATTAATAGAGAAAATAATCAGCAGATTAATCCATCAAGATTATAATCATTACTTTCAGTCCGATACAAAATAGTTAACAATGAGCTTCACCTCGACCATCTAATAATCAGTAATATATAATGATATTATATCATATTTCTGCATCAACTACTTTTAGTCCTTCAAAGGTACAATGTGTAAGATTTGGCCAGAATTTTAGTTCATCCAATAAAGCATTCAAAAAATCAACCAACGTTAACAGAATGTGAAGAAATAACAGCTCTTACGTCATGTCCCAGTGATAACGAGAGAGAGGAGTTTGTTGTGTTCACAGAGGAGCTGCTAGCAAGACTTTATTTTCTAACATTAACCCAAAACAACAAACTCCTCTCTCAAACTGTGACTCGTTTCCACCGTTGTCTTCAACTCTCACAAGATTTCAGAGTTGTCCATGAGTGACTTCTGTCACCCGGAGTCACTCGTATGGATCCTTCCCATGATATTGTTAGACACCTGGTATAAGAGTCTGAGCCTGTCGGTGGCCAACAGGAGCACTTTTTGTGGACGTAATTTTGATGGGGCACCGATGATTATGCAGCTGTCGGCTGAAGCCATCTACTGCACTGATTCCAAAACGTTTTAATGGTAATAATGATAACAATACTGGAACGACCTTTTAAGTAAAATATCTGAATGCTTCCTCCTCCAGTGTAATTCCTTTTTATAGTGGTTAACATTTTTTAAACAGCTTAAAAACATTGTGTTTTAAAGTCCTTGTTGCAGCAGACGCTCTAGATGTACAGTTCCCCCTCAGGATTGCGTCAGATTTAATCTGTGTAATAAATAAGGGTTAGCTTTCACCTGGTCTGGAAATACAGTAGCAGATGTCCCTGATATTTTATGGGTGCTATCTAAACCTGGTGGTTCAGTCACACAATAAAATTCTCTCTGTAATATTGCCTCTAAATCTTTCTGTTCAACAGAGGAGTCGGACTGTCTGACAGAGTACGAGGAAGACGGGATGGACACAGTGAGAGAGGAGGAGGGGGAGGAAGAGGAGGAGGACGCAGAGGACCCTGAGGACCACTCCCCTGGAGAGTGGGGCCAGAATGGAGTTTTTCAGACAGTAAGCGCACACAAAAACAGAAAACATGACGTGACCAAACCATATTAAATACAGTTTTTCCTTCTGTGTCATTATAAAATGTAGTTGTCCTATCAGTTACATTCATTCTCTCACAGAGGACCACAGATTCATTTTTAGTGCGATGGCATTCCAATGAGTTTTATCCATTGAACTTCACAGAATTAAAATTTGGGGAACTGGGAGTGCTGGTATCAGACCAGTATAAAAAGAGTTATTACATTTCCATGTAGAATAAAAGAAGAATTGTGAGCAAAAGAGTATAAGTACAAGTTATATCTTTAATATCTTGTGTGCAAAGACATTCTGGCACTTGGGGTGACACTAGAGCAGGGGTTCTCAAATCTGGGGGCGGGCCCCCTGGGGGAGCGAAGTGCCTCTTCAGGGGGGTTGTGGATGTTGAGCGGACCTAAAGTTGCTTTTATTTGTTTCTTGTGGTGACATAAAGTGCTCTGATGCTAGAAGGCTATTTTGATAACCTAAATGATTGATTAAAAATTATTATTATTATTAAATCCACTTTTGCTGGGGTGGGGGGACATAAACCTTTTTTGGCTTCTGAAGGGGGGCGTGACAGAAAAAGCTTGAGCATCACTGCACTAGAGGAACAGAGCTAGAGTTCCTCTAAGCAACCTTTAGCTGCACTGACCAGGTGAAAACGACGCTCTGTTCTACTCTGTAGGATGAGGAGAAATCTGTGAGACAACGCCGGAAACTCACCAGTGACTCCAACACCTCTGAAGTCTCTGACTGCTGACAGAGGGCCACGGAGGAGTAGACGGAGTTTAAACAAGAACAAGGGCCAAATTGCGGGTCCATAAACAGTCAAGGCTAGAGACGTGGACGTCACACTCGGCTCTTGTGAAACTCTGAAATACTGTTTTTGCTTTTCTGGATGAAATCACTGTTCATCCTCTAAATTGTTGAACCTCCTTTGCATCAAGTGGCTTTCTTCTCGCTCCCACTCTGGCTTCATCTGTTCACATTATGACCCACTGTCAAAAATGAAACGGTGTCCCTCATCAGTTTTACCAAACTGACCCATTGCCTGAATCCCTGCCTGCTAACTCCCAAACCTGCCAAAACGAGGGGGACCCAGTAAACAACACAAAACTGTGACACTCTGTGACAAACGGCCAGAAGGACCCCTCCTACATGTCCCGCCTGGGTCTCTGAAGTTGACAGTTACATTGCCCTCCATTATTGACGTTTTGATGTATAAAACGGTCCATTAATTTGTTGTGTGTGCTTGTTCTGATGAGAGTGTGTGTAAATATTGCCTGTGTGTTAGGATGACTATTTGGTACAGATGTACAAAGTTGTGGTTTGTTGAAATAGTACAGGACACTGAGAAGAAAACTAAGAAATACATGCAATAGAGGTGTAGCTAGTGGGAGTTATACAAGTTAAGCGTAGATGTCATGTAGAGAGTCAGGTACGGGAAGCTGTAGGGGGGAATCAAAGGACCAGTGTTAAAAGCAGAATGAGGATGGCTTAAAATCAGGAGACATTTAACAAGAAAGATTTGTTAATGATGGCGTAGAAAGTTTTGAAATGTCGGTTTAAGAAACAAAGTAATGAGATAAATGTGCATGGTCAAGAAAAGAGATGGACCAGTGGGAGTTATTATTTTATTTAAGTGAATTCTCCCTCGATAGAGTAGGATGAGCTTGATGCGCTGTAGGTAAACTAAACTGAACGGAGGATGGAGAGTATATAATGAAAATGAGGGGTGAATGAGATGATGTGTCATCGTGTCTGTGTGTTTCAACCAGTGTTCGATCCCACTCACAGTGACTGAGGTGATTGTGGAGAAGAGAGCGATCATGTACACACTGACTACACTACACAACAAACCAGTGTGAGCCTGCCTCTGCTTGCACGAGGTCAAACATATGGTACTCACGGTTCATGTGTATAGTGGACAATGAGGTGTGTAATTTAGAATACTAGCCAACATATTATTGTCAGGAAAAAAAGTAATTTTGACATGGATGATACGCAGAAACCTTGAGTAATTCTTAACTTCAAATGGGCAGAAATTCACTTGTGTAACTATTAACACTTAATAATATGGACATCTTGTAGAAATTGTAACAAGATTGTATTACACTATACACAATGTTGATATTCATAAATGTATATGAGGTGGAATTTGTAAGTTGATTCTTTGCTGAAAAACAAGGGAACCTACACAAAAAGGGTTTCTCCTCTTAAAATCCATTCTGTTTTATTTATTTGTGTTACCTATGCTTTTAAATTATTTTTTTTTTTTAATATTTGGGGGTGGGGGGGTGTCTTTTTAATTAACTTTGCTTTAGCTGTTTTGCACTGAAATATTTGAAGTATTCCTTGCTCAGAAGATGTTTGGTTTACTAACTGCCATCCACCTTGAGATGCCATGGGAATCTAAAGAATGAAAAAAATGATAATTTAATATGCATATTGAAAATAAAATATGCATCATAGCGTGTGGCCTTTGAGTTTTTTCTTTCTTTTTTCAACTGTTTATGCATGTTATGACCTCTACCATGTTTAAATGGACCAAAGTTTCTGTAAGTCACAAAGTTTGCACAGCTGTAATGTTGAGCATAAACATGTTTGATGAGACGTTCAGATGATCTTAAACAGGCCACTTATGCCAGGATACTGTTTACATCACCACTCATGCATTTTGAAACCTTAAGGCTGAAATTCCTCTTAATGTGAAAACACAAGTTGAAATTCACAATACTGTTAGTGTAACTCAGTGTTTCCCACAGGATTGTAAGAGACTATGGTGGTTAGCCTGGACCCTGACTCGGAAGAGCATTTTGTACATTTTAAGTTAAATGCATTAATTTGGTGCAAAATTAAGAGGCTATCTATGAAGAACTTTGCCTCTTGTAAACAATGTTGTGCTCTAGTAATCTATTTAATCATAAACCTATTGTATAGCTATAATGGGAACAGCAACAAAAGTCAACAAATGTATTTAATGTTTTACCAGCAAATAAATCAAAGAATAGAAAATTAAAAATGTAATTTGCTTAACATTTTATTGTTGGTGTTTTTAAATTTTAATGGACATATGTAATATGTTTTATACTTTCTGTGAATATAATCCAAGTAATCTTTTCCATACTGTACAGACACCTTATTTTGAAAATCAGACATTACGTGTATCCGCGCGCTAAATTCATCAAGTCCGACCCAATTTGATAAATTATGTTGTATGTGGTTCTCCTACCGCCTAAATTGAAGACAGCCTCTCTTCAGGTAGGACTCTCATACGGCAACACAGTATGCATTTACCATGAAGGTTTTAATACGTGTGCACTCCAAATTTAGGTGGGGCTAGCTTAATCACCTTCTCAGAAACGAGTGACAGAAACAGACAGTAAACATTACCGTAATTATCTCTAAAGAAAAGCGGTTGTCTCGTCAGATGCTAAAGTGTGTGAGCGTGCGAGCAGCACCCACAAAACACAACCTTAGAGGTCTGTAATATTATGTATAAAAATAGTTTTGGTTTATTTTCAAACTATGGCGGAACAAATTAGACTGTGGCAGGCCGCCACGGTCTCGTTAATTAATGGGAATCACTGTAAGTGATACACAAGTAGATCCCGCAAAACAAAATGTTTTCACTTAATTTCAGGATAGGGAATTGACCAGATCAATTGTCTTGGAAAATGGCATCACCATTAAGATAATGTTATGTTTGCAGTGTCAGTGTCCTGTGAAAACACTATCTCTAAAAAGTCAACTCATTATTGACATCAGTTTACCCCCATACCTCTGGCTTGTGGAGTAATAGCACCAGCACAGGACTGTGATGTGTGACTGCATTGTTGTTGCACAAATGAGCTGCATGCAACGCAGATGGCATGCCTCTTGCTATATCAAAAAGCAATACCTGTTCTAACTGACAGACCAGGGGCTTCACTATCTCCACTCCATATCCTCCATGTGCTCCATGTACTGCATGGCTCTGCCATACATGGCCTTGCCAGTCGAATGGTGCAATGATACCACCTGAAGCTATGACCCCACTGACAGGATGTTTGTATGGTGGGCGTGGCCTCCCTCCAAATTAATTGGAAGTTTGCACACTCAGACTTGCTGAAAGTGCTGTCTGTCTTATCTTTCCCACCACCTCTTCAAGACCAACCCTGGACCACATCAGATGCATGTTGTGCTTGTTTTAAAGAGCCTATAGGGCACAACAGTGATGGTGGCATGCACAAACATGCTCTTGATTGGCTTTTTAGGTAAAATTTTGTCAACATGATTTTGGCATGGGATCGGTGTCGACCGATGTTCATGTCCAACAATGTGAGGATGAAGTGTGGTCATGCTCCAAAATGTTGCAGGTTACTCAAGCTGACCAGTGACACGCAGCCTTCATCTGCATGGGCAGTGACATGGCCATACGTGTTTTTCTGCCCTTTTCTCATCCCCTCATTACATTCCTTACATTCTTCACTTGGCACAAGCTCCTATCAAGACTGAACTTCACAGGAGTGAAACAAGCCTCAAAACCCCAAGACCCGACAAAAAACAGCTGAGGTTAATGGAAAAGTCATTTTTGCAGGTATGTGATCGTAATCTAAAGTACTGGAAAAACTGAAATTTTGATCTGATGGTGGTGCTGGATGAAAAGTCAAGGGACCAGAGTGATTATAGATCATCCTGAAGGGGAATGGTGTCAAACCATCTAATAGTGGTTGAGATATTTAAACATAATGGTGGAGCTAGACTAAGAGTCAGGATCACCAAAGTCATTAGGTTTCATCCTCTGATCACCATGAATGTCTGTACAAACTTTCACAGCAATCCATCAAATAGTTGTTGGGAAATTTCCTTCTGACAGAAAGTGGTTGACCGACAGACCAACACTGCCATAGAGCCATGCAGCTAATAAAGAAGTTTCTTTCACTCAATCAATAATCACTTAAAACCTGTTCAAAGCTTCTATTGCGAGACTTAGATTATGTGTCTTGTTGATAAACTGCTGTCAGTCTTCAGATAAAGACGAAGCCTCTGACTCTGAACTAACAGCTTTTATAATCATTATCAATGTTCAGTGGGAGTTGTTTCCATTAGAAAAGATCTAACCTGTAAACAGTCATGTGATTGTCGCATACCTTTTTATGTTTTAATATGGAGTTTTAATGCTCTGACTGTAAATCTTTCCCTCATTATATTGTAAATCAAGATTAATGGAAAGTATTAAACACTCAGGATCAGTATTTAAAATTTGACATCAACCGACATGCTTGTATAATTTGGAGTTTTTAAATTCTACTTTAATTAAA
Source organism: Micropterus salmoides (assembly GCF_014851395.1). NCBI lineage: Eukaryota > Metazoa > Chordata > Actinopteri > Centrarchiformes > Centrarchidae > Micropterus > Micropterus salmoides. The sequence goes on from NW_024040263.1 coordinate 21,427,708, forward strand.
TCCACAATATGCAGTTTTCCTTAAATATTCATTAAAATGTATGGTATTGGAATTTGGAAGTTTGAATCATATCCACACCTAAATTAATCTAGTTTCACTTTTGGCTAATGTGCTTTTTACAGATGAGGTTGTTGGACAGATGATTGTTAAGATGACACTGCAAACACTTTCCTTTACTTCAAAGCATACATTTTAAGTTGGTTTAATCTGTATATTCACTTTTAAACCAAATATGTTCATTATTTATCCAAAACCGAGGCATTTTTCGCTTAGGTATATAGATGAAGAATACATTCAGCTTGGAAGTGACAAAAATACAGATTTAACCAGGAAGAGCCTGCATTTAATTGAAATACCAAATGAATATTTCTGAGTGTTTTGACTTTTACTACTACTGCATGTAAATACCACTTATGAATGCGTTGTAAAAGCTGGTGCTCTTACTTTTAAATGAATAGTTGTTTGAAAGAAGCAGTTTTAGGCAGAATGATTTCCCTTAGTGCTATAAATATCCTTAACAGGCAGCAACACACAGTGGAGATCTTTGCTAACAAAGTCATTTTATTGTAAAGAATAAACCTACAGAGTACAATTCATCTGAAGAATGGTATTGTATATAAGAAGATAACGTATCTGAAGACAGACACACATCTACAGAAAAGTGTACATAGATCATCTCAATTTGTCTTATTACATTTCACGTTAAAGTTAACATGACAACAAATAACAGTGGACAAATAAGACTCATAGAGCTATATAAAGTTATTGTTTGTATTATTATTAATATTGATTATGTAAAAAAATATATTCTCATTGTCATTGACTATAATTTGACTGAGGTGGAGGTCGACTGTCGAGTGACTTATGAACATGCAGATAAGGATGGAGCACCTGACTGTGACTCTCATTTTATGTTACATGTTAACAGCTTCCACATGATCAGAGCTATTTAGGAAATCTGCACACACCCTGCACACATTTTAATCAGTAAGCGTAGCCTCTGAATTAGAGGAGACTTATTGTATTATAAACATATTTATATAGTTTAGGTCTATGTCTATATATCTTTTTTGCAGATAGCTATTAAAAGACATGATACAGCACTCAATAACAAAGGAAACCAGACAAAACTAAAAGGTGTATTTTAGAACCACATGAAGAAACACAAAAGTAGGGAGCCATGCATAGTAGCATTCAAATGTGCTTCAGATAAGCAGGACAACCAGGCTGAGGGGAAAAAATGCAGGAGGAATTATTCTACATCCTGGGAATATTTACAGTTGCAGTCAAAACACTGGAGCAGTAGACTCTTAAGAGTCAGCAAGGTTAAAATCCATTAACTCCTGATCTACAGCTAAATGTGCCTTTGAATAAGGGACTGAATCTCTTGGTTTGAATGACACAGACCTTGAGAAAGAGAAAAGGAATTAGATTAGAAAGATTAGAAAATATTTCATATAAACATGTATACTTTGAAACTCCTATTCTTTTTTTATCAGTAATATTAAAGAAATATATTCAAGAGTAAGACATTTTATACAAAACTGCCTGAAGGCTCTCTAATGTCTATTATATATCTACATTTTCATAACATTATGTGGAATATTATGTCACATTTGTAATAAATGTAAGTGTGACATTTTGAGTCATTATGGAAAAAAAGAATAATGTACAGCATCTAAAACTGCACTCAGACAAAAGGTCAAATGAAGGGCCAAACATGGCAACATCTCCATAATATCTGATGAGAGTGGTGTTTGAACATAAAAACAAGCATGTGATGCATTGCATAATCTTATCAGTAGTCATACATCTCACCAACTTGTTCGAAGGAGGGCTGTTAATTACTTGTCACATTTTTCCTCATTGGGGCAGTCAGAAAAAATGCAGGGGGGTCGAACCGCGTGGCACGAGTGTGACCAGCTGCGAGCAGGTATATATGAAGGTGTGTGTAGTTACCCGAGACCAGAGTGTCCTCACAGGTCCAAAGCTTCTCAACATAAACTACCTTGCTGTGCTGTCCTGCCTCAGCCTGCTGCTGGCGCCCAGGAACCAAAACCTGCGGTGAGTATGGGCACCTGGTGACCACAGAATACTTGGGGATTTTTTTGTTAGTGTTTTGTCAAGCAAGCTAGACTTCAAGTGAATTTAGGCAAAGTGAATAACGTTTTGACTGTTGCAGAGGTGAGGAAAGATCAATCTGTACATGACAGAGAAATCAAACAAGTGGCTACAAGAGCATCAAAACTGCAAAGCTGCAAACGGACTTGTCATGTCCACAGGAACTGTAAGCTATGATGCTTTTAATCAGAGGATGCGGGTTAGAAACTACGGGGTTGTCGGCAATCAGACCTTTGCTCTGGACCAGATGATGCTTTTCACACAGGTATATAACCCAGCTTAAGCTACTTTTCAACTATAATAACTATCAACGTACTGTGTGGGCTTTGACACAGTGACATTTTTCCACCTTCGCTGTGACACTGTAATGTAAATGACAGCTTATCTGTTATCATGACCTCACCAGTGCTGTAGCCAATGAATTAGTGAACCAGGACTTTCTCTACATTTCCTTGTATTGCCTTTGTTCCAGCAGTCTAATGTCTCCTTTTGCAACACACTCAGTGTCTCATGACCTCGAATGATGGTCTTTAGAATATAGAAGTTACTCCTTACAATAAATGTAGTGAAGTATTATCTCCCAACATTTCATAAATATAGGTAGAGTACAGAAACTAAAAGCATTAAGCAACATCTAGCTCTGCACAGAATGATGCCAGTCTGGTGCTACACATTTAGTACTTTTGTGCAAAGTAGGAAAATGATAGGTATGTGAGGTTGCCAGGAGCTTTGCCCATTCTTCTCTAACATGGGGATAATAGATAATAGATAAATTTTTTATTATAAATGAATATTTATACGACTCAACGACTCCTCTCTACACCTTTCAAATATGAGCCCATGCTAGCTGACTAACATGCTAACAAAGGGCTGGACTGGGACAAAAGATTGGCCCTGGCGTTTTTGGCCCAGGTGGCCCACCAAAATTGGTGGGCCACCTGGGCCAAACACCCCTCACCAATACACCATCCTCCCATTTAAGGGCTCAGATTAGGTGTATGATGAAATACTTAGCCCATGAGACGAAACATTGCACAAGACTGGGGCAATGGCAACAAGACAAGAATATTACTTTAATATGCAGTAATCAGTAGCTTATTATTGTTTGTAGTTTAAGTTACTGTTTTTGGACAACACAGAGTTTTCTTCTATATTTACATTGCATTGCAGGCTTATTGCGCAAATAAACCTTTCTCAAAGCATTTTTATTTGTTAATTAACATTTCTTGGTGCAAGCTATTTTTCAAAACATTTTTAACAAATGCTTTCAAAAAGTGGTGGCTACATGTCCCCAGCATCCCCAGTGTAAATTACCCCATCCTTGCTTCCTCCCTACAGGTTGAGCTACTCCATGCTTACCGCTTCACCTCCACTCCTCCTGCTCTCTCTCGCCCTCAACCTGTCACTTTGTCTCTGCTCCACTGTCTCATGCCTCCTGTCCACGGCTCTCATTTACTCCTTCAAGTGCCTGTGCCTGCTCTATGTGTGTACCGCACATAGCCGTCTGAATGTTGAAACAGAGAGCAGAGGGGGTGGGGGCCAGTAAGAGATATGATTGGGCCGGCCCAGTGTCAGTCTAGAAAATTACCTAATCGGCCATTGTCCATGCTTTATGGGGCGATCGTTGGCCCATTTTTAAAAACAGTTATATAAATACATAATTTCCGTTACATCGTCCTAAGCGCGTCGGCCCACGGGCATTGCCCAGTATGCCAGATTACCAGTTCAGCCCTGTGCCTACATGACATGGTGAAAATGTTTACTGATAAAAGCATATGGTATAACACAATGCAACCAACTTTGAGAATTTGACTAATATACAATATAATGTATCCAGCTTACCCGAAAAATATGAAATATTACTCTACGATGGTCACAAACAAAATAAAACTAACACTTCCTGAATAAAAAAATAATCAGATATGAGAGTAAGCACAGGTAAGACACAGCAGACTACAAATACAGGACACAGCCAAAGATAGAGCTGTGAAAGGACAAAATTTATTGTCTTTCTTTGTCCTTTCAGAAAGTCTACTATGAGATCGACTGGAGCAAATTATCTTGCAAGAAGAAAGCACTGGATACCACCTTTATTCCCATGCAAGTTCCCTCTGATGCTAAACTCATAGGCCAAGCATTCATGGGTCCTCTTCGTCCTGGGGAATGGGTGTGCTAGTCAACACCTGGACTGGAGATTTGCCAGAGAGCGGTAAGAGGACACATCGTATTCTGAACGAAGAAATCTGTTATCATTTTGACAAGACCAGAAGGGATGATTGCTCTTTTTATACAGTGTACCTTAACACTTGTTAGCCTGACACTGGTGTTTATTTCTTGATACTGGTGTTTATTTCTTCAGGTAAGTATAGACCATCTCACTGAGACTGGCTGCATCCCTGTAAACTTCACTGGCTACATCCAGCATCTGGATGGACCACTGTCAGGTGAGACCACAGCTGACTCAGGAGCATGGAAACAATAAATAATCCACATCCCCATTCATTATACATATATTTGATACTAACCCTTAACAATTATCCTTTAGTAGTTTCAAGTCTGGAAAAATCATTGCATTAAGTGCTGGGGTTTCAAACAAAGTTTGAGAATTTCTTATGTCTGATCCACTGGCAGTCAGTGGGTTTTAGTGGTTAACATAACCCAACAGCACCAGAGCATACTATACAACAACAAACAGTTCCTAATCAGTTATCAAAAATCTACAGGTTTTTTTAATACGGGGGATTCAGTCTGGGTATGACTGATAATTTCCCACAATTTGGAATCAAATCTGATGTTCAATTGTTCCATCTTCTAGGAACATATAAAAAGACAGCATTATATATGGGGGATAAGTGGTGTCATATATCTTTCTCTGCTGAGACATGGTTTCTCTATTCTGGTGTAAATATCCTCCTTCACTCCTCTTTTAAACCATCTGTCTTCCCCATCCAAATACAGTAATAGAATCACAATGTTGTTGCATTTTTCCTCCTTGTCTTTACCTCTCCTGTGAAAGATGGCTTTTTGTGGCGTACACATTGAAGAGGGACAGGAACCTCCACTTGGCGTATACAGGAAACCACACACACAGACCAGTACTACTTAATACTATCACCACCCCTAAAGTTCAAGCAAGGAGTTGTCAAAACTGCACCACCAAGTTGATAATGTACCAACAAGTGCCCAGGCCCTAAAAGAAGGAGCACAAAAAAACTGAAAGATGAACTTCATGTGGACACTTGTGAAAACAGCCACAAGATACAAGAAAAACTCTAATACTGTGGTTGGTGAAGAAAAGAGGATAAAATTCTACATCGTCATTCCATACATGTCAGGAGTGTCAGAGAAACTCAAGAGGATTTTCAACAAACACTACATCCCTGTGTCCAGCAACAACTAAGATAGAAACTGGTACACCTGAAAGATCCCACCCAAACACAAGAAAAGCAACATAGTTTATGCTGTCCAATGCCAGTGAGGAATACACAGACTTGTACATCGGGGAAACCAAACAAACATTAATCAAACGTATGGCTCAACACAGGAAGGGTAACTCCTCAGTTAAGACTCAGCAGTTTACCTAAACTGGAGAATAAGGGACACTCTTTTGAAGACAGCAACATACAAATTT